>NC_133619.1:253291620-253640370 GCF_048593235.1 Sminthopsis crassicaudata
TAATTTTTTTTTGGATTTCTTTTTCATGGTTTTTTTTCTTTTGCTTTGATTTCACTTCTCTTTTACATGACTAATATGGAAATGTTTAAAATAATAGTACATGAATAGCCTAGATCAGATTGTCTGCTATCTTGGGGTAGGGGGAAAAAAAAGAATGGAGGAAGAAAAAATATTGGAACTCAAAATCTTACAAAAATGAAAATTGAAAATCATCTTTACATGCATTTGGAAAAGAAACAAAATACATATTCAAATCACATTAGAACAACAGGGTAGATTTTTCACTCTTTTTCTTTTTTTGCTTTATTATTCTTTGGGCTCCACCTCCCCTGTCCAGAATAAGATATCTTTACCATCTAGAAGAAGAAGAGCTTTGTCAAAAAAAACCTTCTTTGTGAATCAGAAACATTTTTCATAAACTTAGTGGATTTTGCAGTAGATTGACTAAATTTCATTATTTTATAAGTTCCCTAAATGTATACCTACTTTCCCAGTCCAATATATTACTTAAGATTTATTAAGTATATATAACTTTCTTTAAAGCTATTAATAATCTTTTAATTGCCAAATATTAGAACCTTTTCTCAATCTTTATTTTTCTTTACCTATCTTTAGACTTTGGCATTGTTGACTATTCTCCACTCTAAGATATTCTCTCCTCTCCACGTGTCTTTCACCTTCTCCCTTGGTTTTCTTAGCTATCAGACTATAGCTTTTCTGTCCTTTTCATTGGTTCTTCCATGTCACTCATTCCCTATTTGAGGAACTGTTCTGTGATGCTATATATTATCTTACTATACTCTCTCTCGTGGTGACCTCATCAGCTCCCATGACTTTAAGTATCATCTCTATACAGATGCAAGGGCAGCTACATGGCACAATGAATAGGGCACACAGCCTGGAGTCAGGAAGTTCTTAGGTCAAATTCAGCCTCAGATACTTACTGTGTGACCTTGAACAAGTCACTTAACCCTGTTTAGTTCAATTGTTTCATCTGTAAAATGAGTTAGAGAAGGAAATGTCAAACTGCTCCAATATCTTTGCCAAGAAAGCCCCAAATGGGTCAGGAAGTTTTGTGTATTTAACTGAAACAAGTGAACAACAGCAATGTATAGTAATAACCCTAATCTAAATTCCAGTCACACATTTTCCAACTTTTCACACTGATGTTCCAGAGATGCCTCAAACTCAATATTTCCAAAACTATCCTGATTATTTTTTACCCAAAATTTATTCCCTTCCAAAATTCCCTACTTTTGTGTATCACAACATTCTCCTTCTAGTCAGCCAGATTTGAAAACTCAGTATTATACTCAGCATTTCCATCCTTTTCACCTCATATGTTCTAAATTATATCTTTTTGGTAAAATTTTACCATTTCTACTTCTTTAACATCTCTTGCATTTATCCCATTCTGCCTACTTACATGACAGGCATCTTAATTCATATCTCCTAACCTCTCACCTGAACCATCACGATAACCTCCTAATTGGTCGCTCTGCCTCATGTCCCAATCTATCTTTCCAATCTCTTCCATCACTCTATGCTTTAGCCAAATTGGCCTTTCAGTTTCTCACACAAATCACTCCATTTCTTATGTCAGTGCCATCATTTTGGCTGTCCCCTATGGGTAGAATGTTTTGTCACTTCACCTCTAACTTTTAAAATGTTTTGTTTTCTTCAAAATTCTATTTACACAGTGCTCTCTACATGAAATCAGTCCTGGTCTACCCCCTCCACTCACAAATGTTCTCCTCTAATTTACCTGGTATTTATTTTGTATATAATCATGTAGCATTCCCCTCTCCCCCACCTTGCAATAAAATGTAAGCCGCTTGAGGACAGGAACTGTGCCTTTTTTGTCATTATATATGTAATGCCTGATAATGCCTGGCATACAGTAGGTACTTAATAAATACTTACCAATTTATACCAATTAATGCGAAGACTTCTCTGATTATGAGAATAAGTAGAATAATTTTCACAAATAAACCCAAGAAGTACACATCATTTTTGTATTGAAGTGACAAGGAGTCTGTAACCAGTCTCTAATTTGTGGGTGGACAAAGGTGAATGAAACAGGAGAGTCAGGAATCAAACAGAAGATCAGTTTTAAAGTGAGAAAAACAGGTGGGTGTCTACCTGGGAAGGAGAGATTGTACTGTGTGGTGGGTACAGCTTTTAAAGATGAAATCCACAAAACAGAAGAGTCATTCTTAAGTCTCAAGTAAACAAGTAATCAACATTTAATTATATTAAAAAATAGTTATAAAAAAAATCTACAAATCAAATCCCATAGGATTTGAAAAGCGCCATGTGTGCTTTCACAAACCATTAAACCATGCATTCTATGAATATTGTCTATTATACTTAATTTTAATTATAATAAATTTATTATAAGATGTAAAATATAAAGATATTTTACAAAGTTCATGAGTAAGTTGAATGAGACATGGTTTTAGTACTCAACAAATTTTCAGTTTCATAGGCCAATTATTCCCTTCCTAGTGAATGCCTCAAACTACATCTAAAGCTTCTACTACTACATACTACTACTAAAGTGCATAGAGAATTCTAAAAAGATCTGAATTGAAAAGTTGCCTCACTTACTTCCTGTGTGGTCTGTCATTTAATGTCTGCTTACCTCAAGTTTTTCATTTGCGAAATGGAAATAATAGTAGCACTTGATATTAGATAGGAAGATAGACAGACAGACGTAGATATAGATGAAGATAGATAAGTATATTTTGAAGGCAGTTAAAAGAATAGAGGGCTTAGAGTCAAGAAAATGTGAATTCAAATTTATCTCTAGACATCTCTAGCTGTGTGACCCTGGACATCAAGGTTTTGATTCCTTCTAGAAAGTAAGCAGAACTTACTTCTATCTCCCTTAATTTCCTCAATGGTAAAAATAAGTTTAACAACATCTACAATTCAGGATATTTGTAAGAATAAAATGAGATAGTATTTGCAAAGTGCTCAGTACATAGTCCCTGGAATATATTGAGTACTCTATAAATGCTTATTTCCTTCTCTAAACTCTTTTCATATTCTTCCTACTGCATGGAAGCAAGCCAATGCTGACTTGAAATATATTGAACAGAGCAACTTTGGGTAAATGCCATTCTCAACAAAACAGCTAAATTAGCCAGCCAAAAATAATAGCCTAATAAAAAGTTTTTAGTCTTGCTTAGTTGTTCCAATTTATTGCCAGCACTGGAATTTGAAGTAATGTCAGAAAAATATTTTTTGGCACTTGACAAGCCTATTTCTACTTGTTTTTCATCCTTATTAACAGACACAGCCATAACTTTTCCTTCTTTAATCTACTGCTTTTATCTGATGAATTGTTTCTTTTTCTGTAGCTTAAATGTCCTAAAAGAATTCCTTTGGTTAGTTAACAACAACAACAACAATCGTGTTGTTAACACCTGAATACTTTATATGTAAATGAAATATATGGCTATATGTATTGTTAAGGATCCATCTAGATCTAACTTGCAAGAAGGAATCAATAGATACTTCTAAAAATGTCCACTATTCACAATTCTTAAAAGGAAGTTTTTGGTTTCTACTAAGAGGGGAAGCAGGAGATGGACTCCACAAGACTGGTCACTCTGTTCTCCCCAGAAAAAGGCACCTGGGGAGAATTTTATTAATCTACCACTACCTCAAGTTTTTAGTTGTGTAAATAATTTTAATATTTAAGCTGATAATTATCCCTTTCGGGAGAAGAGGGTCCCAAATTCCTGTCCCATCAAATGCCATTTACGCAAAATGTATACATTATTGTTTAGTTGTTCAGTGATGTCTGACTCTTTTATGACACCAGGAACCATGCACATCAATCCCTTCTATTCTCTATCTTCCAAAATCTGTCCAAGTTCCTTTTCATTGCTTACATAACACTCTCTATTCATCTCATCCTCTGATATTCCTTTTCCCTTTGCCTTCAATTTTTCCCAACAAGAAGTTCTTTTCTAATGTCTTCTCATTATGTAACCAAAATATTTAAACTTCAGCAATTTTCTTTCCATTACTGATCAGAATTAATTTTTTTAAGTATTGAAAGATTTATCTCCTTTCTGGTCAAGGAGTTCTCAAAATTTTCTCTAACACCACAATTCAAAAGCATAAAATCTGAGATGCTCAGCTTTTCCTATATAGTTCATTCCCATAGCCATACATTACTACTGGAAAAACTATAGCTTTGACTATACTGATCTTTGTCAGCAAGCTGATTTCTCCACTTTTTAGTATGCTGTCTAGATTTGCTATAGCTTTCCTTCCAAAGAGCAAATCTTTTAATTTTATGGCTTCAATCAATGTCTGCAATGATCTTTGAGCCCAAGAATATAAAATCTGACAATACCTCCATTTCTTTTCCCTCTGGTTGCCAGAAAGTAATAGACTAGATGCCATCAGCTTACTTTTCTTTCCTTTCCTTTTTTTTTTTTTACTATTAAACTTTAGACCAGCTTTTACTCTCAAGAGACTTCTTGATTCTTGTTCAATTTCTGCCATCAGAGTACTATCATCTACACCTCTGAGATTGCTGATATTTCTCCTACTAACCTCATTTCCAGCTTTTGATTTCTCCAGCCTGGCATTTTGTTTGATATATCTGTATTTACTTAAATAAATAAAGTACAACCTTGTACTACTCCTTTTCCAACTTTGAACCGATTAGTTTTTCATATTCAGTTCTAGCTGTTGATTCCTCATCCAATACAAGTTCCCCAAGAGACAAATCTGGCATTTTGAGAAGTTGCCACAGTTTTTTTGTGTACCACACAGTCAAAGGCTTTGGTCAATGAAACAAAAGTATAATTTTCCTGGAAATCCCTGGTTTTCTTCAAATCCAGTGATTTATAGCAGTTTGGTCTCTAGTTATTCTGCCTCTTTGGAAATCAGTATTTTTTATTAAAGTTTTTTATTTAAAAAGCATATGCATGGGTAATTTTTCCAACACTGACCCTTGCAAAACTTTCTGTTTCAAAGTTCCCCTCCTTCTCCCTCTCCCCACCCCTTCCCCTAGATGGCAGATAGTCCAATACATGTTAGATATGTTGAAATACATGTTAGATCCAATATATGTATATATATGTATATATATATATATATATATATATATATATATATATATATATATATATATTTATACAGTTATCTTGGATACACAAGAAAAAGCAGAGCAAGAAGGAAGAAAAAGAAAAACTGAGAAAGAAAACAAAATGCAAGCAAACAACAGTAGAGAGAGGGAGAATGCTATGTTGTGTTCAACACTCTGTTCCCACGGTTCTCTCTCTGGGTGTAGATGGCTCTCTTCATCACTGCACAAGTGAAACTGGTTTGAATGTTCTCATTGTTGAAGAGAACCACGTCCATCAGAATTGATCCTCATATAGTATTGTTGTTGAAGTATATAATGATCTCTTGGTCCAGCTCATTTCATTCAGCATCAGTTCCTGTAAGTCTCTCCAGGCCTTTCTGAAATCATTCTGTTGGTCATTTCTTACAGAACAATAATATTCCATAACATTTATATACCACAATTTATTCAGCCATTCTCCAGTTGATGGTCATCCACTCAGTTTCCAGTTTCTACTCCCTGCAAAGAGGGCAGCTACAAACATTTTTGCACATGTGGGTCCCTTTCCCTCTTTTAAGATCTCTTTGGGATATAATCCCAGTAGAAACACTGCTTGATCAAAGATTGTGCACAGTTTGATAACTTTTTGATCATAGTTCCAAACTGCTCTCCAGAATGGTTAGATCCATTCACAACTTCACCAACAATGTATTATGTCCCAGTTTTCCCACATTCCCTCCAACATTCATCATAATCTTTTCCTGTCATCCTAGCCAATCTGACAGGTGTGTAGTGGTATCTTAGAGTTGTCTTAATTTGCATTTCTCTGATCAATAGTAATTTGGATCACCTTTTCATGTGGCTATAAATAATTTCAATTTCTTCCTCTGAAAATTGTTTGTTCATATCCTTTGAACATTTATCAGTTGAAGAATGGCTTGAACTATTATAAATTTGAGTCAATTCTTTATTTTAGAAATGAGGTCTTTATCAGATCCTTTGAATGTAAAAATGTTTTCCCAGTTTATTGCTTCCCTTTTAATCTTGTCTGCATTAGTTTTGTTTGTACAAAACCTTTTAAACTTAATATAATCAAAATTATCTATTTTATGATCAATAATGCTCTCTAGTTCTTCTTTGGTCACAAATTCCTTCCTCCTCCACAAATCTGAGAGGTAAACTTTCCTATGTTCTTCTATTTGTTTATAATATCATTCTTTATGTCTATATTGTGAATCCATTTTGACCTGATCTTGGTATATGATATTAAGTGTGGATCTATGCCTACTTTCTGCCATATTAGTTTCCAATTTTCCCAGCAATTTTTGTTAAATAGAGAATTCTTACCCCAAAAGTTGGAGACTACATTGTTATAGTCATTGGCTATTTTGTTCTATGAACCTAATCTATTCCACTGATCAGCTGCACTTTTTCTTAGCCAGTACCAAATGGTTTTGATGACTGCTGTTTTATAATACTGTTTTAGATCTGGTATAGCTAGGCCACCTTCATTTGCTTTTCTCTTCATTAATTCCATTGAAATTCTTGACCTTTTGTTCTTCCAGATGAATTTTGTTATTAATTTTTCTAGGTCAGTAAAATAGTTTCTTGGGAGTTTGATTGGTATGGAACTAAATAAATAGATTAGTTTAGGGAATATTGTCATCTTTATTATATTCATTTGACCTATCCAGGAGCACTTGACATCTTTCCAATTGCTTAGATCTGACTTTATTAGTGTAGAACGTGTTTTGTAGTTTTGCTTATATAGTTCCTGACTTTCCCTTGGCAGATAAATTCCCAAACATTTTATATTATCAACAATTATTTTAAATGGAATTTCTCTTTGTATCACTTGCTGTTGGATTTTACTAGTGATGTATAAGAATGCTGATGATTTATGTGGATTTATTTTATATCCTGCAACTTTGCTAAAGTTGTGGATTATTTCTAATAGCTTTTTAGTTGATTTGCTAGGGTGCTCTAAGTATACCATCATATCATCTGCAAAGAGTGATAATTTGATTTCCTCATTACCTCATTATCTACTCTAATTCCTTTACTCTCTTATTCTTCTCTTATTGCCAAAGGTACAATATTGAAAAGCAATGGTGATAGTGGGCAACCTTGTTCACCCTAGATTTTATTGGGAATGGTTCCAGTTTGTCCCCATTACATATGATGCTTGCTGATATTTTTAAATAGATGCTACTGACTATTTTAAGAAACATCCATTTATTCCTATACTCTCTAATGTTTTTAATAGGAATAGGTGTTGGATTTTATCAAATGCTTTTTCTGCATCTATCGAGATAATCATATAGTTTTTTGTTAATTTGGTTATTGATATAGTCAATTATGCTAATAGTTTTCCTAATACTGAACCAGTCCTGCATTCTTGGTATAAATTGCATTTGGTTGTGGTGTATTATCCTGAGGCTGATTATCTGAAATCTCTTTGCTAATATTTTATTTAAGATTTTTGCATCAATATTCATTAGGAAGATTAGTCTATAATTTTCTTTCTCTGTTTTCATCCTACCTGGTTTAGGTATTAGTACCACGTTTGTGTCATAAAAGGAATTTGGTAGGAGTCCTTCATTCCCTATTTTTTCAAATAATTTATATAGTGGAAATCAGTTTTTATTATTGTTCTTAGTTCATATATTGCTGAAGCCTATATTAAGCAGAACCTTGATGGCATGTGAGATTAGCACAATCATTTGGTATTTTGGACATTTCTTGGTGTTGTCCTTGTTTTGGATTAGGATATAAGCTGATCTTTTCTAATCCAGTGGCCACTTTTAATTTTTTCAAATTTTCTGGCATGTTAAGTGAAGCACTTTAACAGTATTGTCTTTTATTAGTTTAAATGGCTCAGCTGGAAATTCTGTCACCTCCACTATTCTTATGGTTACCCATTCTTTCTAAGGCCATTTGATGTCACTCTCCATGATGTCTAACTCTGTTAGTAACCACACCATCATGGTTATCAATGATGTTAAGTTTTTTCTCATATATTTCTGTACATTTTTTGCCATATTTTCTTAATCTTTACTATTTCTCTTAAGTACCTATTATTTTTATCTTTCATCATGCCCATTTTGGCATGAAATGTTTGCTTGAATCTCCAATTTTCCTAAATATATCTCTTTTCTTTTTCATTCTTTTGTTTTCTTCAACTTTTTTGCATTATATTACATTACACATTTAAGAAAACTTTCTTATCTTTCCTTGCTATCCCCTGGAATTCTATATTCACTTGGGTATATCTTTCCTTTCTGGGTTCCTTTTTTCTTCTTGTTGCTGCTGCTGTTGCCTTCTATACTATATTATCCCTAGTTCTTCAGGTATTCTATAAGATCTAATCTTAAATCTTTTTTCTAACCTCTACTATATTTTCATAATGGATGCTATTTAGGTCTAGCCTTTACAGTTTGATTATTTTCCCTAATTTTTTTTCAACTTAGTTTTGCAATAAGAAGCTCATGATCTGAGCCAGTTAGCTGCAGGTCTAGTTCTAACTGACCATATAGAACTTGTCCACACCTGCAAAGAGTATAATCAATCCAATTTTGACGTTGACCATCTGGTGATGTACATTTGTAAAGTTGTCTTTTAGGTTGTTGAAAAAGAGTGTTTGGTGTACCTTTCACTATTGGGTATCAAGATGGCAGAGTGAGGAGAAAATCATCTGACCTCTCTCAAATTCACTTCTAAAAAACTATAAAATAGTGACCAAAATGAATTCTGGAATAGCAAAATCAGTGGAAAAAAAAAAAAAAAGAACAGGGCAAAACAATCTTCTAGCCAAAGGAATTTGGAAAGTTATCAGAAAAGATCTGTCTCACTTAGAATAATGGGGAGCACACTCCAGGATAGAAAGCATTCCAGTAAATTAGTAGCAGGTTTGCCTGTGGGAAATCCTGAGCCCCAATGCTGTTACAGTAGGCAAACACCAGTACTGGGACCTCCTACATGACTCATCCTAGTCAGACCAACAGACAGCTGCTAGCAACTGGAACACCTACCTCCCTATGTCTAAGCACAGGCAATGGAGAAGATAGCAGAACATGACCCACCATGTGCTTAAGCACACAGGCAAAATCCAGCACCTGGATTCCCATGTGGCTCACCAACTGGACATATACCAATATAGGGACTACACAGATGCCTGAGGACAGCACCAAGTATTCCAAAAGCTGGGTAAGAAAACAATGCCTTAAAAATTGGGCAAAAATTGGTACAAAAATTGACCATGAATTATGGCATAAAAATTTCACAAAGATAGAAGACAGAAATATTAATGCAGGGGGCAGCTAGGTGGCGCAGTGGATAGAGCACCAGCCTTGAATTCAGGAGGACTGGAGTTCAAATCTGGTCTCAGACACTTAACACTTCCTAGCTGTGTGATCCTGGGCAAGTCACTTAACCCCAGCCTCAGGAAAAAAAATTAATTGAATTAAATTAAATTACAAAAAAATATATATATATATATATACATATATATGTATATATATTAATGCATCCTTTTCAGATCATAACGCAATAAAATTACATGCAAGAAAAAGCAGTGAAAATATATTTAAAATTAATTAGAAACTAAACAATCTAGTTCTAAAGTATAAGTGGGTGAAGAGCAAATAATAGAAGCAATTAATAATTTCTTTAAAGAGAAGGAAAAAATAAGACAACATACCAAAGTTTATTAGATACAGAGAAAAAAATTTATTTCTCTAAATTTTTATATCAATAAGAGAGAGAAAAGTAGATCAATGAAGTGGAGATATAGTTTTAAAAACTAGGAAAAGGACAGATTAAAAAGTCCCAATTGAGCATCAATTTGGAAATCCTGCAAACCAAAAGTGAAAATTATAAAACTGAAAATAAGAAAACTATTGAGCTAATAAATAAAAGTGGAAGCTAGGTTTTGGGGAGTTTACACATAGACAGAGCATTGGTTATTTTAAGAAAAAAGAAATCAAAAATAAAAAAAAAAAGAAAAGCTAATTCAAAACCAATGAAAAGAAAATTAAAGCAATATTCAGGTGATATTTTGTCCAATTGTATGCCAACAAATGTGACAATCTGAGTGAAATTAATAAATATTTATGAAAAAATAAATTAAGAGAATAGATAAAATGTCTAAATAATCCCATTTTAGAAAAAAAAATTGAATAAACTATCAATGAGCTTTCTAAGAAAAAATCATAAGTGAATTTTAACTTATATTTTAAAAATACTTAATTCCAGTACTATATAAGCTATTTGGAAAAAATAGGGAAAGGGGTCCTATCAAACTTCTTTTGTGACATAAACAAAAAATTCTTTTATGATTCTTAAACCAGAAGAGCTAAAAAAAAAAAAAAAAACAGAAAAAGAATAATAATTAACATAAGAGAAGAAAAAAAGTCAAAGGAATTGAAACAAGTAATGAGAAAAAATATGTAGATGACATACATGATGGCATGCTTAGTGAATCATCTAAAAAATGATCATTACATATTGGAAAAATTAAATTGTATTTTTAAAAGTATTTCCTATGTCCAACAAATTATCTTGATAGAACTCTTATTAGTCTCTTCTCTGCTTTATTTTGTAACTCAAGGACAAGCTTGCCTGCATTTGCAATTATCTATGGATTGTCTGCTTTAAAATTCCAATCATCTATATGATATCTTTATCGGTACTCTTTCTAAAAGATGTTGTAAGTAGGTCTACATAAAATTAAACATCTTTGGTTTCTTCTGCATCAGTTGTTGGGAGGATAGATGTTACTGTGATGTTGAATGGTTTTCACTAGATTTTAACAAATATTGTCATTTTTGAGGTTGTACTCCATTACTACTTTTCTCAACCTTTTGTTAAGTATGAGGGGTATGCCAATTTTTTGATATAAATTATTTCTATATTAGTCATTTTGTACAAGAGGATGAAAATAAGAGAAAAGAAGGAAAATGGAATTAGCATGCTTTGGATTATATTCAATCAATATCAGTTCTTTCTCTTGAGGCAGATAGTGTGCTTCATCATTCATTCTTTGAAATTGCTTTTGAAATTGCTTTGAATCATTGTGCTACTGAGAATAGCTAAACTATTCACAATTGTTCATTAAACAATTTAGCTGTTATTATGCACAATGATCTTCTGGTTCTTTTCACTTCACTATAGATCAGTTCATGTAAGTCTTTCCAGTTTTCCTGAAATCATTCTGTTTTTTTTTTTTTTTTTTTTTTTTTTTAGCACAATAATATTCCACTACAACCATATACCAAAGCTTGACTAGACCTTCTCCAATTGATGGGATTCTTTCAATTTTAAAGTCCTAGCTACCACAAACAGAGTTGTTATATTTTTGTACTAACTTTCCATTTTTTTGAAAGTCTTTGGGATTAAACCTAGCAATATTATTGCTGGATCAAAGAGTATGAATAATTCTATTATTCCTTGGGCATAGCTCCAAATTGCTCTCCAGAATGATTGGATCAGTTTACAACTCTACCAACAATCTATTAGTGTCTCAGTGTTTCCACTCCAACATCTAACATTTCCATTTTTTTTTTTTTTTGTCATATTGGTCAACCTGATAGGTGTGCAGTAGTACCTCAGAATTGTTTTAATTTGCACTTCTCTAATCAATAGTAATTTAGAGCATTTTTATGTGACTATAGATAGCTTTGAGTTCTTTATCTAAGAACTGCCTGTCCATATCTTTCAACCATTTATCAATTGTATTTTTATAAATTTGACTCATTTCATATATCTGAGAAATGAGGCCTTTATCAGAGATACTTGTTGCAAAATGTTTTCCCCAGTTTTCTACTTTCCTTATAATTTTTTTTTTTTGCATTGGTTTTGGTTGTGTAAAAACTTCTTAATTTTATATAATTCAAATTTACTTATTTTATATTTTGTAAAGTTTTCTATATCTTCTTTGAAACTAAATTCTTCCCATATCCATAAATCTAATAAATTATCGCATGGTCTCTTACTTTGCTTGAGGCATCACCATTTAATATACCCATTTTTACCTTATCTTGGTTTTTGGTGTGAATATTGAATTTTGCCTACTTTTTAATCATCATGTTTTCCAATTTTCCCCGCAGATTTTTGTCAAATAATGAGTTTTTGTTCCAAAAGCTTGGGTTTATCATGTACAAAATTACTATAGTAATTTACTATAATGTAATTTGTACCTGATCTATTCCAAGGATCCACCATCTCATTTCCTAGTGAGTACCAGATTGTGTTGATAATTAATGTTTATAATACAGTTTTTTATCTGATACAGCTAGATCACCTTTTGAATATTTTTTTATTGATTTCCTCGATATCCTTGAGCTTTTGTTATTCCAGATGAATTTTGTTATTACATTTTCTAGCTCAATAAACTAATTTTTGGTAGTTTTGTTGGTATGGAACTGGATAGATTAATTTAGGTAGAATTGTTGTTTTTATTATATAAGCTCAGTCTACCTATGAACAATTAATATTCTCCCAGTTGTTTAGATCTAACTTTATTTGTATGAAAAAGTGTTTTTTAATTATGTTCATATAGTTTCTGAACTTGTCTTGGTAGATCAACTCCTAAATATTTAATATTTTCTATAGTTATATTAAGTGGAAATTCGCTTTTTACATCTTGCTCCTGAATATTGTTGGTTATATATACAAATACCAATGATTAATGTAAGTTTTTTTTTGAATCCTGTAACTTTGCTGAAGTTGTTAACAATTTCAAGTCCATATTAGTTGATTTTCTAAGTGCAACATCTTGTCATCTTCAAAAAATGATAATTTTGTTTCCTCATTGCCTATTCTAATTACATTAATTAATTTTTCTTCTCTTATCTTATACCTAACATTCCAAGTACAATAATATATATTAGAAGTGATAGTGGGCATTTTTGCTTTACCTCTGATCTTATTATTGAAAAGGCTTCTGACTTATCCCAATGCTTGCTAATCATTTTAGATAAATATTATTTATTTTAAGGAAAATTCCATTTATTCCTAAACATTTCAATATTTTAACAGGATGGATCTGTTTTTTTTTTTTTTTTCAGTCAAAAGCTCTTTCTGCATCTCTTGAGATAATCATGTGTGTTCTCTTGGGTTTTGTTATTGACAGAGCCAAATATGCTGAAAATTTTTCTAATATTGAATCAACCCTGCATTATTGGTATCCTTGCTGCATGCTGTAATCTCCTTGCTAGTATTTTATTTATACCTTTGCATTAATATTCATTAGGGAAATAGATCTATAGTTTTCTTTCTCTGTTTTGGATCTTCCTGTTTTAAGTATCAGCACATATTTGTGTCTCTATTTTTCCAAATAGTTTATATAATATTGGAATGGATTGTTCTTTAAATGTTTAGTAGAAATCACTTTTAAATCTATCTGATTTTGTGGGTTTTTTTCTAAGGGAGTTCATTGGTGCTTTATTCAATTTTTTTTTTCTAAGATTGGGTTAAGTATTTTATTTTTTTCCTATTCATCTAGGTAATTAATATTTTGTAGATATTTATTGATTTCAATTATATTGTCAAATTTATTGGCACATAATTGGGCAAGATAGCTCCTAACAAAAATCTTAATTTCTTCTTCCTTGATTTCAAATTCACTCTTTTCATTTTTGATACTAGCAATTTGATTTTCTTCTTTTTGTAATCAATCTAACCAATGGTTTATCTATTTTATTAGTTTCTTTGTAAAGCTAACTTCTCATTTTATTTATTAATTCAATGGTTTTCTTACTTTCAATATTATTAATCTTTCCTTTGATTTTCAATATTTTCAATTTGGTGTTAAGTGAGGATTTTATGCTTTTTTTTCCTAGGTTTTTTTTTTTTTTCTTTTTTTTCTTTAAGTTTTCTTTGGTAATTTCTTGAAAAATGTTGTCCAAGTGTTTTTTTGTTTGTTTATTTTTATCATGGCTTTCAGATAGTCCAATAATACTATATTTATCTCCTGGATATTTTCTAGGTCAGTTGTTTTTCCCAATGAGAAATTTCATATTTTCTTCTTATACTTTTTTAAAATTTTGTTTTATTATATTCTGCTGCCTCATAAAGTCATTAACTTTCACTCATTCAATTCTAATTTTGAGGAGTTGTTTTCTTCAGTGAGCTTTTGTACTTCCTTTTTCATTTGGTTAATTCTATTTTTAGGGAATTATTTTCCGTTGTAAATTTTTGTATCCTTCCTTATGTTTTTGACTCTTTTTTTTTCATGGTTCTCTTGCATCATCCTAATTTCTTTTTACAAATTTTTCTTCTACATCTCTAATTTGCTTTTAAAAGTTTTTCAAAGTTCTCCCAGGAATTTTTTTTGGATGTTGTGAGGAAATCACATTTTTCTTTGTGGAATTACATGTAGTTATTTTGACTTTATTGTCCTCTTTCAAGCTTTTGCCTTGATCCTCCCCGTCACCACAGTAACTTTCTTTAGTCAAGTTCTTTCTTTCTTTTTTTTTTTTTTTCTTGCTTTTTGTTCATTTTTCTGCCTTTTTTGAAACTTGGCATTATTATGTGAGATTTGGGTTCTGGCCATGCTTTTTGTGCTGGGATTCAAGTCTTTTTGCTGGCTTTTGCGGGGCTTCAAGGCTTAGCTGCTTGCTTTCATTGGAGAATAGGCTTTCTTTCTGGTTTGTATTGAGGGTGTAGTCTCCCTCATGGCTTCTCCTGAGTGTAGAGGTGAGCTGCTGGCCTGTCCAGGAATCTTGTTGTTGGTTTGCCCCAGTGGTATGGCCCTCCTGCTGCTGGGTTATTATGGTAACAGAGTCTTTCTGCTGGTAAGCCCCAGGAGTGGATCTCACTTTGTCCAGTCCTGGGATGGGGCTTCACTACTGGTCAGCAAAGGGTCGAGGCTTCAGTGATGGCTTGTTCTGGAGAGAGGGAGGCTGGGTTTCAGACTTTGCTGTCCTATGCAGATTTTGAAAGTTTTAAGAAGGACAGTGATCTATAGTGATTCCAGAGGAGTAGTGATAAAGCAGCAGATATAGAGACCTTATCTTGACTCAGAATCAAGAAGGCTTTAATTCAAATTCAGACTCAGGTATTTACCAGCTGCATGACCATGGGCAAGTCATTTAACTCTAAAATGGAGACAAGAATAACATCTTCTTCTCAGGGTTGCTGAGAGGATAAAATGAGATATTTGTAAAGCCTTTAGATTCCATTGAAGTTTATTTACTGTAGCAGCAGTCAATTGCTGACTGCAGCAATTTTTTTATTTCTTTCTGATTTACTTTCTATTATATTCCCTGCAGCAGCTATTACAAAAATTCTCTTATCTCCCCCAAACCTCCTCTTTCTCTCTTAGCAGATGACCTACCTTTTACTTTGATGAGAAAATCAAGGCCATGATTTTTGTCCCCTACTGTGTACATTCATTGTTTCCTTCTTTGCTTAGTCTTTCTCTATATAAAATATAACTTTATGCCCTTGATCACAATGCCTTCTTCCAGAAGTGCCCTTCTCTTTTATCCTGTTTCTCCTTTTTCTATTAGCTTATTTTTTGCTGCCTATAAACACAGCCATGGTTATCTTATCCTTTAATGAAGTAACAGAACTTTTTCTTGACCTTGCTATTCCTTTTCTTAGGATAGATCATGAATCAAAAAACAAACAAACAAAAAAAAATAATGTGGACTGGTAAGAGGGACTGCAAAGAAAGAGGGAGATAAGAAAATTAAAGTAAAGGCAACAGAAAAATTTTTTCTAGGAAATTGTGAAATAATAATAGTTGATATTTACAAAAGGCATGTAGTCTGCAAAGCAGACTATGTACACGATCTCATTCTCTTCACAGCAGTCCTCAAGGAGGTACGTGGCACAGATTTTACAAATTTTCAAATGAGGAAATGGATTTCCAGAGATATTAATTGATTTACTTATAGTTAAATACTTTACTGTGAATGAAATTAGGACCCAAGTTTCTTCTGAAGCTTGGTCCAGAATTCTTTCCATTACACAAAAGAGAGAAATATAGGATAGGAATAGGAAGGTCAATAACCCATAACTATAGGTATGTTTTTATGCAGCAAGGAAAAAGCTAATAGGGGGAAAAGCCAGATGTATTTCTGGGCATTCTCTCTTTTGGTGATACTCCTTCACTTCTCTGGCAGATTAGGTTCCCAAGGTAGCTACTACCTCATGTGTAGAGAGGAGCAGAGCAATGAGGACCAGTCCCTAGATCATGAACACTATCAGCCTACAGATAACCAATGTGAAGGCTCCTTTCCCATTCTTTCCATATTTTGGCTCTCACTAAGACTTCATTCCTTCTGGATGACACAGAATCCATGACCAGTCTTTCCAGAACTATTCACATTTTCACTTATTTATCTCTTCTCTTTGTTAGAAGTAGGAAATTTGGAATATTCCTTACTCTCCATTTCCACTTCTGGCTTTTCTCTCTCCATCATTACTTAGTAAGCTTTCCTTTGAGGAGGTGTCTATAGACTGCTGCTACCCCCAGAACACTCCCCTTCCTTTTTCAGTGAGTGCATTATTTCACTGATCAGAACCTACCAAGTCAGTGTTTTTTTTTCCATTTTGGTCTGATTTTTCTTGTACCACATGACAAATATTGAAATGTTTTTTAAATTGTGCATATTTAACCTATATCAGATTGCTTGCTGTCTAGGGGCAGCTAAAGGAGAGAGGAAGAAAAAAATGAACACAATGAATGTTGAAAACTATCTATACATGTATTTAGAAAAAATAAAATACTATTTTTAAAAAGGCACTTAGTTTGTATTTTACTGGGAGAAAAAAAATGAGGCTATTTTCTAAGAGCATTCATGCCTCCCCTCTACCTTCCCAAGTCATCCTATTCCATCTTGATTCCTCTGATAGATTGTCTTCTTTATTACGCCCAGTCTCCTTTGTCTTCCAGTTTCTCCCTCTCTATTAATTGTTGTTCTACTGTCTATATACAAATATATGCCTTAGGTAATCCTGACAGTGGCCCTAGAGTATGGTTTTGTTTTGTTTTATTTTTGTATTTGAAATATCTTTTCTCTGATGCTAAAGCTTTGGATTTTGGCTTTGCATACTTGAGACTCTTGCATTTTGTAGCTTTTTTTCAGGAGATGATGGGTGGTTTCTCCTTATCTTCATTTATCTTTCTGGTTCTAATAGAGCTTGGCATTTTTAATTTATTATTTTTTAAATATGCCTTTATATGTATATGCAACATATACATATATGTGCAAGTATGTATGTAGAAATTATACATTTTATTTGTTTAAAATCAGTCAAAATATGTCTTCTTACTCTTCTACTTCACCTTTTCCCCATCCCCAATTGAAAACATAGAAAACTTAAAATACATCATACATATGTATAGTCAATCAAAACAAGTTTTCACATTGGCTGTGTCCTTAAAAAAGATTTGTCTTAAACTACATTATGAGTCCTTTACTTTTCCATCAAGAGTCAGGAAGTATGTTTCATCATTAGTCCTCTGGAATTCTGGTTGGTCTTTATGTTGAAAAGAGTTTAGCACAATAGAATTTCATCACATTTGTATATCATATTTGGCTTTTCCATCCCCCAATTTATGATTATTCCTTCAATTTCCCATCCCTTACCACCTCCAAATAAGCTATATTTTGCCCATCCTTAGAATTTGTTTTATTTTAAATTATTCTGTCCCTTAATCTACCATCTATCTTATTCCCTTTCCCTTTCTCCTTTTCCTCTCCTTTTTTCTTGTAGAGTAAAATGTATTTCTATTCCCAACTCTGCATGTGTCTGTATTCTTTCTTTTTTTGACCAGTTTAGATGAGAATGAAGTTCTCCCTACTCTTGTGCTTATTTGAATAAATATCTACCTGATATGTGAGATAATTTTCCCTAACCTTCGTTTGGAGGAAACCAAATAGAGTGCTGGACTTGGAGTCAGGAAGACCTGACTTCATATGTGACTACAGACATTTACTAGCTGTATTGACCCTAGGCAGGTCATTCAATTTCTTAAATCTAAAATGAGCTGGAGAAGGAAATGGCCCCATTATCTTTACCAAGAAAACCCCCAAAGGAGTCATGAAGAGCCAGAAGTGACTAAAAATGACTAAACAACAAAACCTTCCTTTTCATTCCCCTCAGTGTATTCCTCTTCTCCTCTCTGTTAATCCTTTTCTTAAGGTCATTAGGAAATAATAGAACTACTCTCAAATCTTATCTATATTTCTTCGATGAGTCCTACTGATGAAACAAATCATAATAGAGATTTGTATTATCTTCCCATATTTGAATGAAAGCAGATTATTCTTCTTTAGTCCTTAATAATTTTTCATTCCTCTTTACTTTTGGATGTTTCTCCTCATTCCTATGTTTGTACTTCAGTTTATCCACAACTTTGGTCTTTGTATTAGGAATGCTTAAAGGTCTTCTATTTCATTAAAAGATCTATTTTTCCCTTTTTAGCATTATACTCAGTTTTATTGAAAGTCCATATCTTCTGCCTTCTGGAATATCATATTCCATATTCTTCACTTCTTTATATTGGTATCTGCTATATCATGTGTAATTTTGACTGTGGCTCCTTGGTACTTGAATTTTTTTCTTCCTAAATATTTTTTTTTGACCTGAGAGTGCTGGATTTTGGCTATGATGCTCCTGAAGATTTCCATTTTAGGGCTCCTTTCTGGAGGCGACCAGTGAATTCTTTTTATTTCCACTTTTCCCTCTGGTTCTAAGAGGTCTAAGTAATTTTCTTTTAAGATTTCTTGAATAGGCTGCCTAGGCCTTTTTTTCACTTATTTATAGTATTTATATAGTACAATGAGTCTTAATTTCTTTTTCTCTTTGAGCTTTTTTCAAAATCAATTGTTTTTGCTATGAAAGGGCAACTATATGACAGTGATAAAATGTCAAGCCTAGGGTCAGGAAGGTTCAACTTCCCAAGTTCAAATCTGGCCATAGATACTTATAAGATATAAGCTAGTCACTTAACTCTATCCACCTCAGTTCCCTCATCTATAAAATAAGCTGGAGAAGGAATGGCAAACTACTCCAGTATCTTTGCCTGAAACACCAACAACAGTCAAATGGACTCACAGAGTCAGACATGACAATGATAACAACTTCAAATTTCCTTCTACTTTTTAAACCTTTTGACTTTGATTTAATATCTTGTTACCTCAGGGAGTCATGACATTCAAATTTTCAAAGAGTGTGTTGCTTGGGCACTGTTTGGTATGTTTAGCTTTCATTCCTTTCCCAAATTTTCTGCAAGCTCTCTCACTCTATAAAACTTAACCCAAAACAAACAAACAAACAAACTACTTTTGCTCTATCTTTTCCATGAATTTCAGTTGAGCTTGTGCCCAAGCTGTGTTTCTCTCAGGCATTGCCTGAAATCTGGTTGGTCTTTAGGCTGATAATTCCCTTTATAGCTTTAGAAATTAGGTGGCTGCTAAATTGCTAGTTACATTCTGTTGTAATGGCTCATCTTTCCAAGACTTTTGGAGTCATTCTCTTCTGCATTTGGGTTCAAGTGTCTTTGCCACCATAATAGCTCACTACGGTAGAGTTCACTTTATTTGTTCCAGCTTACTTCCTTAGTTCGGATCTCATGTCAGGACTGCCATATATCTGTGGCACTTCTGGAGAAGATTTGGGTTTATCCCATTGCTGCTTTCTTGGGATACTGAATATTGCATTATTCCAGAATCAAGCTGGAGATCTCCCAATTTTTCAGTGCTCTCAAATTGGTCTGATTCTGGGTAAAGTCTGATTGTTGCTCCCTTTTCCTGAGCTCTACAAGCTAACCTAGATTTGGGTCTGAGTTAGGACTTTACTCATATCAGTCAAATGGACAACTATGTTACTCAGAATGACAGAATTATAAAGTCCCCTTTCACTTAGGATTCCTGTTCTGGTTATTTTTCTTTTTCTGTAGGCTGAAATAGAAATCAGAATTCTGACTTGAGAATGACGTCTGAGCCCTGCTATTATTGCTTCTGGGATCTGGACTTCCTCCTTTTTCTACACACTGCCCGGGGTTTTCTTCCCCAGGAATATCACAACTACCCTATTCTCATCCTGTCCTGGATCTGCTGCTTTGGACTGGGAAATGGGTAACAGAGTTGCCTGTTGCTACCTGTACCCATTGTGGTGGTCTAGTATGTGTCTGAAACCCCTTCTTGCCCTGGTACACTGTCTGTCCTTGGGAAATGGAGTGCTCCATGGAGCATGTTCCTGGCCCTATTTCTTTCCAGTGTCCTAAGATATTCCATTCTTTGCTGAATTGTGTAAGACACTGACTTTTTTTTTCTGGATTTCCCCCATCAGAATTATGTCTGGTGCTTTTTCTGGGTCTATTAGGAATAATTTATGGGGAGTTAGGAAGAGTTTATGCATTGCTTGCAATCACTCTGCCTCCCCAGCCCTCACTTTAACACAGAGGTAGAGGTGCAGAATATTAAAGTCCCATAAAGGGAAAGCGACAATCTCCCTTATATGCCACTTATTAGCTAGGAGGAAATACCTGGTGGGAGGGTGACATTCAAGAGAGGGAGCCTCCCCACAGCACTGGTGTCAGGGAAACAGAGGGCCCTCCAGCTAAGGCAGATTTCCAATTCAGCCTTAGTTCTTTATATTCCCTTTAAAGCTTTAGAAATTAGGTGTGGCTGCTAAATTGCTAGTCATATTCTCTTGTGATGGCTCATATTTCTAAGAGAAGTGCCCTGGCTGAGGGTGCAGTGGCAAAGAGAAACTTCAACAAACAAGGTCATTTAGAGAAGATTTTCACAAATTGAAAAACAAATCTGAAGGATTATACACAAACCAGTCCACTGGAGTTCTTGATGAAATTAGGTGACCAAGGAGGGAAAGTGGAATGGGTTTTTCTTGGGATTTAATCTAGTTCACACAAAATTAGGTATTGGGATCAGAAGCCAGAATGATTAGGAACTGAGGTGAGGGTCCAGATTCAGCTGGCAGTGACTCATGTTATAGGGAACACAGGGAGAAAGTGGTGGCTATTTGATATTCAAACTTCCTACCATCCAAAAAGGTGCTTTAAGCCATTACTGCTGATTTTATCTTGACAGGATGACTAAATGGGGTTGTAAGCTTCCTTGGGACTTTATTTAGTGGGTTTGGGTTCTGCTATATTTTTTATGGTCCCTAGTCCCAGGGGGGAACGTGTTCCTACTGTTGGGGCACAAATGACATCACCTAGTTTCCAAAAAAAGTCTTGAGAAGCACAGCTGCCAATAAGACTTTGTCTGCCCAGCTTTTGTCAACAGCTGATGACCTAAGGCAAGGTTTACTCACTGCAGGCTGCTTCTGGATTTTTAGGGTCAAATCCTAGTTTGGGGTAGGAGAGATGAAATCAAGAGGGAAGCAGGTTATAAGCAAAGTACGCTTTTATTAATAATGCTCACTGGTTGAACTAATGGTAGTGTTCTGGGACTGAGCTCTTTCATTAATAGGTGGCCCCCATTTTTATTCCATGTTTTAGCTAGGTCAAAAAGATCGAAATTTATCTGAGAAACCAAAAATGACTCAGAGGCCCTGCAGATGGGGAATGGTTCCTTGCCCTGGGGCTTTCCAGCATACTTATGGTGACTTGGTATTCTTATACTAGGAATATGTTAGAATATAGACATATGTATGGCTATATATATATATATATATATATATATATATATATATATATGTATATGTATATATATACATATTTGTGTTATGTATGTATTCTTACATATCCCTGGCACAAGGATGGCTGAAGAATAAGTGTCTGGAAGACATCAAGAAGATAGATGATAAGTTGATAAAGAAATAGATGATAAATATATAGAGATGTGTGTGTATGTGTGTGTGTGTGTGTGTGTGTGTGTGTGTGTGTGTGTGTGTGTTCAAAGGAGAAAGAGAGGATCAAAATGATGGGGGAATCCTGAAACTGTCTCTCTTCGACTTTGGGGAGAATGCTTGAGAAATTCCTTGAGGGAGAGAGATTCTCCTTGAACCCTGGAGAACCTCTCCCCTGAAAGACCGGTCCCAGAGAATCAAGATAAAGTGGTTTCATTGGTTATCTTGGTGGGACTAGCTGAGTCCAGGACCACTCCTACTTAGCCCGAGCTGGAGATCTAGATTTCTATCGACCTCTATGGAGTTGGAGATTAGTCTAGGACTACTCATTCAACTGGGAAATTTCTATACAATTCGAAGATTTCAGTCTGATTTCATCTCAAACTGCCCCCAGCCTCTCGCTAAAGTTTCAACTTCCTTATAAAAAGGGGCAACTTGGGGCACTTCTTTGCAGAGGCCCAAAGCAGAAGATGCCAGACCAGGAACCTCTCCTTCTCCTTGGCACAGCTGCCTGCAAGGACTCTCTGCCCGCTGAGAAGGCATTCTCTTCTCAGTGTCAGCCTCCACTTCCCTAAGAGGACCTTGCAGAGGGCCAAAGCAGGAATGCCATGCCAAGGAACCTCTCTCTCTCTCTCTTGGCATAGCTCCCTGGGAGGACCCTCTGCCTTTTTCAACATTAATCCCTCTTTATCTCTCTCACCTATTTCCTTAACAGGACTACACTCCTCTTTACCTCTCTGTTGAGATTTCTCTGATAGGAAATTTCTCTGCTAGGAACTTTCTTTCTGTTGGGACCTTGCCACAAAGGAAGTCAGTCTTTCTAGCAAAGGCTGACTTCTCAGTTCCAACAATAAACTTCTTTTTGCCAGTCTAACTTTTTGGGTTCTTTTACAAAGGACCTGCACCGACCAAAACGGGTTCCCACAACTCTCTGCCCTGCACCAAACCTCAGCAAAAGGTCTTTTAAAATAGCCAGATTTTCTTTTTTTTTTTTAATTTTAAGACAATTTTAATTATATTTTGAGAATCTTTTTCAGGGCCAATAATAGCCATTGTCAAATGGGTAGAAGTGATATTTAAAGATCACAGAAAACTTCCCTTTTTCTTTTAGGTCATATTTTGTCAAAGGCCAGACCTGAATGTATGTTAGTAGTTTTAGGAGCTCTGGAGGAGGGAAGGAAAAGTCAGAGGAAAAAAGCCTGAAGATAATGTCCCCTTCTAAAGTAACTCCTGGAATTCCTGTGGAGGAGTCACAAGCTGGTACAACTTCTGCTGCTAAATTTCTACTCTTAAAAGCTACAAAGAAAGGTTAAACCACTAACTTTTCTCAGTGAGGAGCTGCCCACTGCCAAAAATCAAGTTCACTAAGGTCTTGTACCTTCCAGTTTCTAAGTATATATATATGCTCTATCCCCAACCTCTTTCCTGTAATCTGAACTCTATTTTCATTAAGGAAAAGAAGAATATTTCTCCTTCCTCTGTCCTTAAGATTCCCACATATTAAGGGTGTAGATTTCATTCTCATTAGACAAGTGAGGTCAACAAACATTTATTAAACACCAGCTGTGTTCCAGGAACTCTGCAAATCACTGGAATTAAAAAGAAAGGCAAAAATTATTTTGGTCCAAAGGGCTTACAACCTAATGGAAAGACATAGCATGAAAAACAACTGTTTACAAACAAGATATACAGGTTTTATAGGATATCTCAAAGGAAAGGCTATTCCCTTTTTCTTTCCCAAAATGTTCTTCCCATCTGAATATCCTCAATCTTTACCATATGCCATGAAGATCAAGCTATGAACCCATTGAGTAAACAAAGTTCTTTGCTCAGAGTTTTAGCTGTTTTGAATGTATTAGCATTCAGAACATTCATCAAGCAAGAGAAAGGAGGGAGAAACTAATCATGCTGCTTAGCAATTTCTCACATATCATAATCATGAAAAAGGAGCAGAGAGAGTAAAAATATCAAAAAGCACAGACGTATTTATCTATTGTTTAGTCACTTCAGTTGTGGCCGACTCTTTCTGATCCCATTTGGTGTTTTCTTAGCAAAGATACTGGAATGATTTGCCATTTCCTTTTCCAGCTCACTTTTTGAGAAAACTGAGGCAAACAGGGTCAAGTGGCTTGCTTAAAGTCATACTTCTGGTAAATGTCTGAAGTCTATTTGAACTCAGAAAGACGGGGGGAAGGAAGAGAAGGAAGAAAAGGAGAAGAAAGAGAAACCGAGAGAAGCTGAGCAAGAGAGAAAGAAAGGGGGGGAGGCTGGGAGAGGAAACCTTATTGCTTATTTTGATTTTTGAAGTGGAAGAACAGAGAAAGTCTTGTAGTGGATTAAAGTTTAAGGGGAATTTAAATTACTAGGACACTGAATAATTTATCATCTTGCCACAAATATTCAACTTTTATAATACATCATTCTTTGTAATAAAATTTTCTATAAAATCCAGGAGCATATAACCATCATTACCCATCAAATCAATAGACACTAAACAGAAACATATATATATATATATATATATATATATATATATATATAATATATATAATATTACCTATTAATCAAATAAGCTACATTCTCTCAGTCCTCTACCACTCTATAAGAAGACTGAATCCAGATATAAACTAAAGATTGTACTCATAGTTGGAAAAATCCACCCTTGCTCATTATTGGCAATCTAACCTTCAGAACATTCAATTGATAATATAAAACAGAACATAATGCCCCAGAGGAGTTTAGCTCTGGAGGTCAGCTGTCAGATAATATGAAGCTGTTCAACAAATAAAAAAAATCTAATATCTAATAAATCTAAAAACCTGATTTATAGGCAGGATAAAAAAGGTAAAAGGAAAAATGCCTAAATTAATTGTTTGGGGGAAGGTGGTAGATCCTGGAAATTACTGAATGTTGCTTGTTGTATGAATACTGATGTAGAGTTTAGCAGAAGCTCACTAAACTTTAACTGATGCAGTCACAGCACCAACAAATTTATGCATTGTTTGTTCAGTGGAAAAAACAGTCTACCATCATTGTGAAAGAACACTTTTAGAAAATGTTATAAATGTTCTCTTTACCATCACCCCCCCCCCCGCCTTAATTCAAGGAATTTCTTAATCTGCAAAACTTGGCTCTACTGTAATTATGAAGAAACTGAAAGTTTGCTATGTGCTGTCTCAATATTTATCAAGTAAAATGGAAATACTGATGAAATGCAATGCTGCATAATCAATACTATTATAATAGGAAGAAAAAAGAATTTTATATTAGCTAAAAGCTTGCATTTAAAGTCTATATTTAGTTATTTAATCAATGATAGTTTATTTTCACAGATGACTACAAACTAAGAGACAAACAAACATGAAATAAGGAGAAATTGTAAAAAGTAACTTAAGATCAATATATATATTACCTAACTTGATGTGTACATACATATTGCACACATGCACATATTCAACAGTTAGCCTTTATATTATTTTAAATAATTTCTTTCATTGCATTCTGTCCTGATAGTGACACTTTAATACTCTAAGGGATCTATGATTTCATTCTATCACACACCTCCAGCTTTAGTCTCCAAGATATTTGCCATCTTTAATTCTATAATCCTACGGACTATAAAACCACAACCACTTCATTTACAAGATTAGGTTTATAAATACCTATACACTCTCCTTAGAATCAAGAAAAGTCAACAAGCATTTCTTAAATGCTTATTATGTGCCAAGTACTATGATAAGCTTTGGGGATCCAAAGAAAGGCTAACTAGTCCCTGTTCTCAAGGATCTCACAATCTAATGGAGATAGATAACAAGCAAAACTATGTACAAACAATTTACATATGTGTTCATATGTATAACTATACTGTAGATGTGTGTGTGTGTATGAGTGTGTGTGTGTGTCTTTAAAGTAAAAAAAAAAAATCAGAGGAAAACTACTAGAATTAAGAGGAATAAGGAAAGATTTTTTTGTAGAAAGTGGGACTTGAATTCCAGAAATCAGACACAGGCAGAGAAAATGTCTAGAGGTAGGAATTGTAGAATCTTATGTTTTCTAAATGAGATATTTGATATTTTCTTCTATTTTTATTTGTATTGTTTCTTTATGTTTCAAAAAGTCATTAGTTTCTACTTGTCAAATTCTAATTTTTAAGGAATGATTTTCTTCAGGGAGGTTTTATACTTCCTTTTTCTATTTGGCAAGTTCTACTTAAGGAGTTATTTTCTTTAGTGACTTTTTTGAATATCTTTTTCTATCTTTTTAATCTTTTTTTTTCTATTATTCTCTTGCATTACTCTCAATCCCAACCTCCTCCTATTTTTGCTTTGCTTCTCTAACTTGCTTTTTAAGTTCTTCGAGGAGCTCTTTTGGGGTCTAAGTTCAAGCTACATTTTTCTTTGAGGTTTAACATGTAATTATTTTGACACTATTATCTTTTTCTAAATTTGTACAGTCATTCCAGTGAACATAAAAACTTTATATAGTCAAATCATTTTTGCTTGTTTGATTTTTTTTCTGCCTTTTCTGTGAATTGAATTTTTTATGTGAGAGTTAGCTATAGTCCAGCACTGAACTAAGCCTCTTATGTTGAAGGTCACTACCATACTGCTGGCTTTTACTGGGCTTCAGAGCCTAACTAGTGATCTGCCCCAGGAGTGGAACCTTGCTATTGAGTCACTATGGAAACAGAGTCCCTCTGTTGGCAGACTCTGAGGGATGAGCATCTTGCTGTTGGCCTTTGCTGGGCATAGAGCTGTTGGGCATGGGAATTTTCTGTGCTTCACAGAATGCTGGTTTGCTTGGGGGCTTCTCGTTTGCAGGAGAATAGGGCCTTGCTAGTGGATTCACCTAGGCTTGGAACTAACTATTGCTTCTCTGGGACCTCATTCCTTTTCCACCCTCATGAAATAGATCTTTCCTACTTGTTCATCAGTTCTGAGGTAGTTTTAAAGTTGTGAGAAGGATTCCTTCTTCATTCCAGTATGTGGGCACTGGAAGTCCGATAACTAACAGGGATGGACAGATCAAGTGAAGATTTTTGAGTAAAGAAGAAACATGGCCAAGTTTGCAGGGAACAGAGTAAAGTAAAGGTTGTAAAGGTAAGTAAAGAAAGGTTGGTTAAGAGACTGGGGTGAGGGGACAATCTTCTGGAGGAGAAAAAATGAAACGCACCATTTCTGCCAGTAGAGACACTTACCTTGTCAAGAAGAGGGGTTACCTCTTTGTGTGAGATAGGAGTGAAGGAGGAAATAATGATGGCAAGCCCTTGAGAGAGACAAAATGAAGAAGGGAAAACAAGGCATTTTCAGAAAATGGCCTTAAATTTTAAAAATGAAGTGTGAGGCAAAAATAACAATATTACACCTGCTGGATACATCTTTGAAGATCATACTCACCACTAAAACAGCAAAAGCACATGTGCAATTTGAAGTGAACTGAAGACATGAATACTTGATTACATACTAGTAGTATATCATGGCAACTAGAAATGAATCATAGCAATTATGAGCAAGGGATTCATATACATATTATACTGTCAGCAGCATTCTTGGCTCCCTGTTGCATAAGAATGTACCACTGATTAGCACATGCAAGCATAAAAAAAAACTTCATCCACCAGTCTAGAAAAAATAAAAATAAGAAATGTCATGTGTTCTTTTTTAATGTACTCTTTGAAAGTGATACTAGGCTTCTTGCTATTCCACTTCTAGACTCCTACCTATCCCCCATCTCTAGAATGCTTTCTCTTCTCTACTCAGACTACTGACCATTCTGTCTTCCTTTAATTCCCTACTAAAATATCATCATTTACTAGCAGTCTTTCCCAAACTCTCTTA
This sequence comes from Sminthopsis crassicaudata, assembly GCF_048593235.1. Lineage (NCBI taxonomy): Eukaryota > Metazoa > Chordata > Mammalia > Dasyuromorphia > Dasyuridae > Sminthopsis > Sminthopsis crassicaudata. The sequence continues at coordinate 253,319,380 of NC_133619.1, forward strand.
ATTATAGTGTCTTCCCATTATTATTTCCTACTTATAATGTGTATAACTTGCTTTCTATAGATTTGATTGAATGTTTTTTTTTTAATCCCATTAGATTGTAAACTCCTTGAGGGCAAAGGATTTTTGCCTATTTTTTATATCCTATAGCTAAGCAAGTGACTATACATAGTAGTCTTAGTAGTAGATACTTAAATGTTTTTGATTGATGTACATGTGGATTAAATAAGAAAATTAATTGATCTACTAAAATAAGAAGAGGAAAAAGTCAAAGACTGAGGTCATTGAAAAGCTAAATTTAATTCAGTGTTAATGAAAATTTTGAGTGTATTTGATAATACAGCATCTATTAAAGTAATAGCTTTAAGATTTTTTAAAGAACTAATGCTATGTCCAAGTGCCTAGGGACTTCAGCTTGGTCTGTAAAAATTGTCCAGTTCCAATATAGCTTATAATTTTCAAAAATACCACCATCATCATCTGTTATTGAAATCTTTCAATAGTATTCACTTTAAAATATTCCTGGAAAAAAAGTAACTATCCTACTATAAACATTTGTATTTGTCAATACACATTTGTTGGCTAAATTCATGTGGTTGACAAATCTTTTTTGCTGCTCAGTCATTATGTTGTTTTCTTTTAAGCACTTATAGTTATTTTTGTTTTTAAGTAACACAAACTATGGATGTTTTGTATGAAGTATGTAAAAAGTAATTGGAAGATTCATGGAAGTTCATTTTTCTTTTGGTAATATAGATATATAATGTCTTCTCTCAACACAAGAGGAATCAGGTTTGCATCTGAAATGAAACTGATGAAAACTGGGAAGCACTTGAACCAATAATTATAGATCATATCAAGGCCAAAATCAGTCAATAAGAGTTTCAATCTATTGATGCAACTGTTCTGTAATGCATTACCTTAAAGATGCCCAAGAATTCTATTTCTTATTTGACCTAATGTGTTTTCCATAAATGTCTTCCTCAAGAATTCTCTCTGGCCTTTCTGATTCTTTTACTTCATACCTTAAGCTTCTACATCTGATTGGTCAGCTCCTCATAAAACCATTTTAAGGAGGCTCCAGTCCTGGTTCTCCAGAATTCTTTCTCCATGATGATCCCCTTCACACTCCAAAAAATGTCTTTCCCCTTACTGATCAGTTTCTCCAAGAACCTCTATTTTAAGGAAGGGACTAAGACAGCTATGTTCACTTTTTTCTTCCTCTTCTCCTGACTCTCAGAACTTTTATTTCCACCATTATCAACCAGAAGTCTTTTCATCTTGGAAAAATCACTCTGGAGTTTGTATTGGATCTTCATTTACCTCAGGGACTTCAATTTTTCCCTCTTCAGGTTTTAGTAGGTTTTAAATTATTTTGTCTAATCTAGATTTATGGATGAAGTTGTGTGTGTGTGTGTATGTGTGTGTGTGTGTGTGTGTGATTAATTTCCTATGACTGGCAATTGCATCATTTGGAGCTGAAGGCACATTTGTTAAAAGCAGGATGGGGGCCTTGCCTATAATTGATAAGTTGAATGAGAATTAAAAAGCATTATAATTTATAAATATTTATTATGTGCCAAGCATTGTGATAAACACTGAGTATACAACTTGAAAAACCTACACAGTCTCTGTTCTCAAGGAACTTAAAATATTTTAATTGGGAAAGACAATATATAGAAGAAAAGCTATGAATTGTAGGTGTACAGTGGTAGGGTAGACAGGGAAGCCAGAGGTGATTGGGTTACCTAAATCATTAAAGTGACTAGAGAAAAAGAGGAAAGAAACAAGCATTTATTAAATACCTACTACTATGTGTCAGGCAACAAATTAAGCACTTTACAAATATTAAATCTTTTAATTGTCACAACTCTAAAAGATAGGTGCTATTATTATTCTAAAATCTCTCATACTTTTCTAGATTTCTTTCTACATATTTCTTTTCCTTTAAAATAAGAGTCTGAGGCTAAATTTGAATTCCAGTCTTACTGACTCAAGGCCTAGTCAAAGCGAAAGAGATTTATTAAGTGCTCATTATGAATCAAACAGTGTGCTAAATTCTAAGAATACAAAAAGAGGCAAAAGACAGTACTTGCCTTCAAGAAGTTTATTCTCTAATAGGGGAAGCATCAAGAAAATATATATGTACAAACAAATGATAGACAATATAAATGGGAAATGTTTAAAAGAGGTAACTTGAAAGCAGCTAGGTGGCATAGAATACAGAGTACTAGGGTTGGAATCAGGAAAATCTGAATTCAAATTTGGCCTAACACTAGCTGTGTGACTGGAAAATCACTGAGCTGTTGTTTTCATTTCCTCAATTACAAAAGGAGGATAATTATAGCACCAATCTCCTGGTATTATTGTGAAGATCGAATAATATTTGTAGATTGTAAAGCACATAGTACCAAAAAATGTTAGTTATTATTATTATCAGGCTCCCCTTGGTTGTCTTTTTAAATTTTTATGATTTGCTTAAAATTCTTGACCTTTTTCTTCTTGATAAATTTTAAAATTTTTTGTCTGATTCTATAAAAAAAAACCAACCCATTAGCCATTTAATTGGCATGGCATTAAATCTATAGGTTTATTTATACAATAATTTTTTATTTCACCAGCAAGCTCAAAAAGTGAAAGTTAATATTTCTCAATTAATACTTAATTAATAATATGATAATATTAAAATTATTAATAAGCTAATCATTAAAAACATTAACAATAAGTTCTTTTTCATTTTTATTAAAAGTGTTTTGTGGTTGTATTCATAGAAATCCCAAGTATGTCTTGGTAAGTGGACTCTGATATTTAATATATTCTTTAGTCATTTTGAAAGGAATCTTTTTCTATATCTTCCTTCTGAGTTTTGTTAATAATATATTAAAACATTTTGTGTCTATATTTTGTTTTCTTCTCCATTATCAAGTGTTGTAAATTTATTTCAAGCAATTTAGTTGAAAATCATAAAACATCATACAATTTGCACATAGAAATAATTTTATTTCTTTTTTGTACATAATTCTCAATTTTTTTCTCTTATTACTATAATTAGTTAACTATTTCTAAATAGTGAGAAATTTTATGATTTCATTGATATAGGAAATCCCTGGTAAGGATCTTCTTAATGTATTTTATAAAAAAAAATTTTTTTAGTCCATTGGAGTAATTATGTTGTTTTTATGAGTTTTAAAAATCTGGATTATTACAATTATTGTTTTCCTACTGCTGAATGAATCTTTATTGAAATAAAATCTATAACATAGAGAATAACCTTTTGAACATATTGTTATCCCTTCTTTGCTATTTTTTGTTAGTTTTTTTTGCATCCATATTCATTGGAGATGTTACATCTCTGTGGTTTTGTTTCTCTAGTTTAATTATTTAGTTCAGTTATCAGTCCTATATTTAATAAAATTGTTTACTTTCTTTTTGCAAATGTTGCAATTAATTGTTTGAATGTTTGATTGAATTATATACATATAGTCATTAGGATTTTTATCTTTCTGGCTTTATTTATGAATTATCCAATTTTACTTTCTGAGACTGAGTTGTGAAATTAGTTGCTTTCCTGTTAATCTGAGAATTTCATATTTTTATAAACACTACTGTTATTAGTGATTTCTTTTATATCATTAATTTTTGTAACATGTAATTGTGTAAAAAATTTCTTTTAAAAAATAGGAATTGCGATGCCAAAGAGAGCGCAATTATTGCTGAATCCACAGGACAACGCAGTTAACAACAACATTTATATAATGCTTAATATGTGCCAGGAACTGTGCTAAGCAGTTTACTGCTATTTTCCTTCAGATCTATCCAATTTAGTCACACATGCTTGCCCCGGACCCAATTTTATTCCTCATCATTTCTTTCTCTGGTTGGGTTGAGTCAGCTTCTGTTATTTTTCCCCCCCAAAGTTGTGAATTTTAAGGCTCAGTATGTTTGGCAGTTTTTCCACCATTAAGTCTTATATAAGGGCTGCCTTAGGAAGAGACCAAGACATTTTCCAACAAATTCCCCCCTTCCTTTTCATATAGAAGATGAGGGTAGGATTCATCTGTAAAGTTGCTAGAGTAATAGGGAAATTCTTGATTGGATTTAAAAAAAAACTACTTGCAAATAACATTCTATTTTTTTTTTGAGAAAGATTGATTAAAATATTACATATACTTCAGACCCATTAGGGCTGCTCTGAATGTTCGTTTCTATGTCCATGGTTTTGATCTGTCAGTCTATCATGTCTATATGTATGAATATATGTGTGTGTTATTAGCATATTGGCAAGCAAAACAGATGAACAATTTGGGGGAAAAATGAAGTCATATATAAAAATATATTCAGTATACCATTACTAAAATTACAAGTAACCTAAATTTAATGTTTGTTTTTATAATAGCATTAAACAATTTATGTTTAATTAAAAGTGATTTATAAATCATAGTTAGCTAGAGTTGCTATTCCCTTTCTCTAAAACTTAATATAAGATGTATTGTTAATTTTCAAGCCAATAACTTGCTATTCACCCAAAACATATGCTGATTGTTTTGACTTGAGACAGTAAACATTAATATGAGAGATTCATTTTATGTTTCAAATTCACTTATAATATTTGAAACTGATAGCAAAGATCTAATAACACTATATTTAAATTTGGCACTATATACATTTAAAAGATCCTTTGAAATATATTTTCAAAATGATGTTCCCATACCATTTTAATATCACATTAAAGTTCTGGGTGATATTTTAGTAAAATGTACTTGGTGTTAATAATTCTGCGACCTTCCTTAGTGTGGCAAAGAAAGACATCTTTTGCAGAGTTATATGCAGCCCTGAACTACTTCAAACTTTACTTGTTCTATAATACTTAGAGACCTCTGGGTTATTCTGACCTTGCATAAACAAATACAGCATTTCACCAATCCTTCACATATAGTCTCTAGACGAAACCTCAAGCTGAAATAGACACACAGTCTAAAGCAAATGATGATAAAGAGTACTTTGCTCTATTTTCAAGAAGGTTAACATGACCCAGAGCAACAAAATATTATCTGCTTGTATTGTATGAATTTAGGCCCTCTTACATTAATGGTGGAGACTGGTCTAAAAATCTTTACTAATAAGTGTTTCTATGACACTGTCCTCCTTGGAATTTGCTGGACTGTTTCCAAACTTATAAAAATGCTTATTTTCTATCTCTAGGGAAATGCCATATAATGAAATGACTACTAGCTTGGGAGTCAAGAGAATTAAGTTTTCATCCCAACTCTACTATTAATCAACTGTTTGATCTTGGGCACATTAATAGACTCTTTGATCTTCAGTTTTCCATTTGTAAAATGGAAGGGGGTAAGGGAAGAATAAGCGGTAGACAAGATTATCTCTAAGTTAGACATTGTCTGGAGCAATAATATCTACTTATAAACTTCAATAGAAAGATATTCAAAATAATATTAATAAGAATAAATCTGTATGGTTATTTTCCTATTTTCAAAAAATTCATATAAATATAATCTACTCATTCTTTGAGGATATCATTGATGATATACAGAAGAAAGCCTTTTTAAATAAACTGAATTTTTGCACCCATACAGTTGACTGAAGGGTGGAGAGGATTGTACCTAATATTTTAAAAGTATCATAAAACTCTAAAACCCAATATTCTATAGAAAGAATAAATATTCCCATTCTTAGGGATAATATAGAAAATTGACTATAAAATGATGAATTCTGAATTTTTACACACTAATTGTTCCAATTTGTGAATCACCACCAATAATAATTTGAATCTATTTCTAGAGTTTTTCTGCAATGCCCCTCAAATCAGAAAAAAAAATTCTGAGTATTAGATATTTTGAAACTTGGCAACTGAGCATCCTAGTTGCCTACACTGTTTTCAGTTTTCTCACTTGCAAAATACAGATGAAAATATTTGTACTTCTTTCCTCCTTTCCTTTAAATATTATTAATTTAAAGAATGTTTTTCAGGCTCAAGCTAACTTCTGATCACTGTCCATTACTGTAGGAACCTGTGACCCGAGCTTTATATTACAACCTCACAAGGTTGGTATGAGAAGCCATTTTGTAAATTTTAAAGTATTATATGTAGCATTATTATTGCTTAACTCCTTTGTTTATATTTTCTCCACTTCTTGCTTCTATTGCTTATTATCAGCACCTCACAACAGTGCAAGGTAAATGATAACTATTTCATTTTGCCAAATGGCAACTCTCTCTGAAGAGAGAGTTGAGGTCAGAAGATGCTGACTATTTGTTAAAATTATACTTTTGATTATCAGGAATTAATTAGAAATAGTTTTTATAAGATCATAACATAATCATGATTAGAAAAATGTTTTAGAAATCTTGGGCTATGAGGATAGAGGAAGGAAAAAGGGAAAAAAAAGGAAGGAAAGGAAAGGAAAGGAAAGGAAAGGAAAGGAAAGGAAAGGAAAGGAAAGGAAAGGAAAGGAAAGGAAAGGAAAGGAAGGAAAGGAAAGGAAAGGAAAGGAAAGGAAAGGAAGGAAAGGAAAGGAAAGGAAAGGAAAGGAAAGGAAAGGAAAGGAAAGGAAAGGAAAGGAAAGGAAAGGAAAGGAAAGGAAGGAAAGGAAAAGGAAAGGAAAGGAAAGGAAAGGAAAGGAAAGGAAAGAAAGGAAAGGAAAGGAAAGGAAGAAAGGAAAGGAAAGAAAGGAAAAAGGAAAGGAAAGGAAAGGAAAGGAAAGGAAAGGAAAGGAAAGGAAAGGAAAGGAAAGGAAAGGAAAGGAAAGGAAAGGAAAGGGAAAGGAAAGGAAAGGAAAGGAAAGGAAAGGAAAGGAAAGGGAAAGGAAAGGAAAGGAAAGGGAAAAGAAGGGAAAGGAAGGGAAAGGAAGGGAGGGAGGGGAGGAAGGAAGGAAGGAAGGAAGGAAGGAAGGAAGGAAGGAAGGAAGGAAGGAAGAAAGGAATGGAAGGAAGGAAGGAAGAAAGGAATGGAAGGAAGGAAGGAAGGAAGGAAGGAAGGAAGGAAGGAAGGAAGGAAGGAAGGAAGGAAGGAATGGAAGAAGGAAGGAAGGAAGGAAGGAATGGAAGGAAGGAAGGAAAGGAATGGAAGGAAGGAAGGAAGGAAGGAAGGAAGGAAGGAAGGAAGGAAGGAAGGAAGGAAGGAAGGAATGGAAGGAAGGAAGGAAAGAAGGAAAGGAAGGAAGGAATGGAAGGAAGGAAGGAAGGAAGAGAAGGAAGGAAGGAAGGAAGGAAGGAAGGAAGGAAGGAAGGAAGGAAGGAAGGAAGGAAGGAAGGAAGGAAGGACGGAAGGGAAGGCAGGAAGGAAGGAGGACAGTCCGCCCGCAGGAAGGAAGATTTATATAAAGGAGCATCCATTCTTCAGTTCAGTATCTTGTACAACAACTGGCAGCTTCCAATTCAATGACAATTCTACTCAAAATGAAAAAGAAGGACCCAACTGATCTGAAAACTTGGCTTTTCCTTGGCTATAAAAAGCATTTTTATGTTATAGCAGAAAATCATGTCATAGGACAATGAACAGTGAATCTGGAGCTGCCTGGTCTAGGTTGAAATTCCATCTGCCCTTGTACAACCCAAAGGGAGACATAATAGACATCTCTAATCTCATCTCCCCTCAGTCTTCTCCAGAGGAGACTTTACTTCCTGCCACAGGGATGGGGAGGGCGGGGAGACAAAGGGGGAGATAGGCAAGATGTTGGGGCCAGAGGCCATACTTCTCTCTTCAGAAAGAAGGCTTGCCAGGAGAAAATTATATATCTACTGGATCCTTTAAATGATATTAGTTGATAGGATGAAGTTTTTCATGTTCAAACTAACTTCTGATCATTGTTCATTATTGGGGGAACCAGCAATCCAAGCATTATATTACAGACCTGACTCCATTCCAAACAAATTCTAATTCCACAATGAACATTTAAAAATGGCAAAGAATCCCATTTCTCCAAATAGCAGAACAGAAATCAGAGAAAGTAGATATAGGAGATGCTGGTGGCACAGTGGATAGAGTATTGGATATAGATATAGATATAGCTTGGAACTTTCTGAGTTCACATCTGGTCTCAGATACTTATTATCTGTGTGACCCTAGCTAGGCACTGGTATACAGAAGGAAATAGAAGGAACAGTCAGAGAAGTCCTCGGGCTCATAGTAAGATACAAATAGGCAATGTGGTAGGGGAGATAATGTTTAAACAGGTTGATCAACACTTTTAAAAATTAATTTATTTAAAACTTAGATAGCAAATAGAAAAAGAAAGAAAAAACAGAAAAAAGAAAAAAGGAGGAAAAATCATTACCATGTACACAGAACATCAAAGAGGATTCAAAATGAGACAATAAATTTCCATTTCAAGAAAGCCTATATAATAAATACTACACATTGTGTTCAGAGAGGTCCATCTTTTTTCTTTCTTTTTCTTCTGTCCTCTGCTATGTTCTTTTTACTTTATTCTTTTTCCTCCTTTCTTCTTCCTACAACCTATAGATGGATTTTTTTCTATTTCTATTTTCACCTCTTATTCTACTATTTCAGAACAATTTTCTTTAACTATTTCTTGTATTATTATGTCAAGATTCTTTTTGGGCACTATAGCTTTCAGGAGTCCAATTCTTTTTGTTTTCTCTTTTTTATTTCTTCTCCAAATCTATTGATCTTTTTATGAGATGCCTCACATTCTAATGTATTTTTTTCATTCTTTATATTTTATTTTATCATTTCTTGGTATCTTGTAACTTTGCTGGCTTTCCCTTGCCAAATTCTAATTTTCAAAAGTAATTTTCTTTCTTAAGCTTCTGGATTTCCTTTTCTAGTTAATTGACTTTCTTTACATAATCTTCTTGTTTTTCTTGGACTGTTTTATGTTGTTGTTGGTTTTTTGTTTGTTTGTTTTAGTTTTCCTTAATCTTTCTCATTTGATTCCTAAAGTCTTTTTTGAGGTTTTTTTTTTTAATTCTTTTTGGGCATGTGATATTTGATGCTACTCTTTAGGGTAGGAGAAGCTTTTTTTTTTTTTTTCTTCAATATCCTCTTCTGAAAATGAACCCTGATCTTTCCTATTCTCAGTAATTTTCTGTGGTTAAGTTCTTTCTCCTTAATCTGCTCATTTTGTAGCATTTTGTCGTTGTAATCACCTCTAGTCCTAGGATTTGGAGGATGCTGCCTTTGGCTTCAGTTCTTCTTACAGTTATCTCCTCTGGCCTGGAACTGAAAACCAAGAACTTTACCCTCCTGGAAGTGCTCACAGCCAGAAAAATTCCTGCCCTCCTGCTTCTGCACTCACCAGACATTTCAGTTGCACAGCTGGACCTGTGCTCCTTATTAACAGAGGCTCCCCAATTTTTCCCTGACTCAGATGCTCAACTCCTCACCTTTCTGAAAGGTGAAAATTCCTCTGGCTGCGGCCAAAACTACTTCCCAATTCAACTAGCCCCAGGGCTCCCTGCTTGTGGTTTCAGGGGAAAATAGCCTAGAGGTGTTTACACTTCAGGAGCCAATCCTTTACCCAGGTACCTTTCTGCTGATCTTCTCTGATAGTCACAGGAGGACCACTGTTCTGCCCCAATTCTGATTTGTTTTTAATAACTCTACATTCTTTGGGAGTATAAATCTGTCTTGTTTGTGGGGAAAAAAAATTGGAGAGCTTGGAATTTTCTGACTACTTCATCATCTTCCCAGAATATTCTCTAATATTTTTTCTGTTAATATCTATGCTTAAATTAACTTTCTTTAATTTTAGTCTTCATGTTGTAAAATGCATTTTCCAAGTTGCATTTCCATAAGAGAAATCTCTTTGAATAATAACTGAAGGATCTAGATCCTAAAATATTCAGCATGGTACAGAAGGGACTCCTGTTCCCTTCTCACTGCTTTTTCTGCTGTTCTCAGTCCTCATTATTCCCCCCTCCAATCATTGCCTTTGGCTAAGCAAGAAATTGTGGGAAGTGAATTTTTTGATATATTATTTTTTCAGCCACTAATTAGATTGTGGATTTTGAGAGCAAATAATTCAAAGTATCCTTGCCAGACTTAGAAAACCTAGATATAACAAGTTTCTCGCAATTCTGTGAGCACTTTGCATGGTACTTTCCTAACTGCTGTAATTGATGGGATGGTTCTGAACTAGTAATGTTTCAGTTTAATTTAGTCTTGTCAATAGGAAGAAAAATAATAAGGACAGGTGGAGCAAAGACTTTTGATTAAAAATTACTAATTTATTAGTTTTAATGGAAAACATTCTAGTGTTTAAACCATTTCTAAAACAATTGCACACAATTCTATTTTTTTCATAGACATCAATATCATTCATTTATGCAATAGACACTGAGGTATTGAAAATTTATTTATAATTAGCCTTATTCATAATTATACTTTCTCCTGATGGTGGTATAGAAGCACAATAAAATGACTTTCTTTTCCTTCTACAGCTTTGGGAAGAGTTTTTGTCCTTAAGACGTTATCCATGTTATCTCTATATTCAACACAAAGAGCTGTGTTTAGGTGGAGTAGTTCAAGAAAGCATCAAGAAAAAAATATATTCAACACATAGAGCAGTATTTAGCTGGAATAGTTTAAAAAAAATCTGTGTTTTAAACTTTTTCAGTAATTACAAGCTAAGGTCCTCCAATCCTTACTCTACAAAATAAAGAAGATTATTCAAGTAGATTGGATAAGTAGGATAGATTGAATAACCAATAAAGCTCCTTTTGGAAAAATAGAGGACCTCTGAGCCTTTCCATATCTCATCATTATGATTTACAGACCCCAGCCATTGTCATTTGACCTGCTGATGTTCCCTAAGGATTTATTTGCCATGCTACTATATTCTAAAGACTACTAGACTTTCCATCCCTCATGCAGCTGAACTCTCTCATGTATTATCTCACTTATTAAAATGTAAACTCCTTCTGAGTAGAAATTCTTACCTTTATATTAGTAATTCCAGTACTTAATATAGTATTTGGCACACAGTAGTAAGTACTTAATAAATGTTTTTTTTTTTAATGATCCAGTCATCCACTCTATCACAGATCTAATATGATATAAAGACAAAAAATAATCCATCTTTCCTCTCTTTAAACTCTCATGACATGGCAAATGCTGTTGCATAAAATATCTTCCCTTCAAGATTGTTCTTTAAAATTATAGAATTTTATGTTTCAATGGTCTTTGCATTATTAATAAGATTTCTGTTATAAAAATATAGATATTATAAATTAATTGCATCAATATCCTTTTAAAATAGACTCTGTTTTGTTTAGATATAAAGGTTTTTTATATTTTTATACCAATATAAATTGGTATGTATATTTATACTCATCTTATTTCTGCAATTTGAATCTGTCTAAGACTAGCTTAATAAAGATGCTTCAACACTATTAAATCAAAATCCAAAGGGCAATGTCAAATCTTCTATGTCCAGATCTTCTATTTTTCCTTTTCTCTTAGGCATTTAGTTTGAAATGGAACAAAATGATATTTTTCTGGAAAAGAGAAGTTGCAAATGAAATCAAACTTGTAGCTAAATTTTCACTTTTCATCATTCTCTATTCTCCATAACAATGAAACTATTCTTGCTTCATTATAAATAGCCTATTAGAAATTTCTACAATGTTTTTGTTTTCTACCACATTACTTTTCAAATATATCCTTCCTTTCCTTCTACCCAATAAACCTGGCTTTTACCAAATTATGGAGGGGGGTGGGTTATTTCTTCCCTCCTCCAAGACAGAACTGCCAAGTCCAAGGCTTTGAAGTTCAATAAAATAAAATTGAAAGGTGTCCATAACCACAAAAAGAACTGAATATTCCCCACCTCCCAGCAATCCAAGACATTAAGACTTCAAAGGCAGCCTAAAGATCCTTGGAAAAGTACCCCCAGGAGAAACAAGCTTGATCACTATGAGATCATTAAGTTTCCCTTAATAAGTGGACATCTAAATTCATTTCCAATTCTTTGTTACCACAAAATGTGTTGCTATGAAACTTTTGGAATATACTGTTGCATTAAAAATAATATTAATAACTCCATTTTGCCTTGATCCACTATTTTATGAAAGTTTTAAAGTTTAAAGTTTAAGTTTTAGTTGCTTGTAAGTCATCTGATTTTGGAAAATTTTTGGAGAATGATTACTCTTCCTCCTAACTTGACTTTGTTATAAGAAACCAAGTACTTCAATCCTGTTTTCACTCTATTTTACTCCCTCCAAATTGTCTATTAATTATGTAGAAATCAAGGTTCTAGATACTTGGCTATCAACAGTCTTCATGTTGGTTTGTTCCAGCAATCGTGTGCATTGCTAGCTAAATCATTACTAGAATTTATCTTCTTACTTTCCTTATTCCATTGTAACAACACTGAATCTTTTTTTCTGTCTCTGATCTCCCAAGCTAGTGTTATGGATTGAACTCTGGCTCTGGAGTCAGGGAACCTGAAATTAAGTTCTGTCTCTGACAATCACATTGTGTAATCATGGAAAATATTTACCATTCTTAGGGCTCATTTTCCTCATAGATAAAATGATGGTAATGGATCCCTCCCAGCCCTAAATGTCTTATCTTTGCACTATATTCCTAGAAGTGTAACCTAATCAAAGAGTCAGTTTTCACCAAATACAAAAAGTATTCACTTTGCAGGAAGCTGAAATGTTTTTTCATTTTAGCTTTAAGGTATATTCTTATGATCTTCAGCTTTTTTATATATCAATATTGACTGACTAATCCATATGAATATGTAGAGAGTTCTCTGTGACACGAAATAACCTGCAAATTAGTCCTACAAGTGTTATAGAAAGAAAGGTTACTCTCTTTTAGCAGAAGCTGTGTCAGAAAAAAGGTCTTGCAACTAAGCTGAGTCTTACTTGAGCATTTAAATTAAGTCTAACAGAATAAAGAAAGTTCCTATCTTGAGAGAGTGCTTTGGAAGAACTACAATTCCTGTTTCAAGTGATTACATAATAATAGCAAATGCTTAATATTGGTGGAATTATAATATTGTGCACATATGGACTGTAGCAGTACACACAAATACTTAACTTACTAATTATACTAACTTATCAGATTGTACATGAACAGACTGACATATGAAAGGTTCCAAGAACACCATGTACAAGTCATACTGCTGAGCTATATTTTTCACATATAGTTGGCATTCTGTTACAACACAACAATCATAACTATTTCCTCCCCTTAACCTTTCATTAAAAGAAAAAATGTTTAAATCTTACCATTTCTAGAAAAACTAAAGTGTTGGAAGGCCATGATAGATAAGTAAAAACTATAAAGCTCAGCAGCATTCACTCAACCAATATATTTTAAGTAACTTTTACTTAGGTTAAGTAACTTAAATAAACTTAAGTTTACTATCTTCCATCCACAGAGAGGGAAAGAAAAAACATGGCTTTTGCTCTAAATGAACATACATTCTAACAATATAGGAAGCATTCAGATAGTTATTATATACTATATGAATGAAAGGTAATCCCAGAGGAGATGTCAGAATCATGGAGAAATGAGGACTTTCTATAAAATTTGAGTTTTGAACTGAGTTTTGAAGGAAACCAGGGAAACTAAAATATGGAAGTGAGGAGAGAGAGCATTTTGGGCCTGGTGGTCAGAAGTCAAGAGATGGAGTATTGTCTGTGGGAAGCAACAGAAAAGCTCTCCTGGCAGAATCTGCTCTGATCATTCCAGTCTAGTGATCCACTCTAGTGATCCATTTGTTATTCCTTATTCTCACTAGTGGGCTGCTCAACTCATTTTATGATTCTGCCTTTTCTAGATGATGGCTTTCATTCCTTCTTTCTTATAAGTCACTCATGACTAGAGATGTACTAGGCTATAGCCTACTTGAACTTGTCATTTGTTTTTCCACTTACCCTTTGACTTATGATGGTATTGAGATCATATTCCATGATCCTCAACTACTGAGCAGCTCTGGGATAACAAGGAAGGAAAGACATGGGTTTTTGTGTCAATTAACACCTCAACTGAATGGAATAAGGAAGCTGAGAAGGTAAATTCTAGTAATGATTTATCTAGCAATGCATGCAATTTTCCAGGGTAACACAGCTAGTGAGAGTCTGAGGCCAGATTTGCATTCAGGACTCCAACCCAAGCCACCTAGCTTCCCCATTAAAAAATAGTATTTTTTACAAATAACTCATTTCATTGTGGAATATTCTGCTTCTCCCTCTAGCACCTGTATGTATATGAGGAGGAGAAATAATGGAGAATGTGAAACCAGTCCTTGTAAAGTTATCTAGGAATGAATTGTCATGTGGGGAAAGCCAGATATATGTGAGTTAAACCAGTTCTATAGAAGATTATCCAATTTCAGACTAATGATATGACTGAGGCAAATTATTTAAATCTCTCTCAATTTAAAGAGTTGGACTGTATAATCTCGAAGGTGATTTTCAATGTTAAAAGTATGGTGTTAGTCTTGATTCCATGCCCTACATAGAGTTCTATGAATGTCTGAATATGGAAGAAACATGAGAGAAAGAGATCCAAAGTGAAGGGATGCTTTTTAGTTATGGAATAGGAATTCCAGAGGACATAGTAGGCAGAACTGAGCAGAGTTGGAGTGGGAAATGGAAGAGAAAGGGTTGAGGAGGATGGAGGATGAGGAAATGAGTGGTGGGAATTGAAAGGAGTAGGGTGATTTATTCGTAGGTAGAGGGAGATTATGAAGTAGGGATGAGGTTCAGAGCAGGGCAGAAAGTTGTGGGAACCCCTTCTGGTGGTGCAGGTCCTTTGTAAAAGAATTTATGAACCCCAAAAGTTAGACTGGCAAAAAGAAGTTTATTGGCACTGAGAAGTCAGCTTTTTGCTAGGTCCTGACAGAAAAGTAAAGGTCTAGCAGAGGAATCCTGGCAGAGAGATAAAGATACTGAGAAAAGAGTATCTTCTCAGCGGGTAGGGGGTCCTCTCAGGTAGTTAGACCAAGGAAAGGTCCCTTGGCCTGGCATGTTCCTGCTTTGGGCCTCTGCAAAGAAATGAGCCCCAAAGTTGTTCTTTTAGAAGAGATTTGAGACTGAAATTTCAATTGAATGAGATTACTGCCCCCAGTCCTAGATTTCCAGTTAAATGAGAGCATTTACTGGGAGTGATCTTGAGGAGCCAATTTAGAGGTCCATAGGAATCTAAATCTCCAGCTAAATGAGACTACTTAAGTTTGAGCTAAGTAGGAGTGGTCCTGGATTCAACTAAGACCACCAAGGTAACAGAATGAAACCACTTTATCTTGATTCCCTGGGGCAGGTTTCTCCCAGAGGAGAGTTTCTAAAACATTCCCCCCCAAAGTCAGAGGACAGCTTCAAGGCCCCCCCCCATCAGTATCATAGGTCATCATAACACTCCCTTTGAAGCCACTCTTTAATTTCTCTTCTCACATCCATTTCGTAGCTTTCCTTTTTTTTTTTTTTTTAAAGACAACTCAAATCCCACATTTTGTAGAAGGACCTTTTCTAGCCATCTATTATGGAGTACCTTCTCCTATTATAGGGCATTCAAGGAAGACTAGTCAGTCCCTCTGCTATAAGGCTTGTCAAGCCTTTTTCAAAGCTACTTTTGTGTTCAACCAACTGACTAATCAATATAATAACTATCTGAATGCTTTTTTCTCCTGTTAGAATGCATATTCCTTTAAAGCAGACCATGTTCTGCCTCCCTTCCCCACCTCCTTTTGTTAACTATAGCTTACCACAATGCTGCCTCAAAGTAAGCACTTACTTAAAACACATTTGTTGATTGAATGACTTAAAAGGTATTGAAAATCTTGACACTCTTTGTCGGGGAACCAAATCTTTGGCCACTGAGCTTACTGGAGTCCTAAATACAAAAAGCCAGATCCTTAGGAGTCAGTAGCTCCTTCGGAGTCAGTAGCTCCTTCATCAGATTTCTGACTGGTAGATCAGCATGACCAATACAGAAGGTAGGAAGCTGTACCTAACTGAATATGTACTAAATATCCTTTCCTTTTGATTAACTGTCAAATAGTGTTTGAATGCCTCATTTCTTTCCAGTTCCAAAGCCAAAACACCAGATCAGCCCGAATCAGCAAAGAATATCTAAGAAATGAGGAAAAATTCAAATTAAGACCTATAGCACTTTGATGGAGAAGGCTATATAAGGACACAGATGAGAATAGCAAAGGAGGAGGAGATAAAGATTGGCCAAAATATACACCACCAAAAGGCATGATGGGATCAAGAAACCATCTTTATATCTTTCGAGTATATCTAAATGAGACAGATGAATACTATCATATCTACCTACCTCTGGAGACTAAGGATGCTAATCTTTATAAGCCCTGGCTTACACAAGCCTATAGGGAGAAATTATAATTTTGAAAACATATTTATTCTTTCTTCTAGACAAAAAGGACATCAGTTTTGTCTTCCAACCTAAAAACTTCCCCAAGCATACTCCTACCATAGCATAAAACAATCTCCCCCCTCTCAAAAGATAGATGGGGGAGAGCTCCTGGGAGCCCGGCATTGTCTTATCTTAATGGACTTTTCACATTCTGAATATATTCTTTCTAAATATATTCCTTTACATATTTAGAATTGGACTACTTTGAATTATCTTCTTTTTACTGATTTAGTTTATGGTACCTGTCCTCAGTAGGAAGCCTAAATCTGAAAAAGTAAGTATGAGTGTCTTAGTCTTTCTAATTTTAAAGAGAGCTTTTTATAGTTATTAGCCAATCAAAGGAGATTATATCCACTCATGTGTTAGGATGAAAATATCTCCATTTAAGGAGATCTGGACATAGCCAGCAACTTCTCCTTTAAGGTGTTTCCATATTAGATAATCTTTGCATGGGTCCAAAGTCCTTATTAGATACACACACATACACACACACACACACACACACACACACACACCATCTATATAATTGATTAGAATTTCTTTTCTTTTTCTTACTTTTGGTAATACACAAAAAGACAAATTATATTTGTGGATATATAGTTAAATTTCTACAGTTCTCAAAGTAACCAATTATATCAATAGAAAGATATCATAATTGTGTTTCTTCTTGAGCTTCACTGATTCCTTCAGTTTCTCTTTTCTTCAGTGTTTAAAACTGTACCTCCACACTAACTGCCTGTAAACATAAAAATTCTCACGGAATTATTCTGGAAATGCTTCTCTATCAATAAAATAAGAAAAAAGAGTGAAATAAAAATTGCCCATATATCACGAACCTGAGAGCATTTAATTTGCCTGGAGTTCCACAACCCTGCTCTCTTTCCTCAACTGAGCTCAATACCCTCAACCACTGTCTCCCATCTCATTGTTCCTGGTATCTTATAAGGCAACTCTAATTCCAACATCACCCTTTCCTTAAGTAGGACAGCGGACTAGATTAATTTGTTTTAAAGTGGGAAGATGATTGTAATTGAAAAGATAGAAGAGACTTTAAGGCTCAAGGACTCATAAAATAACTTTTATCCAAAAATTAACTCCATCCTTGAATGCCAAGACCATTCAATCCCTTCCAAAGATATATAATTTTTTAAAAATTCATTTGGAATTATTTTATTTTCCCATCTTCATCCTGTCCCTTGAATTCCATCTCACCAACTCCTCACTCATCCTGGCTACTCATTAGGGGTCTGAAATTATGCAGAATGGAAAGAGGAAAGTAATATAGAAGCAAAAGGGGGAATAGGAAGACAAAAAAGAGGATTCAAACCAAGGCACTCCTCTCTCCAAGTCTCCTACTCCCTCTTATCCTCATGAAATTAAAACTTTTAAAGTACTTGAGTCCCTGCTTTCTTAGTTTGTTGTTATTGTTATTGTCACTGCTATTATTATTCTTGTCCCTTGACTCTTTTTTTTCCTGTTGTGTTTAACTCTTAGAAGCATCAATTCCTGCACATTTAACCTATGTCAGATTCCTTATTTACTGTCTTGGGAACAAGGAAGGCGGGAGAGAGGGAAAAATTGTGGAACACAAAATTTTGCAGAGATGAATGTTGAAAATTATTTTTGCATGGATTTGGAAAACTAAAATATTATTTAAAAAAAAAGAAGAAAAAGCATTAATTCCTGAAGAAAATACAGAGGATAGAACTTTCATGATAAAATTTTTCTTGGTCTTTAATTGTGCTGTTTATTAATACCCTCTACTTTAGCTACTATTATTTGTCCCCCCTTAATATAAAATTTCCTATGTTTCAGATGAGTTGTCCCCAGTATTCTTTTTTTTCTTTCAGGAGGCTGCCCATGAAGATCTAATACTGACTCAAGGGTTGATTGTTGTCCTTTGTTCTTAGAGGATGAAAATAATATCACTTTGTTGAAGTCAAAGTACCTGGGTATGGTTGATCAGGCAGGCTGATCAGAGTTGGGCACAGATAGTCCATTTGAACATTTAAAGTGGAGATGGCTCTACATTTGTGCAACTCACATTTCTTTTGAGTTACTACAATTCTGCTTTGTCATAGAAAACGCAGTGCCTTCTTTGATGCTGGGTGATACTGTGCCAGTGTTTTCTTTCTTAAGAATCAGGCCTTAAGCCAAAATCAATCTGATTCTAATTGATCACCAATAAATCCTAGATCAAGCTCCATTTGATCAGTGTTTGGGTCCTGATTGACTCAGATTGAACGTAATAGCAATCATTTCTGTTTTGTCTAGAAACCTTGAGCATTTTTCCCTTTCAGATTCTTGCATTTGTGTTTAGATAGATAGATGCATAGATAGAAAGATAAATGTGTATTATATGTATATATATGTGTGTGTATGTGTGTGTATGTCTATAATTTTTTGAAGGAAGTGAAAGAAGAGACTCTTTGCCTCAATTGCTACCTAACTTTAATTCCTGATGGGTGCAGCTTCAGTCAACTGTGATCTGCTGAAGATCAAGATCTCCCACTGCATCCAGGACCATCTCTGACTGTCTTGATCCATATCTTCCCACTGGACCCAGATGGCTCTAGAAGAGCCCTTCTTTGTTTAAATCCAACTCACTTGCATGTCATGGCACTACCTACCTGATTTCATGAAGAAAGGACAAACAACAACCACATGAAATCACTTTGAAAGTTCTTCAGAAAGTCCTTGCTTTGCTTCTGATGTCTGCTCCAGTGCTTGCCTTGTGTTTAAGTCTTTTAGGCAAACATATCTTTGCTATTAGAATAATGTGGCCGGACCATTGGAGTTGCACTATCTGCAATAGAGTTTGAATGCTTGACAATTCAGCTTGAGAAAGGATATCAATATCTGCTACCTTTATCCTGCAGATAATCTTCAAAAGCTTCCTAGAATAATTCAAATGGAAGTGATTCCGTTTCCTGCATGGCGCTGGTCTGCTGTCAGGTCTCATAAGCATACCACAATGGGATCAGCACAAGGGCTCTGTAGACCTTCAGTTTGGCAATCTCTAACACTTCTATCCCACACTTTCCTTTTGAGCTTCCCAAATACCGAGCTAACTCCAGCAATGTATGTGTCAGCCATATCATCTCTGTGCTCCCTGGAAAATATCCTGCCAAGGTAAGAGAACTTGTTCACAACATTCAAAATATCTCTGTTTGTGGTGGTCTTTCTAAGCACTGACTCCCTGAAAATTATATCAAATCACACATTATAAATAATCTCTTTCCCATCATGAGAGTATTTTTCAGTAGATTCCTTCCTACTAGTGAATAAATAGTTCCTTTTTCTTTCCTCCTTTTTCAACCCTTTCCTTTGCCACTTCACCCTTTTTCCAGTTGACCCCGACTTTCTAATAGACGATAGGAATTATTTTCCTTTTATTGTTACAATTCACTTTATTACGAAATATAACACAATCCCTTTTACTTTCTTCCTCCTCCCTTCACTTTTCATGTCTTTTCTCATTCTATAATTTAAATCTATAAAAATATTAATCAATTTCTAGGCAGGATGTTGTGAGTTTTGATCCATGGTATTAAAGGTCACTTGCTTCATTATTTTTCTTTTTAAATTTGTTTTCATTCTTGTCTATTTGTGCATTTTTTTGGGAGGGGAGAAATTCCTTAAAGATCTTTCTGTTGTCATTTTGATGTTGTTTTTTCTTTTAAAAAATATTTATTTAAAACTAAATACAAAATAAAAAAATAAAAGAGAAAAAGAAAGAAATAACCAGTGTCATGTGCCCAGCAGAACATGTAACAATAATTTTCCCTCTCAAGAAAGCATATATAGCAATAGAACAGATTATATTCATGACT
Source organism: Sminthopsis crassicaudata (assembly GCF_048593235.1). Classification (NCBI taxonomy): domain Eukaryota; kingdom Metazoa; phylum Chordata; class Mammalia; order Dasyuromorphia; family Dasyuridae; genus Sminthopsis; species Sminthopsis crassicaudata. The sequence goes on from NC_133619.1 coordinate 253,339,585, forward strand.
ATCCTCAATTTTTCTTTGCTTCCTTGTAGATTATTCTTTTGTTCTCTGCTGTGCACTTTTTACTTTCTTCTTTTTTTTCCTCTTTCCTGACCCCTACCTCCCCCATACAGGCAATAGTTAAACACAGATATATCTTAAGATATGTATTTATGTATGCATGTGTATACATATATGTATATATGTACATAATATATGTATACATATACAGACATATTAACTAATACATATATAAACATACACTTAAAACAATATTAATATGGTTGACATGTATTGTAAATTTCAATGATTACTGGCCCTGCTTTTTAAAAAAATTTATAATAAATTCTACTCCTGATCCTTGTTGCAGCATTTGTGTATGTTTCTTATTTTTTATCCCTGCTAACTTTTATACTTTAGTTCTACTCCCTGATTTGCCCTGATTACTTAACCTCCTCCTTAGCAGTGGTGGAGAGGAGAGGGCTATGACAATGGTTTGAGATGGGAGCAGTTTGAGGTATTTTTTTGGTTTATTATTTCTTTTTTTTTAAATGATGAGGTGACTGGAATATGTTTGTAGTCTAGGGAGATTATTTGCTTATTTGTTTATATTTATATACACATATGGATGGACAGATGGATATATATATATATATATATACATACATACATTTATATGTGTGTATACATACATGCATGCCTGTGTGTGTATATCTCAGGATTTTAAGTACATCTGCAATTTATGGACTTCCTCTGAAGGATCACAAAACTTCGGAGGGATAGTAGTCTTTCATAAAGATTAAGATACTTCTAAAGGTTATATATCCATAAATTGGAAGCAAATATAATCTAATGATCATGGATTTCTATGTCTATGTACATCAACTATATATAAGTATATAATGTGTAGATATACATATGCAGACAAATATAAATATATATACAGACAATGTAATATGTTGATATTGGTTGAGAATATTCATGTAGTTAATAATGTTTTATTAGTATTTAATATATTTAGTAACATATGAGTTTAATGTATATTATACATAGGGGATATAAATCTATGTTCTATATACATATTAATTGCTATGTAAATGATAGTCTATAATAATGTAATATATAAATATAATATTAAGGAGTATATGTATACATCTATGTGTGTGTATGAAACCCCTTCATGGGTGGTTCCTACCAATAATTCTCTGTCTGCCTAGAGAAATAATTCCTGCTTCGACTTTTACTAGACATTGCTTTGTTGCATTGTTCCACATCTCTTCTAGAGTTTTCCCAGGAGACCACTGACCACAGCTGAGAGATACAGCCACAGAATATTCCGACTTCAAAAGTGCTATTAAGCTCTATAATAATGACTTAGCTGTAATATTAGAGTCCAGATGCTCTTTTATATTCTCCGGGGAGACTAGTTTAGGACAATTAGAAACAGAAAGCATGAATTATTTTTATACAGTTGGTATTTTCTTAATTGTTTTTATATGTTTGGAGATTATAGAGAAGGTCTGATTTGAGAAGAATTGTCATTTCTATGATTAAAAAGAAACATTACTGAAAGAGAACATTTATAATTTGAATTGATTTTGAATGACAGTACATCTCTAATTATATGCCTACCTTCCTAGTTATTTTAATGTTTTATTTATCCTCTTTTTCAAAATACTACTCTCATTTATGACTGCTGATAAAAATTAAATATGACAATTTATTTTCTTTTTACCTTAGAAGATGATGTACTCTAACAGTATGGGTCAACATGACCATAACTTTCATTTTATTATATGGTTTCTACAGTGGTGTCTTACTAGTTCCAGCCCACTTTTTTGTGTTTACATATTTTTAAAAGAAATATCATGGTTCAACAAACTTTAACCCTTCTTAGAAGAAAGTCAAAGTATTAATCCCTAGCAATTATTTGCATAAATTTCTTCTTAACTAAAATGGGCTCATAAATAAATTAACCTAAAGATAAGAGTAGAAAATAAATGAATCAATTGTAATGTGGCCTTATTTTTTTTTCTTGAGGGGAATAGCATTTTATTTTTTCTAATTACATGTAAAGATAGTTTTTAACATTCATTTTATATAAGATTTTAATTCCAAAATTCAAACAATCTGATATAGATTATACATGTGAAATCATGTTTAACATACTTCCATATTAGTCATGTTGTAAAAGAAGAAACAGAGCAAAAGGGGAAAACCATGGGGAAAAAAGTATGCTTCAATTTATATTTATTCACCATAGTTCATCTCTGAATTTGGATAGCATTTTACATCATAAGTCTTGGTATTGTCTAGGATCATTGCCTTACTAAGAAGAACTAAGTGTATCATGATTGATCATTGCACAATGTTATTTGTACTGTGTACGATGTTTTCCTGAGTTCTAGTTATTTCATTCAGCATCACTTCATGTTGTCTTTTCAGGTTTTTCTAAAATATGCCTGCTCATCATTTCTTATAACACATTACTTATTCAGTATCATACCAAGCAAACTCCCAAGAAATTATTTTACAGAGCTAGAAAAAAATAATGACAAAGTTCATCTGGAAGAAAAAAAAGGTCAAGAATTTCAAGGGAATTAATGAAAAAAGGTGCAAATTAAATTGGTCTAGCTGTACCAGACCTAAAACTATATAATAAAGCAGTGGTCATCAAAACCATCTGATACTAGCTAAGAAATAGAGTAGATAGGTTAGCTTTATAAGACAGACTATAGTAATCTAATGTTTCATAAACCAAAGACTTCAGTTTCTGGGATAAGAACTCACTATTTGACAAAAATTTCTGGGATAATTGGAAAATAACATGGCAGAAACTAAGCACTGGCCAAAACCTAACACCCTATACCAAATTAAAGATAATAGGTTCAAATTTAGACATAAAGAGTGATGCTATAAACAAATTAGGAGTACAACCTCTCAGATCTATGGAGAAGGAAGGAATTCGTGGCTGAAGAACTAGAGAACTAAAATGCAAATACAAAATGGATCATTTTTATTATATTAAAATTTTTAAAATTGTACATAAAAACCAACACAGACAATAATAGAAAGGAAATAGAAAACTGGGAAATAGTTTTACACCCAAAGGATTCTGATAAGTCTCATTTCTAAAACATAGAAAACTGATTCAAATTTATAAGAATACAAGCCATTCCTCAAGTGATTATTCATCAAAAGATATGAATAGACAATTTTCAAGAAACTAAAACCATTTTTAGTCATATGAAAAAATGCTCTTAGTCACTACTCATCAGAGAAATGCAAAATAAGACAACTCTGAGGTACCACTACAAACTCTCAGATTGACTAAAATGACAGGAAAAGATATTGATAAGTATTGGAGGGAATGTAGGAAAACTGGGAACTAAGACATTGTTGGTGGAGTGTAAACTGATCCAATCATTCTGGAGAGCAATATGGAAGTATGCCCAAGGGGCTATCAACTATGCATACTCTTTGATCCAACAGTGTCTCTACTGGGCCTGAATCCCAAAGAGATGATATAAAAGGGAAAAGAACCCACACATGCAAAAAATATTTGTGACAAATTTTTTTTGTATTGTCAAGAAACTGGAAACTGAATGGCTGAATAAGTTATGGTATATGACTGTTATGGCATATTATTGTTCTGTAAGAAATGCATATATTTTGAAAATAAGAAGCTATTTTTTAAAAAGAACTGCTATGAATATTTTTATACATGAGAGTATTATTCTTTTTCTAATTCTTTGGGATACAAACTTAGGAGTGGTATTGCTGGATCAAAGTATATGCAATTGTGATCAATTCACAACTTCCAACCATTTTGGAGAGCAAGTTAGAACTATGTCCATGTATACATATATCGTATTTAACTTATACTTTAACGTATTTAATATGTAATTGGTCAACCTGCCATTTGGGGGAAGGGGTGGGAGGAAGGAGGGGAAAAGCTGAAACAAAAGACCTTGCAATTGTCAATGCTGGAAATTACCTATGCTTAAATTTTTTGTAAAAATCAATTAATTTAATAAATTAATTAATTTAAAAAATTTAAAAAGAACTATGTCCAAAGGGCAATAAAACTCTGTATATACTTTGATCAGTATCCCAACTTTTCCACATGCTTTTATCATTTGTCATTTCCTTTTCTGTCATATTAACCAATCTCAAAAGTATGAGGTAGAACTTCATAATTATCTAATTGGCTTTTCTCCAATCAACAGTGATTTAAAGCATTTTAAATGACTATATATGGTTTTAATTTCTTCATCTGAAAATTGCCTGTTCATATCCTTTGAACATGTTTTTACTGGGGAACAAAACCTACATTGAAAAGAATGTTAATCTACTTTCTATTATCAGTCCTATCCTGATAATCTTTGAAATGAGGATTTTAGAAAAAAGACTTTAGATTCTGGATCTCCCCAAATCATTCATTACTAATAATCATTCCTATCACTATCCCACTTGATTTTATTGACAGTCTCTTCAATGAATCACTTATTGGGATGACAAACATTTCATCAAGGGTTATTCACTATGGAGTTTATGAGGGGAAACAATGTAAGGGGAAGAAGAAAATATAAACAGGTGCTTCAACAAAATAAAAGGCAGCAATATCCTTTTATAAGTAGACCTTATACATAAAAGGCACAAAAGAAAAAGTAACAGCAAAAAGTAAAACAAAATTGTCCATTTCACAAAGTCTCATCTCATACAATTATCTGGTTCTCTTGAAACATTGGGTTCAGCTCTCTGGTTTGGATGTGATCTCAGAGCAATTTCTACCTTCTGGTTTCTCTGATTCAGGTCACTTGTAGAAATCTTCTTCACTGCTGAAAGTCTCCTACAAAATCATTCTTTGCACAATTTAAAACTTATCTTGACAATAGCTAGGTCAGAGAGTGAAAGTTAGTTTAAACTTATGTCTCTATTACTAGAAAATATGTTGTGTAACTTTTCAGACTAGAAAATATGATGTGAAACTTTTTAGACTGGAAAATTTACAGTTTTTTGGTCAGCCAATTGTAGGGTTGTTGTTTTTTTAAGCAATTTTAAAATTGATTTTGTGAAATAAAGCAAGTATTTCCATAATATAGTATAATAAAAAGGATTATTGAAGATGAAACTACAAATCTATTATGTACAACTTGCTATTTTCAAAAAATATATATTTTATAAAAATATATTAAAATATTTTAAAATATAAAAAATAAAGATATCATGAAAAATTTTTTCTCTTTTTTTAATCTTCCTTTTCCTTCACTCCACAAATGACTACCATTACACATACACACAAAAAGTTATTCTAAACATATATTTATCAGTTATTTCCACATATATATGTATGTATATATATATATATATATATATATATATATATATACCTGTATGTGTATTATGTGTATATGTGTAAGAAACTCAGATACTAAGAAAATTAGAGGCAAATTTTCATATTTGACATTATTCATTCCCCCATTAGGAGAATGAGATTCTTCTAATGTTTATAATTATAATATTATATTCTATAATATTTATATTTGTGTATATTATTAATATCAATTGTAATATTAAATTATAATCTGCTAACTTTTTATAAGGAAATGAACTCTAATACAAAAATGAATCCATCTAAAAGTTGCCAAATTAACTACTATTTGAATGTAAGGCTCCAGGATGATACAAATAGATACATTAAGTAATCAATTTCTAAATAGTGCATAGCAAATAATTTTGTTTATAATAAAACATTTTAAAATTCTAACCATTTTCAATGAATAATCCATAGGAAAAAAATGCATCTTTAAACCATTTTTATGATAGGCTACAGGCCATTTTCTTTTCAGATAAATTGTGCTGCTATTATTTCCTTAATATAGAACTGAGATAGTTTTGATATTAACATCACTTAATAAAAGAATTACATCCTGATTTCATGAGTCATTTTTTTAATTTGACTAATCATCCCCATACCACTGTGAGAAATCAAAGGGTCTTAATTTACACAGGACTATGTAAGTAGTAACAAGCAGATTGCAAAGTTAAATAAACTTTAGTTGAAAGGACTAAAATTCTAGGCCAAATCGCTCAGATCTTAGTAACTAAGATGTCATACTAATCACTGATTGCGCCTTGAGCACAAGATTGTAGAAATTTGCCAAAAGAGAGGGACATATCTGTATGTAAAGGGAAAATGTTCCCCTATCTTGATGTCAATTCCAGACCAGTAATATAGACAATCAATTGCATAAAGCCAAGTTTAATGACAACCTAGTGGGATATTCTCCATTTAAGAAAAAATTAATCAGGAGAATCCTACCATTCTAAGTTGTCCTCCCAATCTTTCTCATGAGAATTCCACTTGCAATTTGTGTATATTAACTCCATAGAGTTGCTGGCATCATGGATTATTGGCTTAACAGCATTCCTTGATGATCATACCTGAGGTCAGTTCAAGAATAATATCAATTATGTTCCCATTAGGTCTTAAATAGAAAATTCTAAAAATCATAACTTTGGGGGAATTTAAGTAACAAGTAATGACAATAATCTCACATTGGTAACAGTAAGAAATTCATCATGAAAAATCACAACTTTATATAACTAGCATTCATGATAAGTAGATGCTTTTTCATCCCTAAATTCTTTTTTTAATTATTTTTTAAATTAATTTTATAATTATAACATTTTTGAAAGTACATATGCATTGGTAATTTTTTACAACATTATCCCTTGCACTCCCTTCTGTTCTGAATTTTCCCCTCCTTCCCTCCACCCCCTCCCCTAGATGGCAGGCATTCCCATACATATTAAATATGTTATAGTATATCCTAGGTACAATAGATATGTGCAGAACCGAATTTTTTTGATATATGAATGTTGCTGTTATTGTTGCAAAGAAAGAATTGGATTCGGAAGGTAAAAATAACCTGGGAAGAAAAACAAAAAATGCTAACAGTTTACACTTATTTCCCAGTGTTCTTTCTCTGGGTGTAGCTGATTCTGTCCATCATTGATCAATTGGAACTGACTTAGATTTTCTCTTTGTTGAAGATATCCACTTCCATCAGAATACATCCTCATACAGTATTGTTGTTGAAGTGTATAATGATCTCCTAGTTCATTTCACTCAGCATCAGTTGATGTAAGTCTCTCCAAGCCTCTCTGTATTCATCCTGCTGGTCATTTCTTACAGAAAAATAATATTCCATAACATTCATATACCATAATTTACCCAACCATTCTCCAATTGATGGGCATCCATTCATTTTCCAGTTTCTAGCCACTATGAAAAGGGCTGCCACAAACATTTTGGCACATACAGGTCCCTTTCCCCTCCTCAGTATTTCCTTGGGATATAAGTCCAGTAGTAGTACTGCTGGATCAAAGGGTATGCACTTTTTGATAACTTTTTAGGCATAATTCCAGATTGCTCTCCAGAATGGTTGGAATCTTTAACAACTCCACCAACAATGCATCAGTGTCCTAGTTTTCCCACATCCCCTCCAACATTCATCATTATTTCCTCCCGTCATCTTAGCCAATCTGACAGGTGTGTAGTGGTATCTCAGAGTTGTCTTAATTTGCATTTCTCTGATCAATAGTGATTTGGAAAACTCTTTCATATAAGTGGAAATAGTTTCAATTTCATCATCTGAAAATTGTCTGTTCATATCCTTATCAATTGGAGAATGGCTTGATTTCTTATAAATTAGAGTCAGTTCTCTGTATATTAGAACCTTTAACTGTAAAAATGTTTTCCCAATTTGTTACTTCCCTTCTAATCTTGTTTGCATTAGTTTTGTTTGTACAAAAGCTTTTTAGTTTGATGTAATCAAAATTTTCTATTTTGTGATCAATAATGATCTCTAGTTCTCCTTTTGTCACAAATTCCTTCCTCCTCCACAAGTCTGAGAGGTAAACTATCCTATGTTCCTCTAATTTATTTATGATCTCGTTCTTTATGCCTAAATCATGGATCCATTTTGATCTTATCTTAGTTTGTGGTGTTAAGTGTGGGTCCATGCCTAGTTTCTGCCATACTAATTTCCAGTTTTCCCAGCAGTTTTTGTCAAATAATGAATTCTTATCCCAAAAGTTGGGATCTTTGGGTTTGTCAAATACTAGATTGCTATTTTTATTCACTATCTTGTCCTGTGAGCCTAACCTATTCCACTGATCAACTAGTCTATTTCTTAGCCAATACCAAATGATTTTTTTCATCCCTAAATTCAACATCACACAAATGATTTTCCTTCAAAATACTTAAAAACAAACAAGAAAAGACTTGGAATGGAATGTCTAAATATAATAATCCTAAATTATAAACAGAGAAAATTTTATATGAAAAATTGTGTACTGTAAAATGTGTTCAGTTATTAATCATGTTCAGATGGCTATAAATATAGACTGCTCTCAGAATTCTTTTAAACAACTGGAACATCTTTAAGTCATTCTTAAGTAGTTTGCATGCATTTCAGGAAATGCTCTATATGTGAGTTCTAACTCCAAATTAAACAACAAACATAAATAAAATCATATTTCCCATTAAGGTAAAACAAGATAGCTCATCAATTACTATTTTCCACTAATATAACTGACTGTACTGAAATCCTGTTCCTTAAAAAAAAGAAGAAAAGAAAAAGAAACAAGAGCTTTGCAGGAAAGTTTGAGAAAGGAAACACAGAAACTGAATAAAACAATTTGTTTAAAAATAGATTTGGCAAAATGGAAAAAGAGAGCAACTCCTTAAAAATAGAATTTGTGAAGTGGAAAAAAAATCCAATGAACAAAACAATTCCTTTAAAAATACAATTGGCCAAATGTAAAATACGTCATTAGAAAAAACAAGTGGCCTGTAAAATAGATCCAGGAGAGAAAAAAATCTAAGAATTACTGATTTACCTGAAAAGGGACAGAGAAAAATAGGCCAAAAATTAATTGGAAAACAAATAATTTGATCTTAAAGAATGGGTGGATGAAACAATAAACTATAGAAACAGTTGATAATTTTATACAAATGACAACAATGAGACAACTTATTTACACAAAATTAAGAGTTGGTTTTATGGGGATAAAAACAAAATAGATAAAATTTTGGTAAATTTGATTGGAAAAAGGAAAAAAGATAACCAAATTACCAGAATCAAAAAAAATAAAATAAAAAGAATACCACCAATGAAGAGGAAATTAATGCAATAATTAAGGGCTATTTTGCCCAATTGTGTGTCAATAAGTGTGACAATCTAAATGCAATATTTAGATTAGAAAATATGTAGATTGCCCAGATTAACGGAGAAGGAAATAAATTACTTAAATAGCCCCATTTTAGAAAAAGAAAAGTCATTAATGGACTTCCTAAGAAAAAATCTCCAGGACCACATAGATTTATAAATGAATTCTACCAAACATTTAAAGAACAATTAATTCCAATATATACTATTTGGAAAAATAGAGGAAGAAGGAATTCTCCTTTTTATGACACAGATAGGGTGCTGATACCTAAACCAAGAAGGACCAAAAGAGAGATAGAAAATTAGAGACAAAATTCCCTAATGAATATTGATATAAAAATCTTAAATAAAATATTAGCAAAGAAATTACAGCAACTTATCACCAGAATTATATACACTATGACCAAGTGGCATTTATACCCAGGAATTCAAGACTGATTCAATATAAGAAAAACTATTTGTATATTTGACTATATCAGTAATAAAGCTAGCAAATCATATGATAATCTCAATAGATACAGAAAGCTTTTGACAAAATATAACACCCATTCCCATAAAAAAATTAGTAACATAGGAATAAATGGAGTTTTTCTTAAAATGATCACTAGCATCTAAAACTAGCAACAATCATTCTATGTCATGGGGATAAACTAGAAGCATTCTCAGTAAGATCTGGTGTGAAGCAAATTTGCCCACTATCAGTACTACTATTAAATATTGTACTAGAAATGTTAGCTTTGGCAATAAGAAAAGAAAAAGAGACTAAAGGAATTAGAGTGGAATGATGAAATGGGTACAATGAAGAAACAAAATTATCACACTTTGCAGATAATATGAGGGTATAGTTAGGTAATCAATTAAAAACTTTAGCAAAATTGCAAGATATTAAATAAACCCACATAAATTATTGCTCTTTCTATATGTTACCTACAAAATCTAGTAGCAAGAGATAGAAAGAGAAATCCCATTTAAAAAGATTGTAGATAATATAAAATTTTTAGGAGTCTACCTGCCAAAACAAAGCTAGGAATTAAATAAACACAATTACAAAACACTTTTCACACAAATAAGGTTAGAAACAACTGGGAGAATCAAATGCTCATGGGTAGGCCAAACTAAAATAATAAAAATGACAATTCTATCTAAATTAATCTATTTATTTAATGACATACCAATCAAATTACCAAGAAATTACTTTATAGAGCCAGAAAAAATGATAATAAAATTCATCTGGAAGAACAAAAGGGCAAGAATTTCAAGGAAATTAATGAAGGGAAAAAGCAAAGGAAGATGGCCTAGCTAAACTATATTACAAAGCCTAAAACCATATTATATTAATAATATAAACTATATTATAAAGTAGTAGTCATAAAAACCATATAGTACTGGCCAAGAAATAGAGTAGTTAGTTGATCAGTGAAATAGGTTAGGTTTACAAGACACAATAGTCAATGACTATAGTAATTTATTGTTTAATAAACCCAAAGACTCCAGTTTCCGGAATAAGAACTCATTTTTGACAAAAATTCCTGGAAAAACTGGAAAAGAGTATGGCAGAAACTAGTTATTGACCAACACCTAATTCCCTATACCAAGATAAGGTCAAAATAAATATATGATTTAGACGTAAAGGATGATACTATAAGCAAATTAGGAGAATAAAGGATAGTCTCCCTCTCAGATCCATGAAGAAAGAAGGAATTTATGGTCAAAGAAGAACTAGAGAACATTACGCAATGCAAATGGATAATTTTGATGATATTAAATTAAAAAAGCTTTGTGCAAACAAAACCTATGCAGCCAAAATTAGAAGGGAAGCAGAAAACTGGGGAAAAATTTTTACATCCAAGGTTTCTGATAAAGACTGCATTCCTAAAATATATTTACTAAAATACAAGCCATTCTCCAACTGATAAATGATCAAAACGTATGAAGAGACAATTTTCAGATGAAGAAATTAAACCTATTTCTAAACATATGAAAAAATATTCTAAATCACTACTGATTAGAGAAATGAAAATTAAGACAATACTGAGGTACCACTTCATACTTTGCAGATTGGCTAAGATGACCATTGAACTGCTGAATGCTGGGTGTTTTTCTTAAAGCACTCATTTAAGGACATAAAAACTTAAAATCATATTGAGGGTCCCAAAAAGGCTTTCTTTTCAAAAAAAAATAAAGTCTCATTAATCATAGTAGGATTAGAAATAATTATTATCAATACTATCAAATTACTGCAATTAATTGACTTACATATGAAAATTTTTCAGTCCTTCTAAATATCACACAAAAGTTTTTTTACTTAAACACATATCCAAGAATTTTTTTTTTAATATATGTATACCTTCCTAAAGGAATTTTGCTCTTTGCTAAAAAGATAATCACTAGATTTTCAGGAAGTAATTTAGTTGGCAACGTCTAAACTGACAGACATAGCTTATTAATCTTAAGACAAAAGAAAAATCTTAAAATTGGAATTCCTCACAACTAAATTTGTATAAAATGATTTTAAACATAAATTCCAAAAATACCATAACAAAATAAATTGCTAATTACCATCCTCCTCTACTCAAAAAGCTTTTACAATTAGAGAAGATCAAGTTTTTCTAAGTGAAGCAATGCAAAAAAAAAAAAAAGAAAGAAAGAAAAAAGAAAAAGAAGCAAAGAAAGAAAAAAAGAAAAGATACCCAATTAAATTATTCTTATCACATAGCAAAGCTTATGAGGTCTTTAAAGTCACCCAATATCATTTTCTTCTTTTTATCTTTTCTTAGGAGTATAAACTTATTCTAGTATAAAATATCCATTAGGAATCAAGAAAATAATTACATTCTAAAATCTCACATAGAGAGTATTTTTTAATGTATGCATGTATATATGCAGGAATGTATTCATTTGTGTATATGTGTATGTGTATATATGCATTTTGTATTCACCCCTTTAAAGCAAATAAATATTTAAGAGTGGAATTTTGTTAAGATTATGTTAGTTTAATATATATATATATATGTATATATATATATATATATATAACATTCACAAGAGAATAGACAAATAACCTTAGATAAAACCCACTCATAAGCAGACTTAAATATTACATCTCATTTTTGACAAGGAGTATTTGTATCCCATGTACTCAGTAGGAATTATGCAATAAGATCTTGAACAGAGTTGATAAGAATTTATGACTATAGTTCCAAAAATCCTTCCAAGTGTTAAGCACTCTATAATCACATGGTCCCTAAAATGACCCTGGGAGATAGATGCCAACATTATCCCATGGAGAACAATTAATTGAATCAAAAAGATAGGTAACTTTTTTGGGATTACACAGTAAATTAAACACACTTTCTTGATATTAGCTATATTAAGGGTTGGGGTGGGACAAAAACAGTTTACTAGATTTAATTGAAACATAATCTACAAACTTACCTTTGGGGATCCAGTGAAACTTGAATCCATCTAACTTTGGAGTAAAAAATAACAAAAATCCCTTTTGTCAAGTGGCCACTTAAAAGTGGCTCATTTAACTAATGTCACTTGATAATCAGTCTTTGCAGTTTGCAATTACTCTCTTTCTCAGTCTGAGATATTTATGAGCCTGAAGCACTGCTAAAGCTCCATTCAAAGGGGAAAAAATGACATTTTTATTCAGAAATCCCTTCTCTGACTCAGCTTTCAAATAAAAACTTTTATATGCCAGGGAAAATTTTTCCCTTCCCTTTCTGCCCAGATATTTTTTCAAATTATCCTTTTAAATTCTAAGCACAGATAGCCTAAAAGAGTCCTAAACCTCCTACCTAGGAAAAGCAGGCTATATCAAACAAAATCTCAAATAAATACATACACACACACACACACACACACACACACACACACACATACATACATACAAAAAAAAACCACACACAAACACAAAGTGACTAGAAATCAAAGTTAAGATAAAAGCTATGTTCTTCACTTGCCTCAATGTCACATTAATGCATTTACTTTACTTGAGAGCAAGAATCTTTTAAATACCTAATTCCTTTGACACACTTCTGCCTGAAAACCCTAAAAAGAAAGCTTATCTCAAAATCCTCTTGGGCAGTTTTAATAATACCCAATCTTGAAAACTACCTAATTCTTTTTTTTTTTTAACTTAAGGAATTTCTTTTGTACACATAGCATAATTTATATGTGACCCCAGAAACTTAGAAGTAAACATTATAGCGTTAAGAGATTGGGTAATGGCCCAAATTTCCCTTTTTTGAAACCCTATTCTTGCAAACAATTCAGAATATATTGTTAGTGATTTGGGGCCTCCTACTAATCAACTGGATTTTCATAAGCTGAAGTGCAAAATATCCTGAATTTTCCAGGTAGCCTTATACTAGGAACATAGACTTTTCCCTTTTATCTCTACAATAGCTTACTTCAGGGAATCTCTTTCAAAAAGACACTTCTACTTGAATTAACACCCCCACTGTGAAAGTAAAAGTCAAAAAACTGCAGCTCACACACTAAAACTAGACAGAACATATAAACTTACCCAGGGAAAATAATTACTGGTAAAAGAAAGAATCAGATCACAGCCAGAGTTCTAACATAAAGCGTCTCCTCGTGGCGAAATTCTCCACATGGGCCCAAAATATAAGGGAGTTTTTTGTTAAGCTTCTTCTGGAATTTAAAGCTCTGGTCTCTTCCTCTGGCCACCATACTGTGACATTTAAAAAGTTCAAGAGACATAGTTTCTGGGTAATTAGTCATTTTATTAAAATGTTTGCACTTTATTAATAAAAGAAATGGTCGTTTGGCTATCTCTTGGACCAAATATGACTCGTGGTGGTGGGCTCACTGTTTATATGCCTTTGGAAGAGTGAGTGTTCCTGAGGATGGCAATCAACTCTGATTGGTTTACAAGTAATATGAAAAAGAATGAATATTACAATGAGAGATGGAGCCATTTCAATAGATACTGGGTGTGTATTGTAATGTTATGAGATTTATTCCTTTTCTTTAAAGATTTGCAAAGCATTTAATTTTTTTTCACATTTATTTATTTTATTTTTAATTTGTGGAATAAAACAAACATTTCCATAATAGAACAAGATTATAAAGATGATTTACACATGAAACTGCAAATCCTTTATGTAGATATATAATATATATTCATAAATATATAATAAAGATATGGTGTGAATTTCCTTTATTTTCTTTTCTCTTTCCCCTTCTATCCAAGAAGGCAGTAGCCTTCTAAATGGTCTGGCATTGGACAATTTATTCAAAGAATTTCTATCTTTGACTTAAGCATGAGCAGAACACAGTGGGCCACAATTTCACCTTAGATGAAATTTTCTATAAGGTTGAGTGGGGTAGCAAAATCTAGATTGAGGAATATATTAATCCTATTTACTATCATCAGTTTTGTCCTGCTGAGCATTGAAATGAGGACTTTAAAAAAAGGGGAAGAACTTTACCTTCTATATAATTAGTTATTAATAACCATTTATCTCAATAAAATAGAGTAATAATAGTACCTCTTTCCCAAGGTTGTTGTAAAGATCAAATGAGATTACAATTATAAATGCCAACAATTCATAAATGCCAAATATCATAAAACTATTCAATAGTAAATTGGTTTGCAATTAAATTCTGATATGTATAAATAAGGGCAGAATGAAACTCTTTGGTAAGAGGTTGAAAATAGAAGAGACAATTATCACTTAGGAAATTAACATCATTACTTCAGTTTCCTGAGAAATTCAGACAAAAAGAATAATTCTCATACAAATTTTGTACATAATTCTGACCTTAGATTTTCCTTATCCTGGACTTTGTTCATTAAGAGAGAAATGCTTTAAAGAACCAGGTTGTGAACAGATCCAACCATTCTGGAGAGCAGTTTGGAACTATGCTCAAAAAGTTATCAAACTGTGTACACCCTTTAATCCAGCAGTATTCCTACTTGGCTTATATCTCAAAGAGATCTTAAAAGAGGGAAAGGGACCCATATGTGCAAAAATGTTTGTGGCAGCCCTTTTCATAGTGGCAAGAAACTGGAAACTGAGCGGATGCCTATCAATTGGAGAATGAACTGAACAAATTATGGTTTATGAATGTTATGGAGTATTATTGTTCTGTAAGAAATGATCAACAGGATGATTTCAGAGAGACTTGCACAAACTGATGCTGAATGAAATGAGCAACAAGAGTATACAATGATCAATTCTGATGGACGTGGCTCTCTTCAATAATGAGATGATCCAAACCAGTTCCACTTGTTCAGTGATGAAGAAAGCCATCTACACCCAGAAAAAGAACTGTGGAAATGGAGTGTGGAATACAACATAGCATTCTCACTCTCTCTATTGTTGTTTGCTTGTATTTTTCTCAATTTTTTTCTTCCTTCTTGATCTGCTTTTTCTTGTACAGCAAGATAACTGTATAAATATGTATAGATATATTGGATTGAACATATATTTTTAACATATTTAACATGTATTAGACAGCCTGCCAATTATGGAAAGAGGTTGGGGAAGAAGGGGTTAATTTGGAACAGAAGTTTTGCAAGGGTCAATGTTGTAAAATTACTTATGCATATGTTTTGTAAATAAAAAGCTTTAATAAAAAAATAAAAAAAAATAAAGTTTAGCCCACTTTCTCAAAAACTGAAGGGACTGAAAGGAAAGTGTGCCTCAGGTCTTGGGAGAGGAATGCCTTTGTAATTTCTGTTCTTGTTATAGTTTCTCAGAATAAAAGGCAAGTTAACACTACCACTAGAATTATATACTCTAGTACAGGTCCTTATTATCTGGATTATTTCAATAGCCTACAGGTGGGTCTGCTTGCCTCAGCTTATTCCCCACTCCAATTTATTCTCCATTCAGCCATTAAAATTATTTCCCTAAAGCATAGGTATGATCATGTCACACACACATACACACACACACACTCAGACACACACATACTGTCACCAATAAAGTCCCGTGGTTCCCTATTGCCTTTAAGATTAAATACAAAACAATCTGTTTTGCCCTCAAAAGCCTTTATTACCTAGCCCTCTCCTAAATTTCTAGTCTTTTTAGTCTTTGGTTCTAGTGACACTGGTTTCCTAATTTTTCCATAAACAAGACAGACACTCCATCTTTTATTTTTTCTGTTTGGTCCCTATGCCTGGAATATTCTCCCTTCATCTCTCTAAGTATTGGCTTCCCTGTCTTTCTTTTAAGTCCCAATTAAAACTCCACTTTCTGTAGGAAGCCTTCACCATATCCTTTCAATTTTAGTGCCTTTCCTCTGCTATTTACTATTTATCTTATATAAAACTTGCTTTGTTCATAGCAGCTTCTATTTTCAGTCTAATCTATGAATACTTACATATTTTTTCCACCTTGGTGAAATACATTGGAAAAAACACTAGTGATTTTTATACATAAATTCATACATTTTTCGCATAAACATTCATTTGTATGTTGTTTAGCAATTAGATAAGAAGCTCTTTTAGAGCAACAACTTTCTTTTGTCTCTTTTTGTATCTCCAGCATTCAGCACAATCCATGAAATGAAGTAGATGCTTAGCAAATGTTTATTTATTGGTTAATTGGAGTTATCTTTTCTCACTACTCTTAGTGATAGTGTTTTGGACAGTGCTCAGAAATTGCATTTGCTGTTTTCAATCTAGTCTCCATCAAGTGCAATAGTATGTGTTTGTGATAGCATTCTGTATATGCAGAAGCATAGATTATTAAGGAATATCTTCCTTTTTTAATTTTTTTAAAGATAAAAGAACAAAGGAGTGGAACTTTTTGTTGTCATGAAATACTGCACAGTAAATTCTGACAACAAATTTCTCTTTTATTCTTAGCTTTATATGGATTCTTAAGAAACATAAGGACTATCTTCCTTAAATTAAAAAAAAATCTTTAAACTTAAAATCTTCCTTAAACTCTCAGTTTTAAGAGATAAGAGGGGAAGAACCTACTTTTTAAAAAAGCTACTTTAGGAGGATAAAGTTGAATAATTTGGGCAGAAGCACAGCTTCTATTTTCAACTTTACCTATAATACCTCCATGACTTTTTCCACCTAGGTAAAATACATGAAAAAAGACAAATAATTCTTATACATAAATTCATAAACTTTTCTGCAACAGCCTAGATAGCAAATTGCCAGTGTTGTTAAACAAATCCAATGACAACAGCAAAATGTTCTGCCAAGTGCAATGCCTCAACAAAAAAGTCCTGAGCAAATTTTCTGCAGCCATGAACAAGCAATGGGCATCTTGCCTGTGAAGAAATGCCCTCAGTGCCAAAATATACTGATAGTATTGCAAAAGATAATGGTTTTCTCACTTTTGCCACCCTGCAAATTGCTGCCCAGTTTGTCTCAGCCATGGCTACTGAACAACCAGGGCTCTGCTAAGTGGACCCTACACTTTTATATTTCCATTCCAGTTCTATATCTATGGTCCTATGAGCTTACAATCCTATGTATTATGATAGTGTGCTATTATATTACAATAATATATTGTTGTTATTATGTTATTATATAGCAAAGTATTTATGTTAGAGCTGGGGATACAATTATTGATAAAACAGACTCTCAGGAATCTACAGTAACAAAATACATGACACATATACAGAAATAACTATGATACAAGAGAGAATAGGAAAAATTCAATTGACAAATACCCTCTATAAACTGCAAAGTGATAGGATATGCTATATAGTAAAATAAAGAAGACAGAGAGATGACATAATGGATAAACCAGTGGAACTGGAGTCAGGAAGACTTATCTTACTGAGTTAAAATCTGGACTCCAACAGTAACTAGCTGTATGACCCTGGGCAAGTCACTCAGTTTCCTCAAACTATAAAATAAGTTAGTTTAGGAAATGGCAAACCACCTCCATATCTTTGCCAAGAAAACCCCAAATGGATTCACAAAGTGTCTGACATGACTGAAAAAAAACTGAACATCAACAAAAACAATAGTAGTGTAAAGAGCCCTGAAATTTAGGTTATAGTAAAACCTGGTTGCTAGTGCTAACCATAGCACTAATTAGCTCTGTAACCTGAGCCAATTCACTTAACTTTTTTGATTTTTGCTTCCTGACTATGTAAAAAAAATGAACTATAGAACTAGTCAAAATTTTCATGATTTTCTGAATTTCTCTCTTACTTTTTACAGACTGGAGAGATTCTGTAGCTCCAGGTATCAAAATCAGAGCAAGACAGCTCCATACCTAACATATGCCAAATTAAATGGATCTGTCCTAATTCCCATGACAGAAAAGAGAAAAGATCTTCTCATTGGATGACACTCAAGGCAGTTCAATATACAAAAACATGAACCAATACCTCATCACATGCCATCCCACCTCCATCCAAAAACCTCTGCCCTTTATCCTAAGCTAGTAGTATATTCAGAGGCTGACAATGTAAGCTAAATTATTTTTGCTTCCATTGTTTAGAACAGTACAAGTTCTAACATTTCTGTTCAACATGATACCATATATAGAAAAGCTTTATGAGTGACTTTGGGCAATTCTGCCTCTCATTTTCTCTATTATTAAAAATAACATATACTTCCAGAGTTGTTCTGAGTTGTCCTTAAAGAAATGTCCTAAAACATTTCAAGCTCAATGGTAGAAACACACAAACTGACAAATATCATTATGTAGTATCAATTGGTGATTGCATTTATATTTCCTCTAAGTCAAGTAAGGTCATGATTTAGGTTTTTGGTTTGGAGGAGTTTATTACAGAATTTGACAAGCATTTCCAATGGCTTTTCTTTGGTTCACACAACAGTTTTTCCAAACCTCAAAATCACTTTAAAACAAACACAGCTATGTCACTGTTGTTTTTCTCATGTCACAAAGATTGCTTAGTGACCCTGGATTTTTCTGTCCATCTATATGAGGCATATCACAAAGCTTTGCTAGTTACAAAAAAGAAAGAGTCAGTCAATTGTATGCTTATAAGTATCTTTAATAAATAAACAAATTTGAGTTCTTGGTTTGCCTTCACCTACCACACAATTCCAGTAACTTTAAATCTTTGGAAATTTCTAATAATATGAACCATTTAGCCTTGTAGAAAAGAAACTTTAAAAATGTACAGATTAAATAAGAGATTGGAATAGAAGCAAAAGATATAATGGTATCATGACATAAATGTCTTCAAAAAAATTAAGCGACACCACAATCACACAAATTTGGAATCCAGTGGCTTTATATAGTACTTATAATAAAAATGAACACCCCCCCCCCAAAAAAAAAAAGAGAATAAGTAACTCCTTGCACAAAAAATTGGATAATTTATTCATGGCACATAAACAAATTATTTGATGTTTATGTGCTATATTAGGTATATCATAAAAATGTGGATAAAAAAAAGATTTAAAACTGAAATTTTATTTTAGTCATAGCTCATTCCTTTAAAAGAAAACTTTAATACATATATACTCATCATCCATAACCAATGTTTTTTTTTAAACATGGAAACCTTAACACTTTTCTTTCTTTCTTTTTGGTCACCAACATGCTATGTATTCTATGTATATGAATGTGTGTGTATATATTGATGATAGAAATAAAGATAAATTATTTTTTCTATCCACTCTTTAATTCTCTGTCAACCTTTCAGTTTAGGTTCTATATTATAATTACAAGACAATGTCACTAAGAATTAACAATACCAACCTGGTGCCCAATGACCCAGCAGTTACAGGTTCCAGTCCAGTGATACACAAGTCATTTTGACCTACACTTTCTATTGCTCAACCTCCTAAGGACCAACCGTTCTGCCTGTAATATTAACTTCTGGGAAATCATTTTTATTCATTTTGGCTGCAGTTTTTGGACTTGTTCTCATTGCTGAGTTGTAAGGACAGTATATCAAGTTTAATTACCTTCATCTTGTTAAGTAGTTCAATTTTTAACTTTAAAAAACCAACAACATATATTCTGTTAATAAGATTAGCAGCTTGGGCTTGATACTAAAAGACATACATGATTGACAAATTCTGCTTAAAGAAAAACAAGCAAAGACTTTCTACCAGATACATATGGCTTTTGGAAAATTTAAATTAGGAAATTGTGGTTTGTATCTACAAAATAGGGGAGGAAAATCTGTAAATATGACCATTAATCATCATGAAATCACACTGGCTTTCTAGTGATAATTAAATAGAGTGATCTGGAGATCCTGATTCAGATAAAATTTGGTAAGCAAACTATCTACCAATTCATCATAAGTTTTATTTATATGCCCAGCATAAGGTACTGGTGTCAGTATCCTGGGGTTTTCCTGATTACCTTAGGGGAAATAAGTCAGAAATAAGACATTAGAGTTTATAGCATCAGGACTGTCCCAAGAGATTCCCAGGACCTTATGCTGAGCATTTTGTCTTTAGTGCCCTTTCACTTTCTCTTTTAGATTTCCTACCCAAATGACTAATATTCCTTTCTTTCCCCTTCCTTCACAAATGTCCAATCTGTGGACTCATATAGGGTCTCATTGTTATTATTAAAAAGAATGATAGTAAGCATTTATGGCAATTTATATTATTATAGTAATATAGCAATGTAATATATTAATATTATTGTTTTAATTAATTAGCAGTGAAGTTGAAATAGAAAGTTTTGATTATTACAATTTCAAAGATACCTTGCACAAATAAAACAAATACAGTTAAGATTTAGAAAGAAAATAGATAATCTTTGTAGTCTCATTTCTAAAAGTGGGAAACATTTAAATTTATAAGAATATGAGTCATTCCCCAATTGATAAATGGTTGAAGTGTGTGAAGAGAGAGTTTTCAAGAAAGGATTCAACTTCTCAATAGCCATATTTTTAAAATGCTCCAAATCTTTAAAGCAACTCTATATTTTTATTTCAGTTTCTATTAAATAGACAAAGTTGATCCTCCCAAAATGACATATGATGGAGAGGTTATGGAAAAACAGGCGTATTAATACACAATTTATGGACATTGGGCTAAGCTATTCTGGAAAATAATTGGAAACTTTAATCCCAAATTCCCTAATCCAAGCCTTCCTTTTGGCTCAGTAATACTGGGATATAACAGGCCTACATCTCCAAAGAATTCAGAGAAATAAAGAAAGGATCCACATGCACAAAATGTTTGTTGCAGGTCTTTTTATGACAGCAAAGAATGGAAATAACTAACAACTGGGAACGATTGAGAAAATTATGAAATATTAATGTAATTGAGTACTATTATGTTGAGGCCAAGGGGTTAAGAAATTTTAATCAACAAGGCCTGCTCAAGTAAACAATGAAATAATTGTTTTCAGGGAAGCTTTGGAAGATATGAATGAATGGATAAAGAGTGTAATGAGCAGAAGAAATAATTTATACAATAATAACATTGTAAAATTGAACAACTTTGAAAGACTTAAGAACTCTGATTAATGCAATGACTAACCATGATTCCAAAGGACTAATGACAAAGAATGCTATCCACTTCCTGACAGAGAGGTGATGGACTTAAAAAAAATATATGGGATATGGTCAATGTGGGAATTTGTTTTGCGTGACTCTGAATATTTGAGAAAGATGTTGTTTTTTCTTTTATTTCTCCATTAAGGAAAGAGGTAAGAGGAAGAGGAGGAAGAGCATTATTTTAATGCTCATAAATTTAGAAAAATAAAATCAAATTAAAAAAGGAATCATAAAGTATTATGTGAGTATGAAGTATCACTAGGATTTATGGAATTATTTTTCCCAGTAGAATTTGCATTTGAATAAGTGATTCTTAAAGACTAAAATGTCTTTGTAAAAGAAGATTTATTTGGTTTAATCCTCTCTTCAACTGATGTAGACATGGATGTTTTCACAGATGATAAGGTCTTAGTGTGTTAATGCCCTGTTATGATTTTACAAAATATAGGGATTTCTTTCTGATTGAATCAGGGATACAACTTTATTGGACAAGCAAAAGTTTTAAATAGTTATGTTCTGGAGACAGTTGTAATCAGTCTAAGAGAGAGCCAATGGTAAAACAACCTTGCTCTTCAGTTCTTGGGGAGATGGGGAAAGGGTAGGAGATATTTTCTAATAGGTAGGTATTTTCTAGTAGATTCAAATTATTTCTAGAACAGAAGTTACTTAACAAGAATAAATTCTATCCAAAAGATAAAGAATCAGTTTTAGAAAGTTTGAGGAAATAATGACATACACCAGATAGGGATAGAAAGGGTCTTTCACTTGAGAATGGGAAGTAGCTTCAGGAGAGGGGCCGCAGACAACAGAAAAAATTAGTTTGTAATGAATTCAGAGAACTAACCCTAGCAATAAATAATGGAGTCAGCTCTGGGAGCTCTATTGAGTAATGCACTAAATAAAGCCAGAGCAGCCTTTGTAAGGCTTTATAAGGATTCACCAAAAAGAAAAAGGATTTCAGGTCCTGATAAACATAGAGCTGTATCTTTGAACACATGCTCCTTACATGTCTGTTTCATTCTCATTGTACACTAAAGTTTGTACCCACCTTTTCCATAGACTCTAATATTAGTGGAAGAGTAAAGTCTGACTTTTTAAGAGAACCTACGTGACTTAGTGAATAAAGTATGAGGTTCAGGAGGACCTGAATTCAAATCTGATTTCAGATACTAATTAGCTATGTGATCCTTGTTGGCTCAGTTTCCTCATCTATAAATTGAGCTAAAGAAGGAAGTAGCAAACCCCTCTAGAAAATCTCATATGGTGTCATGAAGAGTTAGACACACAATTAAACAACAGCATTTATGGGAAGATAGAATATGTCAAGCTAATATTTTGCTATTTCATTTTAGAAAATGCTAAGTTCAAGCTGTAGCTTCTTTTTTTAAATAGAATTTTATTTTCCAAATATATGCAAAGATAGTTTTCAACATTCACTTTGGTTCCAAAATTTTCCCTCTTCTTCCCTTATCTCTCCTTCCCCAAGATAGCAAGCAATGTAATATAGGTTAAATATGTGCAATCCTTTTAAGTATATTTTCATATTTTTCATGTTGTGAAAGAAAAATCAGACCCAATTGAGGTGAAGGAAGGAAAAAACAAAAAGATGAAAATGCTATGCTTTGATCCACATTCAGTCACCAGTCTCTCTGATTGTGTTTGACATTTTCCATCTCAAGTCCATTGGAACTGCCTTGAATAAACACATTATTGAGAAGAGCCAAATCCATCACAGTTGATTATCACATAATGTTGTTACTATGTACAATGTTCTCTTGAATCTGTTTGTTTCAATCAGCATCAGTTCATGTAGGTATTTCTAGGCTTTTCTGAAATCAGCCTCAAGCTGTAGTTTCTGAAGCTCTTATATTTATTTGTACATGCTTCTTTTTGGCCTTTTCCCTGTTCTGTTCTCTGAATTTTTCCTAAAAAATATACCTTAATGACTTTATTTCCCTTTTTCCCCCTTAAACCAATGCCAACGCCTATTTCTTCTAGAGGTCTTCCCAATTCCATTGGGGAAAGAAAGATTTTTAAATCTTTTTTCTTTTGACTCTTAAAAAATTTCTTTAAGACTTCTAAGAATTTTTGTTGGGCTTGTGTCCAAGCAGGATTTTTCTTTGAGGCTTTGTTTATTAAGGATTTTAAAGTCGTTGTCTTCTTCTGAATTTGTTTCTTCAGCTTCCCTGGCACCATTTAGTTTGTTATGGTCAGGTTTTTTATTTTTATTTATTTTCCCGTCTTCTTCTTAACTTTGGATTTCACGTTTTACTGGCCCTGCTTACTTCTAGGTGTTGCCTGACCTGAATTTCTGTCTTTTCTATGCTTTTGCCACTTTCACAGTTTAATCTAGAGGCCTGTAAGATGTGGTTTGATCCAGGGAAAGATCTGCTTGCTGCCAGAATTCTGGTCCTTACACAGGTAGGGCCCCTGCTCCCTCACAACTGTGATCACTCCTCTCTACTTTGAAACTATGTCTTGGAACTGAAAAATGGGCAACAGAGCTGTTAGATGAGACCAAATCCTATTCCCCATTTTATATTAGAATCTCCTGATAACTCTTTCTGTCCAGAATGAGTCTTCTTGCCAGCTGTAGATGTAGCTATTCCATACTGTCGTTGCCACCATACTTTTTAATGGCCTTCACTGCCACGCTTCCAGTCATTCCTTGCCCTAGTGTACATGGATCTTTCTTTCTATGTTCTTAAGTTGTTCTGAGGGGAAAAACTTTTTGACTTTTCCACTAAAAATCTGGCTTGGCACATTTTTATACCCTATGGAAGAGATTCTGAGAAAGATGAAGCAAAATTGCTGAACTCTCACTACACAAAGATTGAAGAAGAGCCAAGTCCATCATAGTTGCTTATTACATCTTGACTCTGATCCCTGGTTTGCTCTAATTTAAAAAATGCTGGTGAAGAATTGTAAGCTTTACTATGAGAAGATCCCCCAAGGTAATCCTTTGAAAGCCATTCTGCTGACATTTTAACCTGTACACTTGTGAATATTGGGATGGGAGATTATCCAGAATGAGTGCTACACTTTTTGTTTAAAAATCTATAATGGTGTACTTTAGCATATTGTTAACAGAAAGAAAAAGGTAGCCAAGGTCTAATAGAATGTTCTAACTAGTCAGAAAACCTTGCTATTATTCTTTATCCTTCATTTTTAAGAGGACCAATGACATCATGGAGTTTTATCTTGACTTGTGCATGAATTTGATTTAAGTAAGGAAGATTTGCATAAAGTCTACAGCCCCACTGTCTCTTTCAGATTTATCAAAAGTTAGTGGCAAGCCAAAAGTCAAGATGACCTTGGTGTCTTTGATGTCTGACCAAATTCTAAGTACTCCACAGGGCCTACTTCAGCTGCCTTCATGGTTCATAGGGACAAATCACTCTCATCCACTTATTCCACTGAGAGAAGTTTTCCTATGCTTAGAGTAGATATCCCCTTATTCACTAATAGTTGTGAGGCCTGTCAGTTACCCTTATCCTGGTTTATCCCCTCTATCAGAATGGTTTTACCAAAGTGTGGCCACTGTCCATGCTAAATTCTTGAATCCACAGATGGATGCCCTGAAAAGAGGTCAGCAACCCTACATCAGAAGTACTAGTCTTTCCTGATTATTCCATGTACCCTGAGTCAGGAAGCCAAGTAGAATTTTTAAAAAGTAAAGGTTTAAAACCTCTTTGGGATTTTAGATTGAAGGAAGGAAAAAAGGAAATTTAAGGAATAATGAAATCATAAAAATAGCATAACTTAATGCTTAAAGGGCTATCTTCAGAGCCAGGAAAACTTGGATCCCTACTTCTAATAAATACTACTGTGTGACTGTGGATAAGTAAATATGAAAATAACGTGGTGTCATAAATCAAGATTTTTAAAAAATGATAGAGTAAGGGAAATATTTTTGGTCAGGTAGCTCAATTTCCCCCCTCAATTCATACTTTATTGCTATCCATAAGGTCAATTTTGATGATATGCTTAGCAAGCCACTTAACTAGTTGCAGCTAGAGAACACACTGCTGCTAATTGGAAGTAGATAGGGGAATATAAAAAATTAATAATCTGAGCCTAAGATACATTGTTTACACTTCATAGAAGTCAATAAGACTAATGCAAATCATTTTGTACAATAATGAAAGAAGCCTCTTAATTTAATTTCCAAAGAATTGCCTCAAAAAATCTCTCCAGGAGAGATGATTACCTGAACTTGGAGATATCATACTATATAATTCCACCATGTCATGTTAGAAAGTCATTCAATCATTTCTTTTGATGTAAGAAAAAAAATAATTACAATAGCAGGTAAAGTGCATCAAGAAGTCAGGAGGACCTGAGTTCAAATTTGACCTGAGACACTTAACACTTCCTAGTTGTGTGACCCTGGGCAAGTGATTTAACCCTGATTGCCTCAGGAGGGAAAAAAGGAGTATTCAAGAGAACAGTGAACACAGTGATAATAACAGAATGTGATAATCAACTGTGATAGACTTAATTCTTCAACAATGCAGTTATTAAAGGCAATTCCAATAGACTTGCAATGGAAAATGCCATCTGCATCCAGAGAAAGAAATATGAACACAGAACGTGTATTAAAGCATAGTATTTTTACTTTTTATTGTTGTGTTGTGTGTTTCCTCTTCTTTTTCTTCCTCATGGTTTTTCCCTTTTGATTTGCTTTTTCTTGTGCAGCACGATGAACATGGAAATATTCCTCTAAACTATTGCACATATTTGACCTATATTGGATTGCTTGCTGTTTTGAGACTGGGGGAGGAAAGGAAACAAATTTGGAACACAAGGTTTTACAAAGGTAAATGTTGTAAATAATCTTAACATATATTTGGAAAAATAAAATACTATTTAAAAAAAGAAAGGGGTATGAATTTATATCCAAACATACAATGCAACATCATATTTAGAAAATCCCAAAGATAGTGAAATTCACATAAATATTTTTGTCATTGTAGTTGCCTGTATATATTGTATGTAGATACATGGTGGTATCTTAATTCCCACATAAATTG
The DNA here is from genome assembly GCF_048593235.1 of Sminthopsis crassicaudata. Classification (NCBI taxonomy): domain Eukaryota; kingdom Metazoa; phylum Chordata; class Mammalia; order Dasyuromorphia; family Dasyuridae; genus Sminthopsis; species Sminthopsis crassicaudata. Next base: position 253,366,286 of record NC_133619.1, read on the forward strand.
GATTTAAGTAAGGTAGAATTGCATCAAGTCATCAACCTCACCCTTTCTTCCAGATTCATCATTGTCCAGTAGTAGGACAGAGTCCAGACAACTGGGGTTGACTCAAGATGCAGTGGATGATCTTGGAATCTTTTATGTCTAACCAAACTCTAACTGTTTCACCACTCCCTGCTTCTCCTGCCTTAATGGCCATTGGAACAAATTGTTCTCATCTGTCCTTTCCACTAGGAAAAGGTTTCACATGCTTGGGGTAGACACTGAAGGGTTTGAGATCTCTTGGTTATCCTCAACCTAGTTCAGCCTATCTTTAGAAATGATCCTAGTATCAGTGGATCAGATTAGGTATAAAGGACAAAAAAGGGTACATCTATAGCAATCTAGTCTTTGACAAACCCAAAGATACCAACATTAGGGATTAAAAATTCATTATTCGGAAAAAACTGTTGGGAAAACTGGAAATTAGTATGGCAGAAATTAGATATGGACCCACACTTAACACCATATACCAAAATAAGATCAAAATGGGTCCATGATTAAGGCATAAAGAATGAGATCATAAATAGATTAGAGGAACAGAGAATAGTCTACCTCTCAGACCTGTGGAGGAGGAAGGAATTTATGACCAGAGGAGAACTAGAGATCATTATTGATCACAAAATAAAAGATTTTGATTACATCACACTAAAAAAGTTTCTGTACAAACAATACTAATGCAAACAAGATTAGAAGGGAAGTAACAAATTGGGAAAATATTTTTACAGTTAAAGGTTCTGATAAAGGTCTCATATCCAAAATATGTAGAGAACTGACCCTAATTTATAAGAAATCAAACCATTCTCTAATTGATAAATGGTCAAAGGATATGAACAGACAATTCTCAGATGATGAAATTGAAACTATTTCCACTCATATGAAAGTGTGCCAAATCACTGGTGATCAGAGAAATGCAAATTAAGACAACTCTGAGATACCACTACACACCTGTCAGATTGGCTAAGATGGCAGGAACAAATAATGATGAATGTTGGAGGGGATGTGGGAAAACTGGGACACTAATACATTGCTGGTGGAGTTGTGAAAGAATCCAGCCATTCTGGAGAACAATTTGGAACTATGCCCAAAAAGTTATCAAACTGTGCATACCCTTTGATCCAGCACTGCTGCTATTGGGCTTATATCCCAAAGAAATACTGAGGAGGGGAAAGGGCCTTATATGTGCCAAAATGTTTGTGGCAGCTCTTTTCATAGTGGCTAGAAACTGGAAGATGAATGGATGTCCATCAATTGGAGAATGGTTGGGTAAATTATGGTACATGAAGGTTATGGAATATTATTGCTCTGTAAGAAATGACCAGCAGGAGGAATACAGAGAAGCTTGGAGAGACTTACATCAACTGATGCTGAGTGAAATGAACAGAACCAGAAGATCGCTGTACACTTCAATGTTGTATGAAGATGTATTCTGATGGAAGTGGATATCTTCAACATAAAGAAGATCCAACTCACTTCCAGTTGATCAATGATGGACAGAAACAACCACACCCAGAGAAGGAACACTGGGAAGTGAATGTAAATTGTTAGAACTACTGTCTGTCTGCCCAGGTTACTTATACCTTTGGAATCTAATACTTAATGTGCAACAAGAAAATTGGATTTACACACATATATTGTATCTAGGTTATATTGTAACACATGTAAAATGTATGGGATTACCTGTCATCTAGGGGAGGGAGCAGAGAGAGGGAGGGGATAATTTGGAAAAATGAATACAAGGGATAATGTTATAAAAAAATTACTCATGCATATATACTGTCAAAAAATTTTATAATTATAAAATAAAAAAACATTTTGTTTACTCTCCTTTACTTTCTTTTTTCTATTCTGTTTTTTTTCTTATTTTATATTTAGGGCAATAAATGTTTTTTTAAAAGAGAAATAATGAAAGGCATGGTTGCAGAAAAACCTGGAAAGACTAAAAGGAACTTATATGAAGTGAAGTGAACAGAACTAGAAAAACAATTTATAGCACCAGCACTGAAAAGAAAAATCAATTTTGGAAGGCTTAAGAATTTTGATCAGCAAAATGATCAACTGTAACTCCAGATTGCTAAAGATGATGCATGTTAAAACACAGAATGAGATACATGTTTTTGGACATGGCTATTTTGCTTAATTGCTTATTTTTACATGGGTTTAAAAATAATATTATTCTACATTAAGCATTAGATAAATAAAATGCAATGTACACCCTCTGATTTGGTAAATTCTCTTCAGAGGATTTGGCTGTTTGGTAAAGGGCTTGTGCTACTCAAATGGATTAATGAAATAACTGGATCACAAACATTTTTCCTCCCAGAGTTAGTGAGAAAATGAAATAATCTGCTGAATCTTAATATAATGGTATTCTTAATTTGGAATTAATTCTCTCATTTCATTAATCAGGGACCACTTTTGAGAATTAAATACATATAATATTCACATCAATAAAGCAAGATGCTTAAAAAAAAAAAACTTGGATTCTTATGTAATGGTACTAGCCAATGAGAGCCCATTCTTTCTTGCATGTCTTGATTTTCCCTTCTTAGTGGATTAAAAGAGCATGCACAATATGTCCTTCCTTCTGCCAATCCACCATGTGAAACTTTAAGGAGCCAGTTTCTGGTCCTAAGTGACTGAGAGTCTAGTGCTATGTGATGACAAGGAGTTTTCTAATTATATTCAGAACACAAAGTGCTGATGATGAAGCTGAAACTTTACACATAAAAGGACTGAAGCACTCCACCCTATGTGTGCTGTAAGGATTGGTTTTACTATTCAATGGTGTCAGAATCTTTAGGGACCATGAAGTTTTCTTGGCAAAGATACTGAGAGGTTTTCTATTTCCTTCTCCAGAATATTAAGGCAGAGGTAAGTGAGGTTAGGGTCACACTTTGAACTCAGGTCTTTCTGACTCTGGGGCAGCTAGATGATGCCGTGGTTCTCAAAGTGCTAGAACTGGAGTCAGGAAAATTCATCTTCTTGGGTCCACTTATTAGCTATGTGATCTTGGCAAGACATTCAACACTATTTGCCTCAGTTTCTTCTCTGGAAAATAATTGGAGAAACCATTACAATATCTTTACCAAGAAAATCCCAAATGGGATAATAGATTCATACACAAGTGAATTGACTCAAAGTCAAACTTCTTGTCTTCAGCTACAGAGCTCTACCTCCTGAACTGCCTCTGAGACAAACAGGTTAAGTGACTTGTCTCAATACATTTCCACTGTAAGTGTGGATTTGAACAAAAGCCCAGTACTCTATTCCCTAAGAGATCTAATTATTGACTCAAAACATTTAATTATGACTTTTCTCAATATTAGGTTCAAATTTTGGATAGGGGACAGACATATAAAATTAACATTAAAGTCAAAAAGAAAATATATTCATTCCAAAGGCAATTTTCATAGGATGTAAACTTAGAAAGGACATTAGAGATCACCATATGGGGGTTGAGGGGGTTAAACAATTGTTCAAAGTCACATGGCTATTCAGTGGCAGAGCCCCATGTAGAAATTTAGGTCTTCTATTCTTTCTTTCTTTCTTTTTTTTTTTTTTTTTTTTTTTTTTTGTGAGACACAAGTCCTGAAGTCAGGAGAACCTGAGATCAAACTCAGCATCACACACTTAATACTTAACTAGCTGTGTGACTTTGGTTAAGTCACATAACCCCCAATTGCTTTATACACACAAAAATTAAATAAATAAAATTTAAATAATTAATAAAATAAATAAAGGTACAACAAAGCATAGAAATTATTACATTTTAAAACTAAATCAATATGTGGTCTGTAGGAATTGTTATATATGGATTATTGGCCTCTATTTCTATTTGAACTTGGTCTAAACCAAGGCAGATCTTCCTTCATATGAAAACGTGAAGTTCTCAGTAATGAAATACATGAGTCTTCTCTTGAACTGCAGGATGCCAAGGAGTCTCATAATAACTAATTACTTATTTCTCACCAGAAGGGTGAGTCAGGATTGCCTCATCCTTAAGCAGATCAGAAAATCTGACTCAGATTAAATGACTAAACTGTCCAAGGTCACCTAAGGCCTGCCACTAACGCCAGGATAGCCTTCAGCAAAGATGCTAGTCCAAGATGCTTCTATATATGAAAATAATGTATCAAGACCTTGAATGTTCAGATGGAATAGTCAGCCCTCTTAGGTTTGACTTATAATAAACTGAAACTAGTTCAAAAGCTCTATTTTGGAAAGTTATTTGTTTCTCTCACTATTTGTGAGGGGAAGGGAGGAAAACAGCAATAATAGTTACAGGAGTAAAGCTTCCCTTCTTTCTGATAGCCAGTCTTCCCTAAGAATCATCTTCCATCTTCCATTAATTAAAGAAATCAATGTCACATTTCTTGTGGCTTCTGACAATAAGGTCCAAACTTTCCCTAATTTACACTTGGACATACTACTAACATCAAACTTTCTTTTTATTGTGCTGATCCTTTTTCTACAACTCCTGAAAGGCTTTCAATGCTTCCTAAGCTATTTGATACTACTATTAGCATTTCTCTACATGTGGATCAGGCATGTTTGTATTGAATAATTATGCCTTTATGGTATGATAAGGAGCCAAATTTTATTCTTATTTAGGATTACATGCGGATCAAATAAAATCTGAGGATTTGAGGGGAATTGATTTTATGGCCACAAGTGCTATGGGTCAGGTACTGCAATTAAAAACAAATTTCTGGGGGTAGTGAGGTAGCACAGTGGATCGAGCATGATCCCTGAAGACAGGAGGACCTGAGTTCAAATCTGACCCCAGACACTTAACACTTCCTAGCGGTGTGATCCTGGGCAAGTCATTTAACCTCAATTGCCTCAGCAAAAAAAAATTTTTTTAAATTAAAAACCAAATTAATGTATAGAACTTTAAGAAAACCATCTACCTGACTAAATTAAATGCAAAAATACAGAAATAAAAAGTTATTTGCTCCTATTAGATTGTAAGCTCCTAAAGGGTAGGGATTGTGTTTATTTTTTATTAATCATATTCCCAGTATCTGGCACATAGCAGACTCTTAATAAATATTTACTGGATTTGATTGGCTCTCTTTGATTTCAAACCTCCCATCTCCTACCATACCAGTCTTTAGAGGGTAGGGTGAACATTCTCATCAGGCCATACCCTTCACATTCAGTGGCTTCACATTCAGTAGATTTCCTGTAAACCATCACCTAATGCCCACTGGACACCTCCTACATTCCCATCCTCTTTAACACTTATCTCATAAGTTTTACTCCACTCAACCCAGCCCTTCTACATACCTCCAGAAGCCTGTTCTCTAAGCAACAAAATTAGCTTCATTTTAAATGTATTCCTCTCACACTCCTTTCTTCTAATAGTTCTTACTGAAACGTGGCTTTTCCCTGAAGCCACAGCCTCCCTGGCAACTCTTTGTAGTAATTATTGCTGTTACTTAACCTCTCCCCCTCCATGGATCCCTCCCTTGTCTTCTTCCCCTACCTTTTGCTTCTTCCTCCACCCATCCTTGCCTCTCCTTTCTTCTTTATAGATTTTAGAGGGTGCTATATATTCCATTCTATATATGTAGTATTGTCAATTTAACCCATTCTTGATGTGAATAGGTTTTCAGATCCAGGAACCCTGCGCCTCATTTGTATAATAATTACTGTTTTTACCTTTTCCTAGATGGTTTTGCTTTTTAGAGTCAGGTAATATTCAATTCTGGCAGCTCTGCGGGAGCTCTCATCACCAATATTGTTTACCTAAATGCAACAAAATATCAGGGATGCATCCTCATAACACACACAGACATTTAGTAGACTACATCATTGTAAAGAGAAGAGACAGACAAGATATGAAAATGACAGAAGCAACCAGTGATGCTGAGTGCTGAACTAATCATAGACTTATCTTCTCTGAGCTAAACACAAAACACAAAAACAGTAGTCCCAAGGCAAGGAGACTCAGGACAACAAATTAAAGCACTTTTCCTTGGGTGAACAGTTATTTGCTAACTTGGAGGAAAATCTAAGTCAGCATATGTTAGCTATAGTGGAACAAAAAAAAAAAAAAGAAAGAAAAAAAAAGAATTAGCTTTCAAAGATTTGGTATTCAACATTATATTTGCTCACCTCGGCCAGAACACTTGCAAACAACTGGTTTGGTTGGATAAAAATGATGGAGAAATTCAGAAGCTACTAAATTGAAAATGAGAACTCAATAGGATTTACCAGCAGAGAGTTCATCAGTATTTAAGAAGGCAATATTTAATTCCTTCAAAAAGTAAAGTTTAAGAAAAGCTCAAGAGATGCAGAATTCTTGGCTCAGTAAGCAGATGAGATCCAGTTTTACCTGAAAGCACCAACACAAAGTGCTTCTACAATGCCTTGAAGGTTATTTATGGACAAAGATTTCTAATCCATCTCACCTGCTCAGCACTGATGAAGTCACAGCGATAAGTGATAAGGACCTGATCCTTAAGGCTGAACACTTCCATAATTTCCCAACACACCATTATTAATCAAGGTTGAATTCACTAACTTTATCTCAGATTGAAATCCTCTCTAATTGAATTTCCTTTTGTGCAACAAAGTTCCTAGCACAGATTCCATGCTAGCTGAGATCTACAAGACAAGGAGTGCAATACTCTTACAGAATTTGACTGAAATATTCTGGATTATATGGCAAGAGGATGTTATTCTTTAGGAGATTAAGGATATCTCCATTGTCTATCTTTATAAAGAAAAAGGAAATAGTTTTCCTGTGATAATCACAGATAGGTCTTCTCTCTTAGTCATTGCTGGAAAGATTCTTGCTAGTCCTCCTTAAAGGCTGATCCTTCACCAGGAAGATAGTCATCCACATGAAAGGCAGTGAGGCTTATCCAGCAAAAGATGAGGAATGGTAGGCCTGATGTTTGCTGCCTGACAACACCAGAAGAATTGCCAGGAGCAGAAAAAAAGGTCTTTACACAAGGTTCATCTACCTGACCAAGGTCTCTGATACTGATCAAGGTCTCTGATACTACCTGTTGTAAAGACTTGTGGAAGATAATGGCAAAATTTGGTTTCCCAGAGAAATTTATTATTTTATATCAGTTTCTAGATTTCTAGATAAAGGACAATGCTCTCATGCTTTCCAAGTTACCAATGGAGTGATTCTAGGTTATGTGCTTGCTCCCAATACATTTTAGTATTTTGTTGTCAGATATCATCAACAAGAATGAAAATACCATCAAGGTCAGTTATTACATTAATATTTGTAACTTTTTAAAAAACCCACCAGCAAAGAGTAAAATGGATTGAAGAGCTGGTGTATGACTTTTTGTTCATAGGTGATTATGCACTCAATGCAGCTTCTGAAGCTGAGATGCAAGAATATAGATTGATTCTCTGCTGCTTGTATTGATTTTAGCTTAACAATTAATACCAAGAAAACAGGTTCTCCGTCAGCCAAGACCACATTGAAACATAAGTTTGCTCAATTCGACAATATATACTTCTCCAAAGATAAAAACATAGATGATGAGGTTGGCATATACATTTCCAAAGCTAGCTCAGTGTTTAGGAGGCTCCACAGGAAAGTGTGGGAGAAAAAAGGTATTAGATTGCCTATCAAACTGAAGATATACAGAGCCACTGTATTTCATTCTGAAATGTCCTCCTCTTCTTTATTATATCTTTCAAAAAAAAAAAAAAAAAACACCAGAATTTCTCCTGAGTGCCAAGATTCCTGGCTAAAGCTTTCCTCCTTACAAAGCTGTAAATCTATGAAACCTGGATAGTTTACCAGCAGCATTCCAAGAAACTGAATCATTTCCATTTGAAGATTCTGGAAAATCACCAGCAAGATAAGGTATGGGATATTGAGGTTCTTTTTCAAGCCAAACATTCAAACTCTACTCCAGAGACTTTGATGGACTGGCCACATTGTCCAAATGCCAAATGTACGTTTGCCTAAAAGACTATTTTATGTTTTATTTATTTACATTTTATTTATGATTTATTCACCCAAGGCAAGTGTTCACATGGAGGTTAGAATAAGTAGCACAAATGATGAGAATTAAATAAGGAGTATCTAAATGAAATTAGGTTTAATTGAGGTCTAGTGGCAGGTTCGGGGCACAGGGAGTCATATAGAGCTCCCCTGCCACCCCTATGGATTCAGCGCAAGGATACAGAGTTAAATGAGGTCTAGTAGCGGCGCAAGAGTCCTCTGTAAAGGAATTTACAGCCCTGAAAACCTAGATTGATAAAAGAGGTTTATTGTGGGGCTTGGAAGTAAGGTTAAAAGGTAGAAAGACACCAGAGCCAGGGCTGGCACCGGAGGGCAGAAATCCTTGACATGACCGACGTAAGCATGCCATGTCATGTTTGGGACTTCTGCAAAAAGTGGATCCAGTTTCTCCCTTTTATAACAGGGGGGCTTTTGGTAATCTGAGGGGGCTTGTGGGTGGAATCCCAGGTTGGCCTCTGGCTTGAGCTTCAGCCAGGGTTAGAATTTGAATAGAATTCACTGGATTTTTAGATAAGGAGGAAGTTGTGTGTGCTGGGGGTGGGGGTTGGGGAAAGCTGAGCAGATCATTAGCATGGGGGCTGGGACAGCCCAAGTTGGCTCAGATCCACTGGGAGAGCCCAGATATCTCCCATTGGAATTCATGGGAGTTGGGAATCAGAAAGGAATCTTAACCCACATCACAAGGACCCTGTCAAGGTTTTTCAGAAGCACTTTAGCATCATTTGTGAGACACTGAAAACATAGGCAAAGGACTGCCCAGCATGGTGAGCCTCAAAAGAAGGCAAAGAAAGTTTTGTGTTCCAGGAGCAAAGCAGAATCTTAATAACTCAAAAGAAATATGAGATGTGCAAGTTTAGTTACAATTCCTTCCCAAATGTTCAAACAGAATATCTATACCTAGCCTGTGGTAGAGCCTTATGATCTTGCATTGGTCTCACCTGCCACTATAAAAATCACTTTTCTTTTACCCTAACATCATGATGTCCTCTTTAACTATGAAGAATGAAGAACAATTAAGAAAAAAGCCAGAACTTTGCCCCAAGTTCTGGTGCATTGTGGAAACAGGATTTTGGTCAGTAATTCTCATTCCTAGATCTTGTACCTTGTATCTCCTGGGCTTCTGCCAGCTTTCTCCTGATCTTTTCTGATTTATATAATGGAGGATAATGAGGTGTGAGAAAATAGCAATGCTTGAGAAACCCAAGGGAACAAGGAATGAAAGGTAAGAAAAAAAATATTTGGCGACAATCCCCACATCATAGATTACATCATGAAAACATTTTTTAGAATCAGAACTGAAATCATATGAACTTGTTATTTTTTTTCTTTTGAAGAGGATCAATGATATCAATGCTTTGACTTGTGCGTGAATTGGATTTAAGTGAGAAAGAACTGCACAAAGACGTTAGCTGTAGCGTCACTCTCTTCCAGGATCATCAAAGTCTATTGGCAAGTTAAGAAGACAGGCAATAGCCTTGGAGGGAGTGGATGAGGCAGAGGATAACTTTAGTGTCTTCAATGTCTGACCAAGACCTTGATTTTAAAATATATTTCTGGCTAGGACATTTGTTATTGAAAAGAGGTTACTCATTTTTAATTATAGAATTCATCTTTAAATTGTTGTTCATGAAAGTTCTGTTTTCAGGTCAGTAAGCAAGTTCCTTAAAGTTACTTAATCCAAATTCATAAGATCTGCATTTTGAAAAGATCTTCATATGCACATTTACATCATAAATCTTAATAGCTTCTTCCTAACTCTTACAGCTCAACTTTTAAGCTCCATTTAAGTGGCTGGTTCTTTTTCAAAACTGCAGTCAAAATAACAAAAGAAAGAATTTACAACCTAAACAATTAGAGTAAAAGCCATATGTTACAAAAGTAAAGAAATAGGATTTTCTTCTCTTCTTTTCTTTTATACAACTGTACTCAGTCAGAATGCATAGATGATGCCAGAGTGGGGGTTGGGGAAAGGAGTGGCAGAGGGAGGCCAAGGCTTCAAAGACTTCAAAGAATTAATTGTCTGAGAGCGCGGTTTCAGGGTCTCAGTAAACCACAAGTGAAGTAGAACAATCATCTTTGGTCATATATGGGAAAAGTAAACTTGGAGTTTCTTTCATTGGTTAATAGATATAAAAGAAATCAAGCATTCTGACACCCCCAAAGACTTGCAGAACTTCTGGGCATGTCTATTATGTATTTGCTTCTAAAAGTTTATCTCATCAGACATCACCTCACTGAATTTTATAAAAGTGGTTCTGATTCAGTACTCTTAAATGTTGAAATCACATTTTGATTAGACAGATTAAGGACCCAGAAAACAATAAAACTGATTAAATAGCAAAAGACCCAAGTCTTTTCATTGGATAGACTAAAAGGAAGTAGCCATCACTGACCAGTAATCACCAATGTTGTCTGCTTCCTGTGGCCCACCTAGGGTCTGACCTTTAGAGACCTGTAGGCCTTGAGATCATGTTGATGCAGGCGTAGTCCCCTTTAAGATTCCTTGTCTGATCTACAACTTCCTTTGGGACTGACCTTTGATTTCAAGATCTGGTCAAAACCCCCCTTTTGTATTCCTAGGAGAAAGATCCGTATCTGAGCCAGTTTGGGCTTGTACCCAGCCCCCACCGGATCTGAGCTGGCTTGGATTTTCTCAACCCCCGACTATCTGCTCAGGTTTCCCCAAAACAGTTTCTTCCTTATCTGAAAAGCCCGCCAAGAATTTGGCACTGCCCTAGGCCCCTTCAAGCAGATAAAAGAGCCAAGTAGGAATCACCCCTTGGCAGAGAGTTGAAAGATGCCAGCAACCATGCTTTGCAGACTCTGTCTGCCATTTTTGGTGTATTTCTTCCTCTATCTATTGCCTTTTACTAACCAGACTTTAACTTTATTTCCAAACTCTACAATAAATCTCTTTTTATCAATCTAGGTTTTCGGGCCTGTACAGGGGACTCTCGCAGCCACTAGACCTCATTTAATTCTGTATTCTTGTGCCGAATCCAAAGGGGTTGCAGGGGAACTCCGTTTGGCTCCCTGTACCCCAATCCTGCCACTAGACCTCAATTAATCCTAATTTTATTTAGATATCATTTGGATATACCTCATCATTAGGTATATACCTCATTAATGTGACTTCCTGTAATATGGGCCCAAGGCCTGATCTTCTGACTCCACAGATCTCTGAGAATAGGGGTCATGTGACTTAGGCCTAAGGTTTGACTTACTCTGGTCCCATTCAGGCATAATCCCAAATTGCTTTCAAGACTTATTAGACAAATTCAGAATTGATAGTAATGAAATATAAATATTTATTAATGAAAAGTATAGAAAGCTAATACTGAATATATACCCCCCAGAAAATATTGTTGCTATTGTTTCTTGTACCAGTAACTAGGTAATTGCTCCTCCAACAATTTTCATTATGGTATGAAAGATCCTGTCCTAAAAAGAGTTATATTAAAAATAAATGTTTTCAATTATTAGAGATAGTATCACTAAGAAACTTGATTTCTGTTCTTGGCAGTGACTCATAATTTGACCCTAGAGGGATCATTCAATGGGTATGAGTCTATCCAGATATTTGTAAAACCTACTAGAGCCTTTGGTCAAAGACAGAGACAATAAGATTTATGAATCACACATAAAAATAATGGCATAAATAAATGAAATAATGAAATTTTCCTATAATCTAAAATCTCAATATTTATTTTAAATTCATTTTGACAGAAATGCTTAAAATTATTTTTTATTTTTTGCTGAGGCGATTGGGGTCAAGTGACTTGCCCAGGATCACACAGCTAGGAAGTAATAAGTGTTTGAGGCTGGATTTGAACTCAGGTCCTCCTGACTTCAGGGCCAGAACTCTATTCATTGAGTCATCCTAAAATTAGCTTTTAAAAGCTTTACTTTATTTCTCTTGCTGCTCTAAGAAGTATATTCTAATGACCAACATATTACCCCACCCCAATTCGCTCCAATAAAAATATAATTAGCTACAATGGAGAGGAAGATAATGAATGCTCCAAAATCTAAAAAATCAAAACCAAAGTAATTTAAAATAAAATATAATAGCTGTACCACAATATACAAAACTTCTACGTTGTGTTGTTTGAAAAGTAAATCAAAAGCACCTTTGAGATTTTCTACAGTATTTATAATTTCTCTAGTTCTTTAGATATATTTCAGGATTTCTGGATTGGTCAGAACATCATAGAAGTATTTTTATGCCTTTTTAATGTATAATAGATAAATTTAAATATAAGGTTAAAATAAAAGAATAAAAATAAAAAGATTTTGTTTTTTATAATTAACCATTAAGCCTTGCCTTAAAAAAGCATTTGCTTAGTTTTTTGAATTTTTAAAATAATTTATCTAGTCCTTTTTAACTGCCTGTCCATCCAGTCTCCAAAATATAAACTTTGATCTCAGCTATATAGCAGTAAAATTTCTTTGAAATATTATTCTATAAATATCTATTGAGAGTCTCTGCTTTCTTGTCACCCTTGATTTATAAAAATTAGCTCATTTCAAAAAGTAATGAGAATCATTTTCTGCTTTTTTTCTTTTTGGTGGAAAGTTATATTTCCAAGTATTCCTTAAATTTAGTTGAGCAATGGAAAGTTTATGACAGATTTGGTGGTGGTGGTAGTCTTGTTTAATCTGCCAGTATCATCTTTTCACATTCCTAACTCTAGACTAACATTCATCAATATCTTTTTTTTTTTTTTTTTTTTTTTTTGGATATTTTGATATCTTGCTCTAGGCAATGAAGAATTATAGTGAAAAGGAACTCACTACTTCCTAAGGCAGTGACCCTAAATCCACCTCTCTAGGATCTCTATCCATTGTTCCTGGTTCTCCCCTCCGGGACAAAACAAAACAACAAAAAAAGGACTAATTCCTCTGCCAGGGATAGCTCTTCCAATACTTGAAGGGAGTTATCATTCTTCTGTTAAGTGTTTTATTTTCCAGGTTAAACATTCATAGTTCCATCAACATGACTCCTTTGTCAACCAAATTCTCCTTCTCTGAACATACTTCAAGTGGTTCATGGCCTACATAAACAATAATATTCAGAACTAATACAATACCCCAGATGTAGTTAAACTAGAGTGGCATGTGATCATCTTGCATGTGGACATTATTCTTCTTTTAATGAAACTTAAGGTAATATTGACTATTTGAATTGCCATGTTAAAAGTTTGTTAAAAACTATCTTTGTATATATTTTATAAAATAAAAAACTATTATAATTATAAAAAATAAAATGAAGTTATCTATTAAATTCCATTTAACGGAATTTGATCCAATGTGGTCATTATCTTTTTGTATCCTTACTCTTTCTTTTAAAAATCCCATATTTAGTTTATTTGCCCACTTGACAAGAAATGTCATTATGCAATTCATTAACAAAAATATTAAACAGAATAAAAGACAAATGCCAGATTTACTCTAAAAGAGATTCTTTTCCAAGGGGTATATTATTCAACCAATTCTGAATCCATCTGATGTATTATCATCCATCTCACCTACAATTCCTTTTTCTGTCCATCAGTATAGAATAATTTACTTTATTCAATTTTTTGCTAAAAATCTGTAGGTTATTCTATAACATTCTCCTGATCTTCTATCTAGTAAGTCTTTTATTTTTTAAGTGTTCATTAACTTCTTCTTTGATAAGATATTCTAGAATTCTAAAAAGATTAGAGATTAGAATCAAGAATACTGGCTTGTTGTTTGAAGCTTTCTCTGTCTTTATTATTATTATTTAATTAAAGCATTTGCTATTGTTCTACCCAGAAGTTAAGAGCTCTCTAACTTTTTCCATCATTTTTCAAGGATCACTGGTTGGGAAACACTATCTGCCAGTTCCTTTGGTACCACCGCATATAATCGCTAAATTCACTTATCATGTTGATTTTATAAAAGTCTGACTTTGAAAATGTAAAATGAAGAACTAAATGGCTGCATGACTAAATTTAATTGCCAATGACTTTTGCTTGCATTTTGTATAAGTAAATCATATTCTCTGCCTAAAACTCATGGTTACATATGTGTGTGTGTTTGTTGTAGATTAAAAAATATTTTATATGTTAATAACAAGTAAAAGCAAAAATAAGTTCTATATTTTAAGAAAATAATTATTCAGTTCAATGACAATATTTGAAAAGGAACAGTTGAATCAATCTCTTAATTAAAATTATCCCACTTGATCTGAAAGTCCTACCTCTTAGTGAAAGAATAGATTTTCCATCCTTATCAAATTAGAAAATATTTCAAATAAACTTTCCCTATATTCATAACAAAGAATAGATTGCATAAATTTTTACATTTATGTTCACAAATTAGAAACTAAATGTGATTTTAAGAAGAATCCTGAACTTTGAATGATAAATAACTGGATTTAGATTCTAACTCAGTGGCCATGAGCCACTCTATGTCCCAGGCAGGTGACATGCTATCAAAAAGTAGGGATATTACTAATAATCTACATCCTTGCCAAAAATTCTTACAGCATTATTTCCAGTGATTGATTAAATAGTGGAAAAAGAATGTAAATATTCAAATGTCATCTATTTTTAACATTAACATGCAAATATCCCATGTAAAACTAAGGATGTTTTTGTAAACATACACACACATATATGTACACATACTCATGCACACACACAATTGTATCAATAGAGTCTGTGAAACCTTTGGTTTAGGGGAAATTTGCTTCAAAGACAATCAATATCTACTTGGAATATTTAGACAAATATAAAAGTTAAATTAATCATTTTGTAGCATATTTTTCAGGCAAATATGATAAAGCTTACATTTTATTAAAATATATATTCAGAAATGTATAAAGAGAAATAATTGTATTTTAATTATCCAAACTTCGTTTTAAAAAAGGACTCAACTTAAGCACTGAAAATATTTACTCTCTGAAGTACTTAAACAAAAGAACAGTGAGCCTCCAGGATTAAGTGTTTATCTCCCATCTGGAATTGTGTGTTTTTGTGAAGGCTTTTTTGGTTAATAGGATACAAAAGACATTAGCCATCTCCTTCTATGCCCACTTTAAATCTCACCCCTGCCTGCCTCTACCTAGTCATGGTAATATGCTGAGCCAGCACCTAAAACAGGCCAATAAATGAAAGGAAACTCAAAGGTCACTCAAGGTCTTAATTTTCACATACCTTTGAATAATGAGAGCATCATATGTCAGCTAAAGGAGAACAAAATGTCACATTCTCTAGCTAAAGGTCAGTGTTGGCCAAAGGTCACTGAAGGGAGGCCAGGAAATAACCTAGGAGGTTAGGCTGAATGAACAAAGAAAGGTCAACAAATGTCAATGAAAGCATGCAGCTGCTTGGAGATGAAACCATTGAGGCACCCTTTTGTGCTGACATAGGCTAGAAAAAATGTCTCTGCTGACATTTTCTTAGCCGGCAGTTTTATAAGGACATTGACATTAATGTACCCAACTCAGAATTAGCCTTTTTTAAAGCAACAGTTTGAAATTTAAGTGATGCAGTTTCCTAAGAGTCATAACTATGACATTTTAATTTCAAAAGATTAATACTATGTGGACTTCTAAAACCAACTCAGATTCCAAAGAGTCATTCCAACTCCGCCATATGACACTAACAAAGACATGAGTACAGGTAAATCTGAGGAACTACTTATTACTGATATTATTCTAACCCACGGGTCTTCATAAGCATTAATTCAATCTTGTAGGGGAACATGTGGGAGACTTCATATTTTTCCATTGTCAGACATTTGAAATTACTGGTCCACTACTCTCCATTTAGTTTGGTTTTTTTTTTTAAGCTATGATACCTTGCAATAGGACTTCTTTGTGATAGCCCTAGAAATCCTTCCTCTCTCTATATATGAACATAAACAGAACTGGAACAAAGAAATCCATGTCCCTCTTGGTAAGACTTGCCCGTTCTCTCTAACCCCAAGGCAAAGTACAGTCCTGCCATGAACCATTTGTAACCATAGCAACATGAGTGATAGATAACAGAGTTACTGTCTCTTTGTTGTACTGTATCTTGGAGTCCCGAACCTCCCTCAAATCACATTAAGAAACTATTGAAGAATACAATATTCTCTTTTAAGAAAAAGACAAAAAACAAAATCAGAACATCTGATATCTTCAAAAGTCATCTAAAATGAAAGAAACTTAAAGCCTAGAGTTTCTTTGGATATGTGGGCTAATCAAAGTCTTTCAGTAGAGTGAATAGCTGGAGTTAAAGAATCTTAATAAAGACCTGTCACCTTAGAAAGAATACCTGCAGTGTTCAAAGAGGACACTTCTTATGAATCATGTGAAGATACAAATGCTTTGTATCTTCTGTGCTGATAAAAAATGCTTTATTGATATTTAGAAATATTCCATTCCAGTATATATATATATATATATATATATATATATATATATATATATATGTAAAATTTGTGTATGTGTGCGTGTGCACACAGGCATTGTAAAGTTACTCAAGTATAAGAAAATAATTTTTTTAATTTTTAAAAATTTTTATCATTATTATTATTAATTTTTTTTTTTTTTTTGGTGAGACACCTGGGGTTAAGTGACTTGCCCAGAGTCACACAGCTAAGAGGTGTTAAGTGTCCGGGATCACATTTGAACTCAGGTCCTCCTGATTTTAGGGTTGGTAGGCCACCTACCTGCCCCAATTAGGTTTTTTATTGATGATAAATGCATTATGAGAGGCAGACAGAGAATATAGAAACAGGTCAGAGAAGCTGAAATCCCTGCAACAATAGAACATCAAAACTGATAAATCCCAGCAGAAGGAGATGGCAGAGTAGGTCAGAAAATTCCATTCTCTCTAAATTTCATCCGCAAACATAATATCACCTCAAAATGAACATAAACGGCAAAAATAGAAAGCAAAATAATTGTCTTCCTAAAAAAAAAAAAAAATCACTAAGAAAATCTCAAGAGAGACCAGACTTCCAAGGGCAGAACTTTGGCCTGAGTAAAGTGCAGATACATTCAGGCCAACTCTGGTAAATCAACAAACAACAAGGCTCTGGGGGCAATTGGGTGGGAAAGCAGCCTAGACCTGAAGAATTTTCATCCCACAGTCTCTGGAACTGTCACTTTACAAACTTTCATCTAATGAGCAGCATGGGGATTAGAAAGCTTAGAAAGAGAAGAATGAAGGACCCGCTGTTATTTCTGGAAAAAAGCATAGTTGTCCTGCCCAGATATGATCCTGTGAATGAGGAGGAATGTATTATACCTGGTGAGAGCAGTACTACTGGAGAGCAACAACCGCAGGTTGGGTGCCTGGACAGAATTCAGAAAATAATTGTTAGTAGGACCTGGGGTACCAAGGACCAAAATTCAAGACCTGATTAGAATAATTAGCTGCCAAAAATAAAATAAAACAAAAACAAAATAAAAATGAATAAGCAAGGGAGAAAGAATCCAACCAAAAATATAGCTACCATGCTGTAAAAGAAAAGATGAATTCATATTCAGAGGCAGATAGTGAGGTAAGAAAAATGCCACTCGTATTCCAAAGAGCAATCTCAAATGAACATAAGTTCAAAAAAGAATTCTTGGAAGAACTTTAAAAGGACTTCAAAAATCAACTAAGAGAGACTGAGAAAAAATTGAGGAGGGGGAGAAAATAAAATCAAGGAAATTATGAAAAGGAAATCAACCAAGGGAAAAAAAACTTAGGATTTCTTACTTGAAAACTAGAATTGAGGAAGGGGAAGTGAGTCACATTATAAGATATTAACAATATTAAAGCAAAATTTAAAGAATGAAAAAATAGAATAGAATATGAAACATATTACAAAAAATAACTGATCTGAAGAACAGCTCAAGAAAAGCAATATGAACAATGAATTGTTGGACTATGATAAAAAAAAATCATGAGATAATATTTAGATATAGAAATTATTAAGGAAGATTTCAGTGAAGTTCTAGAACAAGAGTGTAAAGAAAAAAAAAAATCTACCATTTATCCCCTGAAAAAGGTATCAGAGGAAAATCTAATACGAATGTCATATAGGAAGCTTTCAAAGTTTCAAAGCTTCCTTATTAGGGAGAAAATATTGCAAGCAACAACAAAAACAAGAACAAAAACAAAAATAAAAACAAAACAATTTAAATACTATGACACTACAATCAGGATTTCACAAGATTTGCCATCTTTTACGCTAAAAAAAAAAAAAAAAAACTATAGATCTAAGGATATTATTATTTTGAAAAGCAAAAGAGTGGTGGTTGCAATCAAGAACAACTTACCCAGAAAAATTGAGTATAATTCTAAATGAAAAAAAAAAATGTGATGAACTCATCATTTAATGAACTAGAAGACTTTTAGGTATTTGTGACAAAAAGACTAGACCTCTATGGAAATAAAATTTAATATATAATATCCACAAGCAAACATTAAAGACCAATTATAAGGGACTCATTAAGGTCAAAATGTTTACTTATTATATATGAAAATACTATCAGTATTCTTAAAACTGTCATTACTTGCATAATTTGGAAGAAAGTTTGGGACTAAGCTGAGCATGATTAAAATATTCCAAAAAATAAAACAGGTTAGGCAAAGGTACATACTAATAGGATATGAAGAAAAAAATGTGTACAGAGAAAATAAGTGGGGGTGGAAGGCTGATAGTGCTGGAACAATCATTTTATGGAATCTGAGTTAAAAAGGGAACAATATATCCATTTAAAGGGGTATAAAAGTCTTGTATAAAGAAATAAGAGAACAAGAGGACAGGATGAGGAAGGGACTTTTAGAAAACTACATAGCTTAAGATTTGAAAGAGTGAGGGGAGAAGATATGGGGGATTATTAGAAGAATGTGTAGATTAAGATTTAAGAGGTTGGGAGAAGAGGATTAGGGAGGGACACATAGAGGAATGAGTAGATAGATAAAAGAGTAGGAGGTTATGGAGAATGGAAAAGGAAGAGATTCTTTAACAGGATTTGATTAGAGAGGTAGTAGTTAGAAGTAAACTAGACATGTGAGGACGAATAGAATAAAAAGACAGACTGAAATGGATATTAGGAAAGAAAAATCGGATAGAGGGAAATATATAAGTAGTAATTATTACTTTGAATGTGAATGTGATGAACTCATCCATAAAATGGAAATGGATAGAAGAATGGATTAAAAATCAGAACTCAACAATATGTTATTTACAAGAAGCATATTTTAAAATGAGAGATACCTGCAAAGTTAAAATAAAAGATTAAACTTATACTTAAGTTGATTAAAAAAAACAAACAAACTTGGAAAGAAATCATGATCTCAGATAAATTTAAAGCTAAAATAGTTTTTTAATTAAAAGGATAAAGAGGATAGATTTTGATAAAAGGTATCACAGACAATAAAGCAATATCAATACTTTAACTTATATCCCCAATTGATAAATGGTCAAAGGATAAAATGATTTTCAGATGCTGAAATTAAAGCCATTTATAGTTATAAGAAAAACTGTTCTAAATCACTATTGATTAGAGAATGCAAATTAAAACTAGCCTGAGGTACCACTTCATGCCTCTCAGATTGCTAAAATGACAAGAAAAGATAATGATAAATGTTGGAGAGGATATGGGAACTGATCCAGCCATTCTGGAGAGTAATTTGGAACTATGCCCAAAGGGCTATCAAACTGTGCATACCCTTTGACCCAGCAGTGGCATTACTGGGTCTGTATTCCAAGGAAATCAAAAAGGAGGGAAAAAAATCCACAAGTGCAAAAATGTTTGTAGCAGCCCTTTTTGTGATAGCAAAGAATTGGAAAAGGAGTAGATGCCCACCAACTGAGGAATGACTGAACAAGTTTTGGTAAATGAAGGTAATGAAATATTATTATTCTATTAAAAATGATGAACAATCTGATTATAGAAAGGCCTGGAAAGATTTATATGAACTGATGCTGAGTGAAACAAGTAGAACCAGGAATGCATTGTACACAAAAGCAGCAAGAATGTGCACTGATAAACTATGAAAGACTCAGCAGTTCAAGAATCCAAAGCAATCCCAAAAAAATTTGAATAAAAAATGCGATCTGCACCCAGAAAAAGATCTAAGACAGAATGTAAATCAACACATGCTATGTTCACTTCTTTTTTCAGTTTTTTAAAATCTCTCCCATGGTTTTTCCTTTTGTTATGATTTTTCTCTCCCAAAATGATTCATAAAGCAATATGTATTAAAAATAAACTTACTACAATAAAATATTTTTTAAAATAAAGCAAAAAAAAAAAGATTACTTCTAAGGGCTTTCAAGTTCTAATACTTATACTAAATACTAAACTTATATACACCAAATACTATAGCATATATATTTTTAAAAGAAAAGTTAAATGAGTTAAAGGGGCAATTAGATAGTAGTACTATAATAATGGGAGACTTTAATATTTCCCTCTCAAAACTAGATAAAATCTGACTAAAAAAATAAATAGAAAGAAGTCTAGGAAGTGATGAAATTTAGATTAAATAGTTATGATGGATACCTGGAGAGAACTGAAAGCAATATACCTTTTTCTCAACAATTAATGGTACCTTCACAAAGATTGACCCTATATTAGAACATAAACATTTTATATCTAAAGACAGAAATATTGCAAGCATCCTTTTCAGATCATAATGCAATAAAACTTATATTTAATAAGGAACCAGAGAAACATGGATTAAAAATCAAATGAAGACTAAACAACTTAATCTTAAAGAATAAGTAGGCTAAGGAGCAACTAATAATTTCATTAAAGGGAATAATAATAATAAGACAACATATAAAAGCCTAGGAGGTACAGCAAAACCAGTAATCAGAAGAAAATGTAGATCTCTAAATGCTTACATCAATAAAATAGAGAAAGCAGAACAATGAATTGGGCTTGTGATTTTAAAAAAAATAGAAAAAAGAACAAACTAAAACCCCTAATAAAATATTAAATTGGAAATCCTAAAAACTAAAGGTGAGATTAACAAAATTGAATATAAAAATATAATTGAATTAATAAATAAAATTAGAAGTTGATTTTATAGGAAGAAAAATAATAGCAATAAACCACTTGTTAATATGATTTTACAAAAAGACAAGAAAATCAAAAACACTAGTATTAAAAATGAAAAAAAGATTAATATACCACTAACAAAGATAAAATAAAAACAATTATAAGGAGGAGTATTTTTTGTGCAATTATATGCCAATACATTTGACAATTTAAAATGGAAGAATATTCACAAAAATGTAAACTGTCTAGAATTACAAAAGAGGAATAGAATAACCTATTTTAGAAAAAGAAATTGAACAGGACATAATTGAGTTTTCTAAGAAAAAAGCACCAGATGAGATGGATTTATAAATGAATTCTATTCTTACATTTAAAGACCAACTAATTCACAAGGATTATATATTATGACCAAGTGGGATTTATACCAGAAATGTAGGGAGGATTTAACATAAGGAAAGCTATTTATATAATTTATTATGTCAATGATAAAAGTAACAAAAATCATATAACATCAATAGATGTAGAAAAAGCTTTTGATAAAGTACAGTGTTCATTTCTATTAAAATACTCGAAAGTATAGACATAAATTAATTTTTTCTTTAGTTTGTTGCTAATTTGGAGGGAAAACTAAGTATATTTGACAACAGGAGACAGAAAAGAAGTGCATAGCTTTCAAAGATTTAATGTATATATTGCAATTACTCATCTGGGTCTGAATTCATGAATATCAAGCTTGGTTTGACAAAAAATGATAGGAAACTTCAGAAGCTACTAAACAAAATTAAAAGAATTCCACAGGGTTTACCTGTGGAGACACATCTTAAAGATACATGTCTCTAAGAAAAGGAGTGTTGATCTATACCAAAAGTAAAATACAAGTGAAGCAGAGAGAGATACAAGATTCTAAGAAAAATTGTCTTACACTGATGTAACAAGCCAAAGTGTTTCTATGATGTCTTGAAGGCTTTTTATGGGTCAAATACCTATGGTGCAGCTCAACTACTCAGTGCTAATGGAATCACATTGATTAGGGACATGTTCCTGATAAGATTGGTTGAATGCTTCCATAGCATTCTCAACAGACCATCATCAATCAGTTCTGACCTATACCTAAAGTTAAAGTCAATCCCTTACTAGAGAAACTTCTAACTGAAGAAGAGATTTTTTAAAATAATAATAATAGCTTTTTTGTTTTTTAAAATACATGCAAAGATAGTTTTCAACATTCATTCTTGCAAAACTTTTTGTTACAAAATTTTCTCCCTCCTTCTCCACTGCCCCCCTCCTCTACACAGCAAGAAATCCAATATAGGTTAAATATGTGCAATTCTTCTAAGCTTATTAACAAATTTATCATGGTGTATAAGAAAAATCAGAGCAAAAGAGAAAAAATGAGAAAGAAAAAAACAAGCAAGCAAACAACAACAACAAAAGTGAAAATAACATACTATAATTCACATTTAGTCCCTATAGTCCTGTCTCTGGAAGCAGATGGCTTTCTCTGTCACAAATCTATTGTAATTGCCCTGAATCACTCCATTGTTGAAAAGAGCTAAGTCCATCACAGCTGATCATCACATAATTTTGTTGTTGCTGTGTACAGTGTTCTCTTGGTTCTGCTCATTTCACTCAGCATCAGTTCATGTAAGTTTTTCCAGGCTTTTCTTAAATCATCCTGCTCATCATTTCTTATAGAACAATAATATTACATAAGATTTATCTACCATAACTTACTCAGCCATTCTCCAACTGATGGGCAGCCACTCAGTTTCCAATTTCTTGGTACTACAAAAAGGGCTGCCACAAACATTTTTGCACATGTGGGTCCTTTTCCCTTTTTTATGATTGGAAGAAGAGATTTTGAAAGACATTATGCTCCTTTCCTGTGACAAAGCATCTGGTGCTGATTTTATTCCATTTGAGATTTACAAGGTAAGGGGTCCACTACTCATACAAAAGTTGACTGAAATTTCCCAAATTATATGACAAGAAGGTGATTATCCCTCAGCATTTCAAGGATGCATTCATTCTTCGTCCATCTGTATAGAGGTAGATTGACCTGAGAAAATCACAAGAGAAGCCCCTCTTTTAGTCATTGCCAGTAGGATTTTAAGGAAGTCCTCCTCAACAGGCTAATCCTTTACCTGGAAGATGCTCATCTATCTGAGAGCCAACATAGTCACAGAAAGGACTGAGGAATGTTTGATGGGGTGTTTTTTACCCAACAATTCCAGAATATCAGGAGCAGAACAGAAGTCTACATGCAACTTTTGTCAATCTGACCAAGACTTTTGATACTGTCAGTCATGAGGACTACTGGAAAGTTATGTCAAAATTGTAATTCCCAGATAAGTTCATCAGAATTATACATCATTTTCATAATAGTAGCCTGGGTTCTGACTAATGAGTGATGCTCTTGAGCTTTCCCTGTCACCAATGTAGTGACTCAGGCTATGGGCTTGGTCCCATGTTTTTTAACATAATGTTTACAATGTTGTCAGACACCTTCCAAGAGAATGAAGATGGCATCAAGCTTGGCTACCACAATTTTCACTTAAGAAGCATAATGCTCAACCTGCCTTAATACAATAATAACAAAAATCATACTGATTCCCTTAAAGTTTGTGTTTTCCCAAGGCTCTGTCCTAGATCCTCTCCTTCTTTATACTATTTTGTATGGTGCTCTTATAATCTCCTATTGATTCAATTATCATCCTGATGATTCCCAGATTTACTTAATGAAATCTAAACTCTCTCAGTAAGCCTCAGTTTCGCACATCAAACTGTTTATAAGGAATCATGAATTTGGTGTCATATGGTCACCTTAAATTCAACATGTCCAAAATAGAATTCACCAAACTCTCCCTTTTCCTAACTTTTCCCAGGTTCTCCCAAGAGCACCATCATACTTCCACTTCCTTAGGCTTGCACCATTAAATATCATTCTTGATTCCTTTTTCCTTCTCACTCCCTATTTCCAATCTGTTGCCAAGCCTTGTTGATTCTACTTTCTTTACACATTCTCATATATGCCACCTTCTCTGTTCTGACGCTGCCATCCCCTTAGTAATTCATTCCTGGATTATTAAACTAGTTCCTGCCGTAAATCCATCCCTGCTCCAGTCCATCCAAATTTTCAATCTCCTTCAAATCTTCCTACCTTTTCAAACTAATTACACTGTTTTTCCCCAGCCATGTACTCTATTATTCATTTATACTGAGCTCCTTGCTATTCTTTGCATAATACATTTCATCTCTAGACTTTATTGTTGCTGATTGCCTTCCTAATCTCTCCTCCATACATACATACCTTCCCTCTGTACAGAGCAAGACTTTTCTCCCAATCTTTTGGATTAGTAACCTAGAAGTCATCTATGATTCCAAACTTTTTATCACTTTACCTGCATATGCAATTTATTTTCAAGGTCTATTACTTTCATCTCCATCTCCTAAATATGCCTCCTTCTATTCGCTGACACTGCTGCCATTCTGATATGAGCCCTTATCCCATCACACCTGCATTTTCACAATAGCCTTCTGATGGGTCTGCCTGCCTCAAGTCTTTCCCCACACCAATTCATCCTCTAGTCAGCCACTAAAATTATTTGATTTTTTGTTTACATTTCAATTTATTTCTTTTTCATGTTCTTTTTTTAAAATTTGAGTTCCAAATTCTTTTCCTTTCTCCTTCCCTCCCTTCTACACCCATTAAGAAGACAAACCATGTGATATAAATTATACATGTGAAATCATGCAAAATATATTTCCATAATATGCATATTTCCAAAAAAAGCAATAAAAATAAAGTGAGAAAATTTGCACTCAGAGGTCATTACTTCTTTCTCTGGAGATGGATAGCACTTTTTCATCATGAGTCCTTTGGAATTATTCTGGATCATTATAATAATCAGAGTAGACAAGTCTTTCACAGTTGATCCTCATTACAATACACAATGATGTCCTAGTTTTTTTCACTTCATATAATGATATTCATCAGTTCATATAGCTCTTGCAGTGTATTTTTTGAAACCACTTCCCTTGTCATTTCTCATAGTACAATAATATATCATCACAATCATATGCCTCAACTTGTTCAGCTATTACCCAACTGATGACTTAATATAACAGAAAAAATAGGTTTGGAATTAATCATTCCAACCACAGGACAAGATTCTGCTGTGAAGAAACCTAAGGGAGAAAGAAGGAGCAAGTTTCTCATCACATGCACCACCATTAGCATTGACCATGTGACAAATTTGTGAACTTTGAAAATCTATGGTTTAATAGCAGTGTCTACCAGAGCAGAAGAGATAGAGCAGCATTGCATTGAAGAAACTCATTGTGGATAAGCTAGACACTTTAAAGAAAGGAATCAGAGAACCTTAGAAAAACTTCCTGAGAAATCTACAAAGGAAGAAAAGAATTTCCAGTTCCTGGAAAACTGGTGAAAATGAGTAAATATTTCACCTACATATGCCCTCTAAGCTTGAATCCACTCTCACCAGCAATCAGGAGAAAATCAGTGGAGAGCTTAATCTTAGGAACTCATTAGCAACAATATTAGAGAACTTAAACCCTTTTAGTTAATTTTAATACCTTGAAGGAAAATAGTCAGCAAAACTCTTTGGGTCTCCTGCTTGCCAATGTGGTAGTGCACATTGGCAAGCAGGAGACCCAAAGAGTCTATAGCTATAGCAGTAGTCCTAGAGAGGGTACTACAAATATAAACTTAATTTCTTACACGTGGTTACCAAAAAAACCAAAACAAAACAAAACAAAAAAAAAAAACAGTTATAGAGGTGTGATTATACAACATTTAAGGTGAAAAAAAACCTAGACATTTGAATGGGATGCAATGAACAGGGAAACAAGAATTGTACAATGCAAAGCCATGGATGGGTTGTTATTTGCACTATTGGAGGGAGTATTCACAACAGTGAAATCATAGAAGTATTTAAATATGCTAAAGAGATCCAACATTAGGAATTTAGTATGTTTCTTCTTTATTAAGCAAAGATCAGGCTTGTAAGAAATTAAAATAAATCAATTATTACTTGATAGTATAGCACAATTTTAAGGCAAAGAAAGACTTATTTATATATTAGAGAATAACAGAATCTGCAATACAGTCTTTTGTTGGGAACAAGTATTATGTAGCCCACAGCTTCTTCTTCCCCATCTGTCTATGGCACCTTACTGGGAGAAAATTCCACTAAGAGTTTTGAAGAAGAAACCCCAAAACTCTGAAAAATCCTTAAAGGAGAAAACCTCCTTGGACTCTGCCTCAGGGAAGACACTCCACCCCAAGCACAAACAGTTTCATTTTTGTTAGCTGGTGGGGACAGCTCAGTCCAGAAACCCATAGAATTCAATTCAAATTCTAACCCTGGCTGAAACCCAGCCAGAAGTCAACCTGGGACTCCACCCACAGCTCCCTTCAGCTTGTAGCCAAAGCCCCCTATTATAAAAGATCCAGACTGGAGACCTCTCTTTGCAGAGGTCCCAAACATGGCAGTCTGATGCCTGGTACCAAGGATCTCTGCCCACTGAAACCCTGGTTCCGGTGCCTTTTATCTCTACCTTCAACTTTACTAACTTTAACTTTACTTCCAAACCGCATAATAAACCTCTTTTATCAATCTAGGTTTTCAGGTCTGTAAATTCCTTTACAGAGGACTCTTTCACCGCTACTAGACCTCATTTAACTCTGTATCCTTACACCGAATCCAAAGGGGTTGCAGGGGAGCTCTATTTGACTCCCTGTACCCCGAACCTGCCACTAGACCTCAATTAAAACCTAATTTTATTTAGGTACCCCTTATCTAGTTCTCATCAGTTTAACTTCAAAATTCTTTTATCTTGTTTCTAAAATGACTAAAAGAAGGAAAAAAAGAAAGACAAATGCATCTCCATCTGCAATCCCTTTTGCAGATTATTCATTGTGTTAGAGTATATTTTCATTTTCATGCTAGTTGATATGATAATAAATTACCTATTCTTGACACTGATTTTTCTATAAATTTGGGATTGGGGGTAAAGGAAGCCAGCTGAAAGGAGAACAATGGGGGCTCAGTCTCATTTAGAGAGACAGAATTGCAAATTTGGGTAATTGTGAATTACTTCAGAGGATGTCCACACTACTTCCTTTGAACCTGAAGAAAAGGTTAATAAAAAGGAAAATCCTTAAAGAACAGATGATTAGAGGGAGGGATCCTGAATGAAACTTTTGGTACAGCATTTATCGTAGTACTCAGTAACTTATTTGAATGCACACATACCTCACTCCAATTTAATTTCAACAGCAAATTTATAGAGGACCTAGGAAATTAAAGTTTTGAAGTTTTTGTTTATTTTTAATATAAATGAAGATATGTAATCTATTCATTTCATTTAAAATATAGTTAACACATTCTCCAGGGAAATTCAGGGAAATGAATTAATAAAAGTCTTATTTTGAAAAATAAATGTGAAGACTTAGAATAAGCTTCATAATAAGCTTCTTCCATAATTATGCTGTTTTTTGAAGGAAAGATTATTGACTTTTCTTAGTAAACTTTTTCTATCATAGGAAAAAAGATGGCATACCATGAGATTATATAATAAAAAACTAGAAATTTTGCAACCAAATAAATGTTGCTTCTCTTTTATTAGTCATTTTGAGAAGTAATAATTCTGCCTTTCCTCTTCATTGGTGTAAAAAATTGAGTGAAAATATTCTGATAGGAATATAGCCTTAAACTATACTTTAATTGTGACTTGAGACTTTATAATAACAAATAGAACTATAGCTAAAAAAACTTGCAAGTATTTGTCTCCTCCAGTTTCCCACAACCTTTTAATTAGCATTTAAGTACTTCTTTTAAAGGTGATGATGGCTTTGAATTCTCTTATCCTAAGGATATCTGCTTGTATAGCTGTTCTCTAGAGAAATTTAAATTAAAAGTTTATTATTATTGATTTGTACTCTTTTGTTTCTGGATTAGATTTCTGCCATGAGAAAGTAAGCCTTGACTCCCTCAAACAATGGAATAAAAGGCCAGGCTGGGAAGAGAGGTGACTTGTGTTTTGCAGTTTTTACTTTTCCACTCCTTTTGCTGACAAACGCACTGTCCATTGCGAGATACCCTTTCTCTCAAGATCATAATAAACCCCTTTGTGCTTTTTTTCTTACTCTGAGAGTCTCTGTTTTTGCCCCACACAATTAATGATTTGTCTTCAAAGTCTACAGAACATTCTTTGGAATATTCCCTGTAATGACATCTTTATTTTGTGAATGAATTTCATTTTTAAAAATAACCTGAAGTCATTCACAGCCAAGTCTGGTGAACCTGATGGAATATCAAGATGGTTAATGGGATTTGGGATTAGATATGAAGTATAACTATGGAATCAAGAGACCCGTAAACTTTTGTGAGTTTTGTGAGCTGACTGAAATTTTAAAAAAGAAGTTACAAAAAAGGATTCCACAATAAAGTCTTGTCAAGGGGATTGACTTGAAATAATTATTTGGAATGTATATACCATTTATGATTTGATCATAAATCAATGAAGTATATATAACATTGATCTATATCAAAATATATCAATTTATATATAAAGTCTGGTCTGTTTTTTTTTATTTTAATATTACTTTATAGTCATATCTCTTTTGAAACACTTATTCTCCCTTCATGAAGATTCTCTTGCAATTATAATATATAGATAAAATGTTTAACACAATGAATAACCACTGTAGTAAGGAGTAAACATGAGTGGTCTATTTCTAGTCATAGCATAGCTTGGTGTGAAAGGAAAAGTTAGTCATTAGTGAGAGAAGGATCTTATGATATTTAGGTCACAGTTTCTATGTGTTTTCTGATGTTGCCTAGTTATTAAGAAATCTAAGCAAAAGTCTACCTGGGAAATTAATAATTTGGTGTTTATGACAAGCATGTAAAATACACCATATATTTGTAAATGTACATAGATTGTGTGTATGTAATATAACAGAGATCTTTTGGGGGAAAATTATATAAATTATGTCCCCTTTAACCTTTGGGGGAGGGGAGCTGAAACTGCATTCCCCTTTTGGAGGGAAGGGTGTTCCTGAGCCTCAAACACCTTTCCCAGACTATACCGGTCCCAAGTTAAATGGTCTCATTCAATTGGAGATCTTGGCCAGGGGCATAATCACCACCCTTGACTGAATTGAAGATTGCTTCCAGCTGAGGGGGAAGGGAGCGGGCCTGGGAAACCCCCATCAAGGCCTCAGAAGGCTGATAAAAGACAACTCTAAACTCCAATCTTTGTAGAAGTCCTAACAGGACCTTGCCCACTAAGCAAGCCTTCTCAGTAAAAATAAATTCCCTTTTGCCAAAGACTTCAGGTTTGCAAATTCTTTCACAAGGAACCTGTGGCTCTGATCAGAGGGGATCTCTTACCCTCAATTCTCACACCTCATCATATGTGTAGAAAATATTTCATTCAATCCTCAAAGCAATCCTGAAATGTAAGTATGATAGGTATTTTCTTAATTAAACGAGGTTCAAAAACATTATGAAATTCATCTATGATCACAGCACTAGTAAGCACTAGGCACTGGATCCAACTTAGCTTCTTCCTGACCTCAAGTCATTACTCTCCCTGCTATAATGCACTGCCTCTAAATTAACATATAATCCTCTTCAGCTATAGATCCAACACCAAACATTTGAAGGGGAAAAGATTAAATAAAAATCCAATATACAAGCAGATAAAACAAAGCTGATGCTAAAACAAGAAGGAAGAATTAATAAAATCTCCAAAAAAAAGAAATGCTCTCTTGACAAATAATATGATATGAAGGGAAATGAATCAGTTTCTGTTAAGACAGAATACTATAATCTCCCTAAAGAATGGCACTGACATTTTTTTAAAAATTGATGGTTCAAAAGAGAAATGAAATCCATAAAAGGAGAAATTAAGACTGAATATAGGTACAAAATAAAGGCTGAATTTAAAACACAATGAACAAATTAGAAAAAAATAATTGAATTAATGATGAAGAGACTCTAAATTGGGGAAAAATCAATATGTGTGGGATACAAAAACACAGAAGAAGAAAACTATGAGAGGGGAAATCAAATCCCAGAGGAAGCCTTACCTTCTTTTAGGTAAAAAGCTTCCCTAGGAATACATCAAATGCCTCTCTTTCTCTCTCTCTCTCTTTTTTTTTTAAATCCATCTTTTTATTGATAACTAGGCTCAGGTTTAAAAGTGTGATGGGACCCTTCTACTTGTGACATGGGGAAGTCCCCAAGAAAAAAAAAACAACTTGAGATCAACTGGATTATTAGAGGAGATGGAACAAAAGTTAGAGGAGAGCACTAGAGAGAAAACAAATATCAACAAGTAGGCTATTATAATGACAGTACCTCCAACTATACCAATATAAAAAGCAAATATCACAGTAATGGACTTTGGGACAGAGGTTCCATATAAATAAATGAATGTATTAGTAATCCTCAGAGAAAGATTATCTTCCTTAAAAGATGCATGAACAAAATAGAAAGAAATTAATGAACTGAATAGGCAATTAGAAATCAGAAAGTGGTAATTCTAAAATAAGCACAAAGAAGTTAATCTTGAGAATTAGAAGAGAATGACAAATGGAAAAGCAAAGATTACAGAACTGAAAAACAAAAATAAAAGTTGCTTATTTTAAAAAGACTAACAAAATTGATAACTTTTAAACTACCCTGATTAAAAAGAGGGAGGAAAATCAAAGTGAAAAGATAAAAAATTAAGTGAAGTGAAATCATAATAAGCATAAGAATTTTTTTAAAAAACTATGTGCCAGTAAAATTAAGAACTTAAAATAAAGGATGATCTATAAAAACTTAAAGTTTTCAAATTAACAGAAGAAAAGAGAGAGATCTTTATAAACTTTATAAATTACTTTATAAAAGGAGACACCTGTCAAAAAACTACAATTAGAAAACAACTTCTGATTCAGATAAATTTATAGAAGTGTATCACATATTTAAAGAGCAATATATATTTATGCTATAAAAATTATTTTCAAAAATTGAGAAAGAAAATTTTCTACTGAACTCCCTATTTTGAAGCAATACCTAGACAAGAGAAAGATGAAGCAAAGAAAGAGAACTATAGAACATTATCATTATTGACTATCAATTGAGGTAATCTAAATAAAAACCTGCTCCAAAAAGCACTATATCAACATAACTAAAAAACTTACCTACTTTAATTAAATTCAATTTATGTTTGGGATGAAATGATGCTGCCATGTGAGAAAATAAATAACATTACAAACAACACCAAATAACTTATAAGATGCAACATTCATTTATTCAAAAGAAGAAATTATAAATCATTAACACAAATTTCCTTTTTAAAAATGGCAAACATTTAAATCTAAAAGCAATTTTAGTAATATATGTAATTGGAAAACACGAGAAATTTTCCTAATAGAGAAACAACAAAACAACCACAAAAGGATTACTCTTTCTGCACTGCTGCACTATTTACATGTTTATGTAAATAGCAATAAGACAAGGGGAAAAAATTAAAGATATAAAGATCAGCAAAAGAGAAGAAAATTAGCCCTCTGCTAGGGTATGGGACTCTGCCAAAAGAGAGTACAGAGGCCATCTCGACTCTTGATGCACAATAAGTTTTCTACTACTTTGCAGAAATGTCCTTATAGAACAAGGAGTAGTGATGTGCAAAATGGGAAAGGGATGGTCTGAGGGTTACAGCACAATTGCTTGAAAGCAGAGATGCCTTGACAGGAATCTTGATAGGGCCTCTTACCTATAAGCGGGTTGCTGAAATTGCTGGATCAGCTCTCCTCCTATTGGCAGATACCATGCATACGCAATGCCCATGAGCTGCTTCTCTGAATGGTGGTTAGGGATTGCCCTCTGTTCACTCGCTGATCACGATTGCAAAATGTTTATCAATAAGGCTGTAGAACAGAATAAACTGGAGCTCTTTTCACACTCTATGAATCTCCCGCCTCATTCATTTCACCACTGAGATTAAAGGACTTTTTATACTTTGAGCTCTCAATCAGGACTGCTGCAACAAGCCCCATTTGTTGAAATCAAAATGATTTACTTAGAAAATCCTAAAGAATTAAAGGAAGGAAAGCTCATTAAAATAATGGTTTTCATAAAGTAACAACATACAAAACAAACCCTTAAAATCAACATATATTTCATATAGTAATAAAATACAGGAGGAAATGAAAAATGTTAAATAATAAGGGTACAAATACAAAAAAAAAGATGATTTTACATGAACAAAATGAACACAATTAGCATTAAAAATGAAGCAGTCAATTGGGGAAAATTTGCATCAAGTATATAGAAAACTAATACAGATATAAAAGAGCAAAAATCATTCCTAATTATGTGGGAGGTCAAAATAATTCTGAAGTTTCATAACATACACAGCAAAATAGAAAAGAATGAAAAAATGGGAATAGTCAATGTTGGAAAGATTCAGGAAAGATAGACATACTAATGTATTATAGTTGAGCTATAATCTAACCATTCTGAAAAGCAAGTTAGGATTATGTTAAGAAAGTAATTAAAATGTCCATAAACTTTGACTCAAAAATATCACTGCTAATTGTGTAACCCATAGAAATTTTTGTGTATATGGTATATTTTTAAAATCACTCATCTCTGTGGATTATACATTTAGAAGTGCTATTTCTGTGTTGAAGTTTATGGTCTTCTCTAGGATTCCCCAAATCCTCTGTTGGTTGGATTAAGATGACAGGGTCTGAAACATCATGGATCTCTCCAATAATAGGATGATGTAAATAAGTACAATAATGGACATCAATGTCACATTCTTATCCATGCTCCCCCTGCCTTCCCTAAGTGTTTTTTTTGTTTTGTTTTGTTTTGTTTTGTTTTGTTTTGTTTTGTTTTCCAACCAGGATCACTGCCAATAAGTATCTGAGGCAAAATCTGAACTTGTCTTTTGGAACTCTTTTAATCTCTTCTAATAAGTTAGGTAAAAAGCTTCTACTAACTAGTAGAAACTCTTCTCTAATAATTCCAGTAGAGCTCAAATTGTAGTTTTCTTGGGGACTTCCCCATATCACAGGTGGAAGAGCCTATCATACTTTCAAACCTGAGTCTGTTCATCAATAAAAAGATGGATGTTCAAAAAAAAAAAAGAGGCATTTGATGTGTTCCTTGGGAAGCTTTTTACCTAAAAAGCTTTTTACCTTGAGCTTTGACTATTAGGGAATCATTTTCACTGAGCCATCTAAACTAGATTTCTTAGTCACTATCTTTAAAACATTGGAAATAAGCAAATATGGATTTGAAAACACTTTTTCACTCACTTGCTTCCAAGGTGGGGACAATAAAGAGTGAATTAAATATGCAAAGAGACTTTTAGTGTCTCTTTACAGTCTTCAATATAAGGAGTTACTCAGAGACAATTTAGGTTTGAGAAGGTTGGTGCCTAATACAGTAATTATGTGACTACAAGCAAGCTACTTAAATCCTCAGTGCTCTAGGTACGTGTGCTCCAAACTGCTTTAACTGTGTATTTTGTACTTAAATAATATTCTTTCTAAATCATATGCATGCACCATTGTACTAATATGATCCATTATGAAACATAAACAAAGATAGAAATTTAAAGAAGGTTAAATAAATAATTTTCAAATGTCTCATTTTATTTATTAACAGCAGAAAACTTTTTTTGTTCTCACTAATATCTAAATCTAAGTGATTACTTGTGATTATTATTTTTCTCTTCCCCTTTCCTCAAAAACCTGGTTTTTGTCCTGCCAGATAGGACAGGTTTATATATAATCATTTTAGTAGTTAATAATTTAATTTATTTGATTTATGCAGTTAATGAAGCATGTGAATTTCAGCTATGTTATTTATTTTTAACATTTTCTTTTTAAATTTTGAGTTCTGAATTTCCCCCTTCCTACTTCCTATTCTGTTCACTGAGAAGCCAAACAATATATCAATTATACAAGAGAAATTACACAAAATGTATTTCCATCTTAGCTATATTTTAAAAAATAGAAAGAAAAATAAAGTAAGAAAATGATACTTCAATTTGTTCTCAGAGTTTATCAGTTCTTTCTCTGGTGGTAGATAATATTTTTTCTATCAAGAATCCTTTGGAAGTGTCTTGAATCATTTTATTGATCAGAGTAGCCAAGGCTTTCACAATTGATTATTATTAAAACACTGCTGTTACTATGCACAAAGATCTCCTAGTATTCCTCATTTCACTTTATATCAGTTCATACAGGTTTTTCCAAATTTTTTTCTGAAACCCTTCACTTCTAATACCAATATGTTAGGAACTCATCTTAGTCCTCCCAAATTCCCCTTTAAACATTATTATTCTTTACAATAATGCCTCAGAACCAATTTTAGAGCAGTGAAGCTGCTTACCAGCCCAAGACAATTTGGGGGCCACCAGGAAAGGTCTGTCTCACTGGATGGGACAACATGATCAAAGAGCAGTAGCAACCAGGATGCATCCTAGAGGAATTGCAGCAAAGTCCTATGCTCCAGGGCAGACCAGCAGCAAGGTTTAATTCTTCTGCTGACCAGCATAAAGACCATACTCTTAGAGTAAGCTAATAGGGAGGTCCTTCTACCAGTATAAGCTAGCAGAAAGGTTTTGCCCTTCCTCACCCCAAACCCTAGCAGAAGAAACTTGTGACAATGTAGGAACAGAGTCCAACTTTTACATGAAAATATAAAATCACAAATAGACTGAAAAATGAGCAAAAAACAAAATAATAAACTGACCATCGAAAGTTACAATGGTGACAGGGTACATCAAGGCCCAGACTTAGAAGACAATACCACCCCAAAATGGCTACATGCAAAGACTCAAAGAAAAAATAAATTTTTTCAGACCCCCCAAAAATTCACAGAAGAGCTGAAAAATATTTTTAAAGCAAATAAAAGAAGTAAAAGAAAAATTGGGGAAAGAAATGAAAGTAATGCAAGAGAATCATAAAAAGGGTAAATAAATTGGCTAAAAAAGAAAAGAAGATTAAAAAATTCATGAAAGAAAACAACTCCGTAAAATGAGAGAAAGGGACAAAATGAACTGAAGAAAATCATTACTTAAAATTTAGACTTGAACAAGTGAAAGCTAATGACTCCATGAGAAATCACAGATTGATCAAATAAAATCAAAAGAATAAAAAATTAGAAGAAAATACAAAACATCTCATTGGAAAAAAACTACTTGCCAAGAAAATGATTTCAGAAGAGATAATGTAAGAATTATTAAACAACCTGAAACGAACCATCATGAAAGAGTCTGGAAATCATATTTCAAAAATTTATCAATGAAAAGTGCCCTGATAGCCTAGAACCAGAAAGCAAAATAGAAATTGAAAAAGTCCATGAACCCAAAAGATATCACAAAATGAAAATTCCCATAAATATGATAACCAAAATTCAAAATTCAAGGCCAAGGAGAAAATACTGCCAAGTAGCCAGAAAGAAACAATTCAAATATCATGAAGTCACAGTCAGAATTACACACAACTTAATAACCTCTATATTAAAGAACTTAAGGGCTTGAAATATTATATTTTGGAAGTCAAAGGAACTAGAATTGCAACCAAGAATCTCTACCCCTGCAAAACTGAATATAATTCTTCAAAGGAAAAATTAAACATTTAGTGAAATAGAAGACTGTCAATGTTAAATTGTCAATGTTTCTACATGGCAAAATCAGATTTTTAAGTCCTAAGAATTTTTTCCAATATTGAATTGGAATTAAAAAGAGGATACATAGGTGTGTACATAAAGTTAACTATAATGGGTAATATACTATGATGAGATGAAAAAAAAAGAATTAAAAGAGAAAAAAAGATTACACTGGGAGAAAAGAGAAAGGAGAAATAAAATATGGCAAATTATCTCACATATAAAAGGCACAAAGGAGATATTACAGTAAAGGGAAAAATGGGGCTTGCATTACTAGCAGAATTGGCTTAAAGAGGGAATAACAAAAAGTTGAATAGAGAAATCTATTGTACACTACAGGGAAGTAAAAAAGGGATAAAGATAAGATAAGAAGATGGAGGGAAATACACAATTATCATAACTAAATGTGAATAAAATGAACTCATAAATTGAAATCATATAACAGAATGGATTAAAAATTATACAATATTCTGTTTACAAGAAACACATTTGAAGCACAGAGACACACAAACAGAATAAATGTAAGGGGCTAGGGACAGAATATATACATCAGGTGAAGTAAAAAAAAAAAAAAAAAAGAAGGCAGGGAAAGCAATTATAATCTCAGACAAAGCAAAAGCAAAACTGTATCTAATGAAAAGAGATTAGGAAGAAAAATTTTATTTTTCTAAAAGGTATAACAGATAATAAAGTAATATCAATACTAAACATACATACACCAAATGGTATAATATCTAATTTTTTAAAGAAGTTACATGAGTTACAGAAGGAAAAAGTAAAACTGCACTAATAGGGGACTTCAACTTTCTCCTCTCAGAATTCATTGATAACTCACACAAACACAAAAAAAATACAATCAATAACAAAACTATCAAAAATAAAAGGATTCGTTTAATACAATGGTCCTCAAATTTTTTAAATAGGGGGCCAGTACTGTCCCTCAGACTGTTGGAGGGCCGGACTATAGTAAAAACAAAAACTCACACTCTGTCTCCGCCCCTCAGCCCATTTGCCTTAACCCATCAGGCCGCATAAACGTCCTCAGCGGGATGCATCTGGCACGCAGCCTGTAGTTTAAGAACCCCTGGTTTAATAGATGCAAAAAAAGGTTGATAAAATGCACCATCCATTCCTATTAAAAACAATAGAGAGCATAGGAATAAATGTGATTTCCTTAAAATGATAAGCAATAGCTATATAAAATCCTCAGCAAGCATGATCTGTAATGGGGAAAAACTAGAAGCCATCCCAATAAGAGCAGAGGTATATCAACAATGCCCATTATCACCACAATTGCTCAATATTATATTACAATTGCTAACTATAGCAGTAACAGAAGAAAAAAAATTGAAGGACTTTGAATAGGAAATGAAGAAATAAAACTGTCATTCTTTACAGATGATATGATAGTATACTTAGAGAATCATAGAAAAGCAATTTTAAAACTAATAGAAGTAATTAAAAACTTTAAAACAACCCACAAAATTTGTCAGCATTTCTATATATTACCAATAAAGTCCATCAGCAAGAAATAGAAAGAAAAATTCTGTTTTGTTTGAGAATTGTACAAAATGATTAAAATGAAAATATTTTATATGATTGCACATGTATAATCTATATAGAATTGCTTACCTTCTCAGGAAGGGGAGAGAAGAGGAAGAAAAGAATAGAATTCAGAACCCCCCAAATTTTTTAATGTTCAAATTATTTTAAGATGTAGTCAGAGAGAAATAAAATATTATTTAAAAATAATTGTAGAGAATATAAAATATTTTGTAGTCTACCTGATAAAACAAACCCAGGAACTATATGAACACAATTATAAAATTTCTCACACAAATAAAGTCAGATATAAACAATTGGAAGAATATTAATTTCTCATAGGTAAGCCCAGCCAATATAATAAAAATGACAATTCTACCTGAATTAATTTATATTTTCAGTTCCATACCAATCAAACTATCAAAAATTATTTCACAGAGCTTTAAAAATAATAAAAATAAAATTAATCTGGAAAAACAAAAAGTGAAGAAAATCAAGGGAATAAATGAAAAACAATTAAAGAAAGCTGGTACCAAATCTCAAACCATATTGTAAAGTGGTAATTATCAGAACAATATGGTACTGGCTAATAAATGGAAGGGTGGATCAATGGAATTGATTAGATACACAATATATCATAATAAATGATCGTAGTAATTTAGAGTTTGATTAAAAAAAATCTAAGCTTTGGGGACAAAAATATTATTTGGCAAAACCTTGCTGTAAAACAATATAGCAGAAACTAAGTATCTTAAAACTATAAATAATTGGGCCTTACTTTACTTGGTATACAATGTAAGATAGAAGGTCAAAATGGATACATGATTTAAACATAGAAGTTGATACCATAAGCAATTTAGAAGATCATGGAATAATACACTTGTCCAATCTGTGGATAAGGGAAGAATTAAGGAAGAAAATAAAAAGAACATTTTAAAATGTAAAATGGTTAATGTTGAGCATATGTCAAATTTTCTATTCAGCTCTGATCATTTTCATCAAGAATGTTTGTTTGAAAGTCTTCTATTCAATTAAATATTAATTTTTCCCTTGAAGGATTATGCTATTTTCCTGGGTAGGTTACTGCAATCCTAGCTTCTTTGCCTTCCAAAATATTATATTCCAAAACTTCTTCTTCTTTAAATTTTGTGAAATCCTGACAGCAGAGTGACAATATTTTTTTTTCTTTATTTTTTGCTGCTTAAGTGATTTCTCTTTGACCTGAAAAACTTTGGAATTTGGCTATCATATTCCTGAGAGTTTTTAATTTGGGATCTTTTCCAAGAGAGGATTCTTTTCGATTTCTACTTTAGTCTCTGAATCTAAGATATCAATGTAGTTTTCATTGATAATTTCTTGAAATATGATGTCTAGACTTTCTTTAGTCATGGCTATTGGGTAAATTAACACTTCTCAAATGATCGCTATTTCCCAAGTCAATTGTTTTTCCAATGAGATATATAACATTGTCTTCTTTTTTTTTTTTCATTCTTCACTTAGCCAATCCAGCTTTTAAAATTTTTCTCTCCAGTCAATTTTTATGACTTTTTTGCCATTAGTCCAATTCTGTTTTTTAAAGTGTTATTTTCTTCCGTATTTTTTGTGCTTCTTTTATTAAAGTCTCAATTTTCTTTTCATAATTTTCTTGTATCTCTCTTATTTATTTTCCCCATTTATTCTTTACCACAGATCTCTTTCTTTTATTCTTTCAGGAATTCTTGTTGAGTTTATGTTCAATTAGCATTTTTCTTTGAGGTTTTTTTTATAGCTGTTTTCACATTGTTGTCTCCTGAGTTTATATGTTGGTCTTCCTGGCCACCATAGTATTTTTTTCATGTCAAATTCTTCTTTCTTATTGTTATTTGTTCATTTTCCAGTCCATTTCTTGACTTTAAACTTCATGTTAAAGTTGGACTCTGCTCACCCTGGAGTGGGGAAGCATTGTCCCAAGTGTCAGGCTATTTTTGTGCCTCTGTTTTCAGAGATATTTCTGGAAGTCTGCAAGTTTTTTATTCTTCCAAGGTGATGTGATCCTGATTTTTCACTCTATATTCTGGTCTTTACCCAAGAAGAGTCCCCCTGGTCAGCACTGATAGCACTTCTCTTTGTCTTAGAACTGTGCCTAGGGTCCCTTCTCTTGTGACAGACCACCAGCATTTCTCTCCAATCAAGAACCATGATTCATGTATGAGCAATAGAGTTGTCAATAAGGGTCAGCTGTACCCAATGCTAGCAAAGGACACCCTATAATTCTTCTGACCAGTTATTGGACAACACCCCCACACACACACACACCAGCTCTGGGCTGAGAGCTTCTGAAGCTGCTGCTGATACTGTGGCCACTGCTGCAAGCAGTGTGGGCTCCAGAAAGCCCTCCCTCTTCAGTATCATAGATCTGTCCTGCCAACTCAAGTTTTATTAAGTCTAAAAAAGGTCTTGCCCTGACTTTTTGTTGTCTCTGCCACTCCAAATTTTGATTTAAGGCATTATTTTAAAGTTGTTTAAAGCAGA
This sequence comes from Sminthopsis crassicaudata, assembly GCF_048593235.1. Taxonomy (NCBI): domain Eukaryota; kingdom Metazoa; phylum Chordata; class Mammalia; order Dasyuromorphia; family Dasyuridae; genus Sminthopsis; species Sminthopsis crassicaudata. The sequence goes on from NC_133619.1 coordinate 253,406,109, forward strand.
ATGTTGAGACTTCAGCTAGGTGGCTGCCCCTAGTCTGCTAATTTTGCTCCCTTTAACATCTTTATTGAAAGATACCCAATGCAACAATCATAGTAAGTCATAAGTCTGTGAAAAGTTTTATGTAATTAGACTAATCACTTTTAACATAGGAACTGACACTTGGAGTTTATTTTTATAAGGAACTTCAAAGTGAGAAAATTCCCTCTACAAATTCAAATCTGCATCTTCTCTGTGATTTATAGAATTAAATATCTTAGAGCACTGATAAGTTTTAACTTTCCCATGTCAGACAGCCTATATGTATCAGACATGAAATCAGTAGGACATGAAATCCAGCTCTTCCTGGCTCCAAGGACAACTCTCTTTACTCTGGCACATTGACTTTATACCTCAGTTTTTCCAACTATAAAATGGGGATAATAATAACACCTATTTCCTAGAGTTGTTGTGAGGATAAAATAAGATAATATTTATAAAGCACATAGTGTCGGGCACATAGTAAGTACTACATGAATGTTGGCTATTATTGTTATATGATTATATTTCAGCTAGTCAGGATTAGAAACTGTTCTCTACGTTATCTCCTGTCTCTGCTTATTTGTGCTTTGTACCCCAATATGGAATGCACTCCTTCTCAAACCTGTCAAAGTTTTCTTTTCCCTCGAAGTTTACCTGAGATGCCAACTCTTTTCCTGTTCTCCTCACCATTCTCTTCCATCTAAATTTTTCTTGAATTCTTTATATCTTGACTTTATATTTGTCCTAACCAGGATTATGGTTATTTGTGTGCATGTCATAACTGATAAGCTCCATGAGGGCAAAGATTGTGTCTTTATTTTTATAGTCTTAATACATAATCAACAAACATGTAGTAAGAGCCTATTGCATTTTGGATAATATGTTAGCTGATAGAAATACTTATCCAAAAATGAGACAGATCCTGTCCTCAAGGAACTCACTTTTATTAGAATTAAGTAACTATTCAGAGATGAATAAATATAGTTTATACAAAAAACAAATACATAATGATTTGGAGTGAACCTAATAGCATAGAGAATAAGAAAAGGTATCTTAAAGCAAGAGGCATTTGAGTTGAGAAATCTAGAAATTGGGGACAGCCTATGCAAAGATGTCAAGAGAAGAAAAGAGATGTCATGTATGGAGAATAGTATGTAGGGCTGGAACATTTAAAAAATAAATACGTAATCACCTTAAAATAATAAGTTGGAACCAAATTGTGAAGAGCACTAAGAGTCAAAAAAAGGTTTTATATTTGATCCTAAAGACAATGGAGAGTTACTGTAGTGGAAAGGAGTAACCCAGTCAGGGTGCTCTACAGGAATATTAATTTAACTGCTATATGGAAAATAAATTAGAGAAGGGAAGAGCCAAATACAAGAAGACCAATTAGGAGGCTACTGCATTTATGCCAGCAAGTGAGCCTAGACTAATTGCATGCAACTGCAATGCAAATAGTCACACGTACTACAAGTATTCCAAATGTAGATAATAACTGCATCTCTATTCAGCTGCATGTTTTAAATCACAATACTTCTTATGAATAGGTCAGTGTTGCTAAAAGGAAAAAAACATGCCCAGGGTCTCCTTACCCCTATATCATAAGGAAACCCTGCCTAGAATCATAGTAATAAATATGGATAAAAAGGAAAATATATTCTTGGAATCAAAGGAGGGTACCTTTTCATCTCTAATAGGGCTGAGAGCAGGAACACTGCAGGGTGGTATGTGGTGATCAGATAATGGAAGCCTCTAATGCTAGAGCCAAATTTTCAACAATAGGACAATTTCTCAGAGAACTACTAAAAGGGGAGCAGTGAGAGGGTAGAACTATGGGAAAAGTGAAGGCTGATTTAAATTGAGCTGGATCTAAAAATGGTTCTGCCTACTTTGGGAGATCAGCAAAAGGTCAAGGTACTTCTCTGATCTCTGCCAAGTTATCCTGTCCCAATTAGAATATGGGTTCAAGTGTCTGTCCCCTGCAGCCATTAATATGAGTGGTTGCTGGCAGAAAATTTTATAATAAAGATCCTTTAAAGAAGATTGGGTCATTCTATTCATCTTCTTAAAGAAGAAATTTCTAGTTTCAACAACAGCATTTAAGTCATTCTCCCCACTTAGAAAAACATTTTATTTATAAATGTGGACTTGTATTGTATCTCTTCAACAAATATCTGTCTAACATATAAACTATGACAATGGGGAAGGTGAATTGCCCCTAAAGAGGAGGAGGTAATACTCTCTTTTTTGAGGACTTAGACATCAGTGGCTATGGGGTAAGCTATAAAATACTAGGCAATAATCTGTTCACTCTGATTACCAGGATTTTGCTGTGGGGTAGCAAATGGCTATGGGTCCCCTGGGAGATGCCAAACAGCTGACACTATAGTAAACAGAGAAAGCATCTTTTGCTATCATATTTCCATGGGCATGTCTGGAGCTGCCCCAGAGGCCTCATCTTCCTTCCTCTGGCAAAAATTGTAAAATACCACAGGGGAACACAGAATATGCCTTATGTAATTATAACCTTATAGAGACTCTAGGAGACTTTATCCCAACTTCCATTCATACTTATGAGTCAACTCCCCAAAGAGCTAACTATATCTCCCTTTAGGGTCACAGCAGAAACCACAGTGGATTCCTTCCCCCCACCGCAGTAAGGGCTTGAGCTCCAATGGTCATATATTTGATCTAGTAATAATCATCAATTACATTAATATCTCCTAATATTGATTTATACCCCAATATCATTTAATCAACTAACATGAATTAGCTTTGACAAAAATGATTTACTGGTAGATAAAGAAGGAATTTAAGTATAAACTCATCACCTGAAACCAAAAGCAACCTATTCCTTTCATCACCAAAGGCTCTGGAAAGAATGGACTCAAACTTAAAGGAGTTGCCACAGAGTATTAGTCCTGATAAGTTCACTTACAAATGCAATATATTTGATAGGTAGAATCTTTCTCTTATTAGAACAGAATGCAATATTTCAGTGTTAATCCATCCTGGGCCAAATCATACCTGTCTCTTCATTAGAAGGTTTTTACTAGCAGTCTGCTTCAGTCACAGTCAGGAAAGAGAGAGCAAGATCCAGCTTTGGGGGCTGTTTGTATGCACATTCATTTCTAATATAGTGAACAATCCCCAAACCCCTCTTTTCTATACAATAAGCAGACAGGAAACCAGCAGACTCTCATAGTCCACCAGAGGGCCTTCTATTACACATTCACCAAATATCCATGTGGGTGAGCTGTGCCTTAGGACTAAGATCTCATTGGCCAGTCTTCTGTTACATAATCATTATGCTTTAGTGTCTCTGCATGACCTTATTTACTGCTTTCCACTACTCCCTACTCTATCCCTGGGAATGGTGCCCTTTTCCTTATTCATTTACTATCTTTGCTCCCCCAAATTTCTCCTTGTCACAATATTTTATCTAGTCATTTAGCATCAAAAAGAAGTTTGGATTTTCTATAGTTTAGCCATGGTGATGTAGTAAATTGAAAAATAGCTTATATTTCTGCAAATGTGTCTTTTAGAGATACTTGAATTTTTTTCATATGAAGCATTAAATAGAAGTTGAAGAAATAATTGCATTTTTCTTAGTGTGTGCATGTGTGTGTGTGTGTATATATATTTATTTATTTATGCCTCCATAAATTTTTTTATTATGTGTCTTGTTTGGAAAATATAATGTCTCTCCAAAATTAGGTCTATAGAATTTTTTTTCTGAAGAATGGCTTTTTTTCCCAGATTTTTGTTTAATACTGAAGTGTAATCCTAAAATTTAGGATTTATATTCTGCAGAAAGAAAGAAAAAAAAATATTTTTCTAACGTGCATAGTTTGGAAAATACTTGGTGACTATTATTTGTGCACAAAGGGACTGCATAATCTATATTCTTTGTTTTAATTTTCAACACCTAATATAGGCCCCATATAGTTCTCTCATCAGAATGCTAAACTGTCTAAAATGCTGTCCATGTTTATATACCACTGCCCTCTGCTGGACAGAATGGATTTACCTTATTCCACTGGTTTTCTTTACCAGGTGGGATTACTGTGTTGGATTTTTGTTTTTCTGAGTTCCCCCCAAAACACTTTATTTACGCCTATGTAGTGGAATAAGGAGTACCAGTTTTGTGCTCACTTTTGGTGTCTGACTAATTAGAGTGATCTGAATATGTCATGAAAGCCTCATACAGCCTCATACTGATTATGAACTCTGGCTTTTTACTTGCAGAATGAGTAAGTTTCTCATTAATTCAGAGGGCTGGAAAAGAATTTAGAAATAAAATAATCCAACAGCATTTTTTTTTTCAAAAAAAATTTAAACCCTGAGAGGTAAGACTTGCCCAGAAATAAATAGTAAAGTAATATAAAAACCATAGCTAGAAATTAGATTTTGATACAATCTATGTATATGAATGATGCATAAACATAATATAAATAAACACTGTTTATGAATCAATCTACTCAATTGCCATTTAGAAAGGGTCTTTTTTTCTGCATGAAGTCTTGAGGAAAATAAATATATAAATTCACAAAGACTAATTCCCATTGTAAAAGCCAAACCAAATAAAAACTTAGAAAATGCCATTTAAAGCCTTATAAAATAAAGGAATGGATTAAGGTTGGTTCTCATAATAAAGCATAACAGACAATAACAGTCAGGTAGAAAAAATCAAATTAATGCACTATTCAGGTCACAAATAAGACAATAAAATTTGGAAAAAATGCAGAAAATGAAGTAATTTGTGCCCAATTAAAATTGTTTCCTCCTAGTTTTTGACACTCTTTATTTTAATATATTCTCATGTTATTATAGAGACTAGAAATTAACCCTTACTATTGATAATTTTTCATATTCTACTCACATATGAGAATAAGATAGAGACCAGGACCTGCAGCAGAGTTGAAATGTTTGGCAGTTTTTTTTAAAAGGACCTCAATATCCGGTATCCTCTCCTGCTAGGTAATCTTCAGACAATTCCTAAGATTATTCAAATGGAAGCAATTCAGTTTCCTGGCATGGCACTAGTATACTGCTTTCAGAGCATCTCAAACACTGAGATAGCTCTGCTAATCTCATTATCAATATGGACATCCCTGGAAAATATACTGCCAAGGTGAGAAAACTTATCCACAGCATTCAAAATTTTACCATTGCTGTAACTGATGTTATCCATTTTGTCAAACTACCTCTCCAGTGGGGATACAAAGACAAAAAAACAAAACAAACAAAAAAAACCAGTCCCTCCCTTCAAGGATCTTATATTCTAAGAAAATGAAAAATACATAGATGAACTATGTAAGTGCCTATACATAAATACATATTCCTTCCTAAGATAATTATGTATTTAAGACTTAACTTCTCATGTACATTATCATGTAAACTTATGCCATGGATATAATTCTTTTAATTTCCTGTCATTAATACCTGTTATTTAAACATTCACTAAATTTTAAGGAGATAAGTTATATTAAGAATATCACAAAATTTTTTTAAATTGGACCACTGCTTTGACTGGAGATAGTGAACCATTAAATAAATATAATGAAATGAATAAACTTAAGAACTCTAGAAAGCTAAATGTTTACTACTCTAGAAAGGCTGATAAGTATATGTAGACTACTCAAGAAATTACAGTCAAGTGACAAAGTGAAGATTTAAACATAACATTTAGACATGAACAATGTAGAAATTTGTTTTGCTTTACTATAAATTTATTATGTTCATGTGGCTGAATTTTTTTTTCAATTAATGAGAGAGAAGTTGGATTTTGGTTACTTGAAAACAAATTTAATTACAAAGCATAGTTATAATCAGCACTAAATTATGAAATGACTAGATATGCCATGATATAATGTTTTCTATTGCTTTGGATATACGATAAAATCAACAATGTCAAGTTCTTTCTTTTTCTCTCCAATGAATATTGGCAATTCTCTCCATTTAGCTGCAATTATCATTTCTTTGGGAAAAGAAATGATATGATTTCATGTTTCCAGCAGTATGTCCATTTATAGTGATTACTGAGCAACAATTTCTCAATTAGAATATCATATTAAAGTTTACTGATATATAAATTTTCAAAATTGTGATTCATAGCCCCCTTTGCTTCTCTCTCAGCCTCTACTACCATCACTGCAGGAGTGGAAGGGAGTCACAATCCAGAGAGGTTTTTCATCTTTTTACTTGTTTAATATGTTTTCAATGCCAAAAACAAATCATGATCATTTTTTTGATTCTTCTATATTTCTATATTGTTCTCCTAAATGTTTTGCCATCCCAACAGTTATAAAGTATAAGATATTTTTAGGTAATTTGAAGTTCTCTGTTCATTAGAAAATTTGAGCATCTTTTCATATAGTTAGTAATAAACTATTATTCCCTTCTTTTATAAGTGATCTGTTCGTATACTTTGACCATTGGAAATATATCATTGTTGTCATATAAATAATTATTTATTTCTTATAGATTATGGCTGTTTAATCTGTGTCTAATAGACTTGTTGCAAATGTGACTTTACTTTTCAGAAGGTCAATTGAATAAGCTACTAAATGTGCCCTATTGAATTTAAAATAAGTGACACAATACTAAACCCTCTTATCTTAACTAGGTGAGAGCACTTTTCTCCTCATTCAATTAAACACAAGCTAAATAAGTTATTATGTAAGAATGTAAGAATTGCTGTAAGAAATAATGAAGAGGATGGTTTCAAAAGGAAAAAACAATCTAGAAGACTTGTATAAGATGATGTGAAGTGAAAAAAATCAAGAGAACAATTTATACAATATTGATGATAATATTATAACAACAAACAAATTTTAAAACCTTGGAATTCTAATCAATATAGTAACCAATTACAATTCCAGAGTACTGACGATGAAACAACTTCAATTAGAAAGATATAAACCAACTTTAGATGGAGAAATGGTGGACTCAGAATGCAGATTAAAACATAATTTTTTAATATATTGCTGAAGGAATTCCCAACAAAAGGAATTCCTTCATTGTTTTATTTTACTATATAGGATTATAAAAGATTTTATCTGTCTTGCTTTTTCTGTGGCTACTGGGAGAAAAGAGAAGTAGAATTAAAATAAAGTTGAATTTAAAAATAAAAATTCAAGACTGAATCATTAATTTCCAGATATCATGGCTATGTATTACAGTTGATAGAAAGCTATATGTGGAGACAAAAACATCGGAGTTTGAATCCTGATGCACACACTTATTACTTTAACCCTATCATTTGCCTCAATTTCCTTATTATACAAAGGGAATAAATATCTACCTCATAGGTTTGTTATGCAGATGAAATGAGGAAATATTTTTTAAATGCCATGCAAACTTAAAGCACTATGTAAATTATAGATGTTATTGTTATATTTAAACTAATTTTAAAAAATAATCAATAGAAGCTCTTCCTTTAAATACTGATGTGAAATAAAGATACCTCTTTTTTAAATAAAATTGATTTTTAAAATATTTATAACTTTTTATTGACAGTACATATGCATGGGTAATTTTTTATAACATTATCCCTTGCACTCACTTCTGTTCTGATTTTTCCCTTCCCTCCCTCCACCTCCTCCCCTAGATGGCAGGCAGTCTAATACATGTTAAATATGTTATCCTAGATACAATATGTTTTTTTTATGTTAAATATATTACAGTATATTCTTGATACAATATATGTGTGTAGAACCGAATTTTTTGTTGCACAGGAAGAATTGGATTCAGAAGGTAAAAATAACAGTTTACATTCATTTCCCAGTGTTCCTTTTCTGGATGTAGCTGGTTCTGTCCATCATTAATCAACTGGAATTGGATTAGCTCTTCTCTATGTTGAAGAAATCCACTTCCATCAGCATACATCCTCGTATAGTATCATTGTTGAAGTGTATAATGATCTTCTGGTTCTGCTCGTTTCACTCAGCATCAGTTGATGTAAGTCTCTCCAAGCCTCTCTGTATTTCTCCTGTTGGTCATTTCTTATAGAACAATAATATTCCATAACATTCATATACCATAGTTTACCTAACCATTCTCCAATTGATGGACATCCATTCATCTTCCAGCTTCTAGCCACTATGAAAAGGGCTGCAACAAACATTTTGGCACATACAGGTCCCTTTCCCTTCTTTAGTAGTTCCTTGGGATATAAGCCCAGTAGTAGTATGGCTGGGTCAAAGGGTATGCACATTTTGATAACTTTTTGGGCATAATTCCAGATTGCTCTCCAGAATGGTTGGATTCTTTCACAACTCCACCAACAATGCATCAGTGTCCCAGTTTTCCCACAGCCCCTCCAACATTCATCGTTATTTGTTCCTGTCATCTTAGCCAATCTGACAGGTGTGTAATGATACCTCAGAGTTGTCTTAATTTGCATTTCTCTGATCAATAGTGATTTGGAACACACCTTCATATGAGCAGAAATAGTTTTAATTTCATCATCTGAAAATTGTCTGTTCATATCCTTTGACCATTTATCAATTGGAGTCAATTCTCTGTATATTTTGGAGATGAGGCCTTTATCAGAACCTTTAACTGTAAAAATTTTTTCCCAATTCGTTACTTCCCTTCTAATCTTGTTTGCATTAGTTTTGTTTGTGCAGAAACTTTTTAATTTGGTGTAATCAAAATGTTCTATTTTGTGATCAATAATGGTCTCTAGTTCTCCCTTGGACACAAACTCCTTCCTCCTCCACAAGTCTGAGAGGTAAACCATCCCATGTTCCTCCAATTTATTTATGATTTCATTCTTTATGCCTAAATCTTGGACCCATTTTGATCGTATCTTAGTATGTGGTGTTAAATGTGGGTCCATGTCTAGTTTCTGCCATACTAATTTCCAGTTTTCCCAGCAGTTTTTGTCAAATAATGAATTCTTATCCCAAAATTTGGGATCTTTGGGTTTGTCAAAGATTAGATTGCTATTTTTATTCAGTATCTTGCCCTGTGAACCTAACCTATGCCACTGATCAACTAGTCTATTTCTTAGCCAATACCAAATGGTTTTGGTGACTGTTGCTTTATAATATAGCTTTAAATCAGGTACACTTAGACCACCTTCCTCTGACTTTTTTTTTCATTAGTTCCCTTGCAATTCTCGACCTTTTATTCTTCCATATGAATTTTATTGTTATTTTTTCTAGGTCATTAAAATAGTTTCTTGGGAGTCTGATTGGTATAGCACTAAATAAATAGATTAGTTTGGGGAGTATTGTCATCTTTATTATATTCGCTCGGCCTATCCAAGAACACTGAATGTCTTTCCAATTATTTAAACTAGATACAATATGTGTGTGCAGAACCATACAGTTCTCTTGTTGCACAGGGAGAATTGGATTCAGAAGGTAAAAATAACCTAGGAAGAAAAACAAAAACGTGAACAGTTTACACTCATTTCCCAGTGTTCCTTCTTTCGGTGTAGCAGATTCTGTCCATCATTGATGGATTGGAACTAAATTAGATCTTCTCTTTGTTGAAGATATCCACTTCCATCAGAATACATCTTCATACAGTATTGTTGTTGAAGTGTATAATGATCTCCTGGTTCTGCTCATTTCACTCAGCATCAGTTCATGTAACTCTCTCCAAGCCTCTCTTTATTCCTCCTGCTGGAGGAATTGGAGAATGGCTTGATTTCTTATAAATTAGAATCAAACTGATACATTGTTGGTGGAATTGTGAATACATCCAGCCATTCTGGAGAGCGATTTAGAACTATGCTCCAAAAGTTATCAAACTGTGCATACCCTTTGACCCAGCAGTGTTACTACTGGGCTTATATTCCAAAGAGATCTTAAAGAAGGGAAAGGGACCTGTTTGTGCAAGAATGTTTGTAGCAGCCATCTTTGTAGTGGCCAGAAACTGGAAACTGAGTGGATGCCCATCAATTGGAGAATGGCTGAATAAATTGTGGTCTATGAATATTATGGAATATTATTGTTCTGTAAGAAATGACCAGCAGGATGATTTCAGAAAGGCCTGGAGAGACTTACATGAACTGATGCTGAGTGAAATGAGCAGGACCAGGAGATCGTTGTATACTTCAACAACAATACTGTATGATGATCAATTCTGATGGATGAGGCCATCTTCAACAATGAGAGGAACCAAATCAGTTCCAATCAGTAGTAATGAACTGAACCAGCTACACCCAGTGAAAGAACTCAGGGAGATGACTATGAACTGCTACATAGAATTCCCAATAACCCTATTTTTTGTCCACCTGCATTTTGGATTTCCTTCACAGGCTAATTGTACACTATTTCAAAGTCCGATTCTTTTTGTACAGCAAAATAATTGTATGGACATGTATACATATATTGTATTTAATTTATACTTTAACATATGTAACATCTATTGGTCAACCTGCCATCTGGGGGAAGGGGGTGGGGGGAAGAAGGGGGAAAAATTGGAACAAAAGAATTGTCAATGCTGTAAATTACCCATGCATATATCTGGTAAATAAAAAGCTATAATAAATAAATAAATAAATTAGAGTCAATTCTATATATATTTTGGAAAGGAGGCCTTTATCAGAACCTTTAACTGTAAACATGTTTTCCCAATGTGTTGCTTCCCTTCTAATCTTGTTTGCATTTGTTTTGTTTGTAAAAAGGCTTTTTAATTTGATGTAATCAAAATTTTCTATTTTGTGATCAATAATGATCTCTAGTTCTTCTTTGGTCACAAATTCCTTCCTTCTCCACAAGTCTGAGAGGTAAACTATCCTCTGTTCCTCTAATTTATTTATGATCTCGTTCTTTATGCCTACATCATGGATCCATTTTGATCTTATTTTGGTATGTGGTGTTAAGTGTGGGTCCATGCCTAATTTCTGCCATACTAATTTCCAGTTTTCCCATCAGCTTTTGTCAAATAATGAATTCTTATTCCCAAAGTTGGGATCTTTGGGTTTGTAAAACACTAAATTGCTATAGCTATTGACTATTTTATCTTGTGAATCTAACCTATGCCACTGATCAACTAGTCTATTTCTTAGTCAATACCAAATGGTTTTGGTGACTGCTGCTTTATAATATAGTTTTAGATCAGGTACAGCTAGACCACCTTCATTTGATTTTTTTTCATTAATTCCCTTGAAATTCTCAACCTTTTATTCTTCCATATGAATTTTGTTATTTTTTCTAGGTCATTAAAATAGTTTCTTGGGAGTCTGATTGGTATAGCACTAAATAAATAGATTAGTTTGGGGAGCATTGCTATCTTTATTATATTCGCTCGGCCTATCCAAGAGCACTCAATGTCTTTCCAATTATTTAACTCTGACTTTATTTTTGTGGCAAGTCTTCTGTTGGTAATTATTTGTGGAGGGTTTTTCCAGTCAAGCACTAATTCCAAGGCTTGTCATGAAATAAATTCTGAGAGCAAAGATGGAGATTAAGTAGATGTTTGTGTCCTCTCCGCCATTTTAAGATACCTCTTTCCTAAATGTTATTTAGGATATTACTAGAAATTCTAGCAATAACAATCACAAAATACATTGATTATAATCATCCCCCTTATTTTTAAAAGCACAGTTGAATTTTATCACATATCTATAACTTGTTCCACTTTTCTCTAATTAATGGGCAGTTTCCAATTCTTTGCCACCACCAAAAAAAAAAAAAAAAAAAAAAGGCCACTACAAATATTTTGTTTATAAAATAGATCCTTTTTTTCTTTCTTTGATTTCCTGGAAGTGGAGTGATTTGTTTTTGCATTAATGGATATAATCATATGATTTTTGTTGTTTTTGTTATTTATATGGTCTATGTATATTTATGTTTAGAATTTTCCTAATATTGAACCAGTCCTACATTTCTGGAATAAATACCACCTGGTCATAGTGTATGTTCTCAATTATATAATACTCAAATCTTGCTGTTTTATTTAGAATTATTGTATCAATATTCATTAGTGAAATTAATGTATAACATTCTTAGTTTGGCACTTGCTCATTTAGGCATGAAAACCATATTTGTATTATAGAAAAAAATTGATGGGATATTTTTTCTCTGCATATTTTTTCAAACAGTTAATATAGAATTGAAATTAGTTGTTCATATATGTTTGTAGAGGTTCAGTTGTTTTTCCTTTGGGAGTTCATATATAGCTTATTCAATTTGTTTTTCTAAGAGAATTATTTAAGCATTCTATTTCTTCTTTCATTAATTTGGGTAATTTATATATTCACCTATTTTATTTAGATTGTCAGCTTTTTTGGCATTTACTTAAGCAAAATGGCTCCTAATAATTGCTTTTAGTTCTATTTCATTAGTTGTAAATTCATTTACCAATTTTTTGTGGACACATGTCTTATTTTAAAATGAATAAATATTAGAATCAAGAGATTGCACTTTTTTGTCTCTGCCTCTTTCTCTCTGGCTCAATTTCCATCTCCCTTCAGTGTGTCTGTCTCAGTCTTTCTCTTTGCCTCTACCTCTTCATCTGTGTGTTTGTCTCCCTCCCTCCTCCCTCCCTATCATGTCTGTCTCTCTGTCTCTCTGTCTCTCTGTGTCTCTGTCTCTCTCTCTCTCTCTCTTCGTCTTCCTACTCCTCCTTCTCCTCCCCATCCTGTTTCTCTCTCTGTCTTTCTGTGTCTCTCCATCTCTGAATCTCTCTGTCTATCTCTATCTCTCTGTCTCTCTCTCTTTCTCTCTTTCTCTCTGTCTCTCTCTATCTGTCTCTATCTATCTATGAATACTCTTGTTAATGCATTCACTATTGCCAGTCTCTTCTAATTTTCTAATTCCCAGGCCCTCAGAGAAATTTCTGTTCACTGTCTTTTGCAGTGCTTAAACCAATTTTACCAAGCTTATCTCTGTCTGAGGTCTTCAGAGATTTCTGGCCATCATTTCATAAGAACAATGATTTAAACACAAGAGAGCGCTCAGGAACAGCCATGTACAAGCTCAAAGTCTTTTATTCACATGTTCACATCCTGACTAGCTGACTTTCTGCTGACTCCCAATGAACACCAGGTCAAAAAGGGCCTACTTCCTCATCCCACAGTGTGATGGCTTAGAATCAGCCAGAATCAGAATAAGCAAAAGTCCTTGGTCTTTATTCTTGGTCTTTTGGGGTAGCCATCAGGGGAATGGACATAGGAATCTCCACACCTGCTTTCTCTCTCTCCACTGAAAAAAAAAGTGCCTCTGTTTTGTCTTACTCCACCCTCTGAGCCCTTTTACAATTCTCTTATACACCAACAGATTGAGCTAGCACAGAATAGTGGGAAGGGCCATTTTCCAAGCATAAGCTAATAGAGTATTGTCCAATCGGTAATTAGCCTTAAGTGCTCAGTTGTCCGACCTCAGTGCATCAAATCAATTTCAATCCTTTACACTACAACTTAAATAGGGTCTATGAGGTCATACGCACAGCCAATCAGAGAAGGAGACGTCTCCCCTTAACAATGCCATCTCAATGTGGCCAGAGTTCCCACTCATGAGGCAGTCTCTGTTTACTCACAGAAACCACTTCCTGGGGTCTCAAATATTATTGCCCGTTTACTTCCTGTTGCATTGTACATGACCCAACCCTTACATGTATCTATCTATTTATTTTTCTCTGTCTCTGACTTTTTTTCTTTCAACAAAACAATTGATATGAAAGTGAAAGATGAAAATTTATTTTATCCATGGCTAATCAGAAAGTGGAAAAGAATTCTGCCTAGATGGGATTCTGGTGTCAACAAAGGAATCTAGAAGAGATTCTTTTTTTTTTAATAGTTTTTAATTACCAGATATTTGCATGGGTAATTTTACAACATTGACAATTGCCAAACCTTTTGTTCTAATTTTTCCCCTCCTTCCCCCCTCCCCAGATGGCAGGTTGACCAATACATGTTAAATATGTTAGAACATAAGTTAAATACAACATATGCATACATGACCAAACAGTTGTTTTGCTGTACAAAAAGAATCAGACTTTGAAATAGTGTACAATTAACCTGTGAAGGAAATCCAAAATGTAGGCGGACAAAAATAGAAGGATTAGGAATTCTATGTAGTGGTTCATAGTTAAACTCCCAGAGTTCTTTCACTGGGTGTAGCTGGTTCAGTTCATTACTGCTCTATTGGAACTGATTTGGTTCATCTCATTGTTGAAAATGGCCACATCCATCAGAATTGATCATCATATAGTATTGTTGTTGAAGTATATAATGATCTCCTGGTTCTGCTCATTTCACTCAGCATCAGTTCATGTAAGTCTCTCAAGGCCTTTCTGAAATCATCCTGTTGGTCATTTCTTACAGAACAATAATATTCCATAATATTCATATACCATAATTTACTCAACCATTCTCCAATTGATGGGCATCCACTCAGTTTCCAGTTTCTAGTCACTACAAAGAGGCTAACACAAACATTCTTGCACATATAGGTCCCTTTCCCTCCTTTAAGATCTCTTTGGGACATAAGCCCAGTAGTAACACTGCTGGGTCAAAGGGTATGCACAGTTTGATAACTTTTTGAGCAAAGTTCCAAATTGCTCTCCAGAATGGCTGGATGTATTCACAATTCCACCAACAATGTATCAGTGTCCCAGTTTTCCCACATCCCCTCCAATATTAAGCATTATCTTTTCCTGTCATCTTATCCAATCTGACAGGTGTGTAGTGGTATCTCAGAGTTGTCTTAATTTGCATTTCTCTGATTAATATTGATTTGGAGCATCTTTTCATATGACTAGAAATAGTTTCAATTTCTTTATCCAAGAATTGTTTGTTCATATCCTTTGACTATTTATCAATTGGAGATTGGCTTGATTTCTTATATATTAGAGTCAATTCTCTATATATTTTGGAAATGAGGTCTTTATCTGAACCTTTGACTATAAAAATGTTTTCCCAGTTTATTGTTTCCCTTCTAATCTTGATTTGCATTAGTTTTGTTTGTACAAAAACTTTTCAATTTGATATAATTCAAAGTTTTCTACTTTGTGATCAATAATGATCTCTACTTCTTCTTTTGACATAAATTCATTCCTCTGGAAGAGATTCATTACTGAAATGTTTCAGAATAAACCATGGAAAACAGGAAGCCTCTAGAGGCCAGACACCCACATGATTAGTGTAGTCTCAAGAAAACACAGAAACACCTTAGTGGCCTCAACATACAGCAGACACCTTCACTAGGAGCCCAACTCAACATGAGACCCCTAGTAGACCTCTTTTGGCCTTCAACAGTGCCAGTCACCCCTGCCCATACAACCCCTTCAGTGCAACATCAGACATGAGGTAAATCCAAGGCCTGCAGTCCCTGGAACAAGAAATCTGAAAGAGTGCCTCTTCCATGCTTGGAACAGAGCTTAAATTAAAAAAAAAAAGGTGAAGAAAGACAAGTAATATAATAAACAACCAAAAAAGAATATGGCCATAGAAAGCTATTATAGGGATAGGGAAGATCAAGAAAAAAACTCAAAAGAGGACTATAATGTCGAAATACCTATGGGCAAAACCTCAAAGAAAAATGAAAAGTGGTCTCAAATCCAGAAAGAACTCATGGAAGAGCTCGAAGAAGAGCTTATAATTTTTTTAAATGAAAAAATAGAAGAAAATATAAAATACTTTGTGGGAAAAAACAACTGACTTAGGAAATGATCCAGAAGAGACATTGTTAGAATCGTTGTACTACCTGAAATTCATAAAGGAGAACCTAGACAACATCTTTCAAGAAATTATCAAGAAAAAAAATGCCTTCATATACTGGAACCAGAAGGCCAAATTGGCAATGAAAGAATCCACCAATCACTTCAGAAAAGAGATACCTAAATAAAAACTTCAAGGAACGTTATAGTTAAATTATAAACCTATCAAATTAAAGGGAAGAAAAACATGCAGCAAGTGGCCAGAAAGAAACAATTCAATTATCAGGGAGCCACAATCAGGATAACACAGGACTTAGCAGCTGCAACACTAAAGGACCAGAGGTTTTGGAACATGATATCCAGAAGGCAAAGCAGATAGAACTATAACCAAGACACATAAACTGAGCAAAATTAAGAATTATACTTCAAGGAGGAAAAAAAATGGTCATTCAATGAAATAGAAGAATTTCAAGCTTTTATAATAAGAACAGACTTGAACAAAAAAAACTCCAATATCAATGCCCAAAAGAAGTCTGTAAAGGGAAAAGAGATTCAATGGAGCTGAACTTTAATATCCCTACATGGGAAGCTAATAAATTGTAATTCTTAAAAATTATACCACTAATAGTACATCTAGAAAGAATATTCATAGACAGAGAGTGCAGGTATAAGATAAATATAATAATGATAATAAATATAATAATAAGATAAATAAAATAAAAGAGAATAACATAAAAAATTAAGAGATGAGAACAAGAAGTACATTGGGGTGCAGAAAGATGAGGTAAAATGGTGTAAAATATTTCCCATGAAAAGGCACAAAAAAGCTATTTATATTGGAAGGATAGATAATTGGCATTGTTTGTACTTTACTCTCTTCAGTATTGGCTCAAAGAAGGAATAACATACTTATCAGTTGAATATAGAAATCTACCTTATCTGATAGAAAAGTAAGAGGAAAGGAAATTAAGTAATGAAGGATGAGGAATGACAGAAGGGAGGACAGATCAGAGGAGGTGGTAGAGAGGAGCAAAACACTGGTGAGGAGGGAAAAGATAAAAGAGAAAGAGAACAAACAGGAGGAAAAATAGGATGAAGGGAAATACACACTTAGGATTCATAACTGTGAATGTAAATGGGTTGATTTCTCCTATAAAATGGAAATGGATAGAAGAGAGGATCAAAAACCAGAATCCTACAATATGTTGTGAAGCAGACACACACACACACACACACACACACACACACACACATGCACACATACACACAGAATAAAGGTAAAAGGCTGAAGCATAAGATATTCTGCTTCACTTAAAGTAACAACAAACTAGAGTACCTGATCTCAAAAAAAAAAAAAAAATAGAGCTAATTAAAAGAAATAATGAAGGAAATTACATCTCACTAAAAAGTATCATAGACAATGAAGTAATATCAGTACTAAACACACATGGACCTAAATGGTATAGCATCCAAATTCAGAAAGGAAAAGTTAAGTGAGTTACAGGTTCATACCAAACAAGAGATATAGAACATTGTTAAATATAAAAGAGATAATTTGGATTGTATCAAATCAAAAAGCTTTTGCACAAAGAAAACTAATGCAACCCAGATTAGAAGGAAAGCAGAAAGCTGGGAAACAAGTTTCTGCCCCAGAAAAGTTAAACTCTTGTTTTTAGCAATCTGGGATATATACATATATATTATATATTAAATGCGCACATGTCTGAAACATGTGTACATATACACATATCAACCCTATACATATTTGATTATATATGTAAACATACTCCCCCCCTTCCTCAGCAAACTCTCAAACATTATGATTTCCTGCTTACTCCTGGGCCTAACTAGCTCTGGAAAATTAGAAAGGAAAGTTTCTGCATTAATTTGGAGAAACAGTTATTTTTTTTTTCCAATTTAACTGAGCAGTGAATGCTTTAAACAAGAAATTATCAAGAAACAAAATGCCCTGATATACTGGAACCAAAAGGCCAAATTGTCAATGAAAGAATCCACTGATCACCTCAGGAAAGAGATCCCCAAATAAAAAATTCAAGGAACATTATAGTTAAATTATAGAACTATAATCAATTTTTTCTTTTTTTTATAATCACCTAAAAGTGTGCATTAAAAGACAATATCCACAGTCATTTGCAGTCCATGACAATTTTACCAAGAAGGGATTAAAATCCTCTTCTTGAAAGGCTCTGTTAAAATCAGATTTTCTCTCAACCTACTAACTGCATTAGTAAAGAAGATCCAGCCCTGTCAAAAGGAAAGAAAGAAAAGAAAAAAGACAATAAGAAATGAAAAGGCTCTCATTATCTCAGTGAAAATCATTCTTCACTGGATTCCACTTACAATTTAATAGCACAAAACAAGAGGACTAAAACAGAAATCTGCTGGTACAAACAGATACTGAAATAAACAGAAAAAGGAATAATGTTTCTACCTGACCTACTTAATAATTAACAAAGTGCCTCAGGTACATATGGAGTTCTGAAACATCTTCTACTTTTAAAATCTGGAAAGATGTAAAGGAGAAGAGGAAAGAGAATTTATTACTTCAGTTATTCCATGTGTTAGATTTCTAGACCAATGAACCAATAATGTCATAGAAAAATTCCATAATCAAAAGTTTCAGGGTACCAGTCTATAAACATATAACTTGATATTGCAAAACATATCATTAAAAAGTTGGTTGACAGAAAATCCTCTAAATTCAGTGAACTTTCATTTTAAACATTCTGGTCAGTATTTATAGAGAAAAAAATGAAGAAGTCAAAAAGCAAGAACATGTATGCTTGCTCACAAAGTGTGACTAAGTATGAGGTAACAATGTTTTATATTAGGAGAAATAAAGATAGAAAAGCATAGGTATCAAACACGCAGCTCACAGTCCATAACACTCCTAAATGTGGCAGGAACCAGATCAAAATGTAATTGGAAAATATAGATTAAAGTACACTTTTAAAACTAAGTTAATATGTGACTCTCAGGGATTATTATATACAGTTTAAAGACCCTCATTTCTACTTGTGTGTGACATTCCTACAGAACACAGTTTTCAAATATGAATTTGAAACATATTACAACCTCATTCTTCATGAGAAGACAATGGTGATAATAAGAATATATTATGAAAAGCTCATAGATTCAGACTCCTGGAAATAAAATTCTAAAAGACCTCAGAGATCATTAAGTTTAACTCATTCATTTCACAGCATGAGGGCATTGAGGCATAGGAAAGTTAAAGGACTTTCCTAGAATCACAGTTAAGTGGCAGAGTTAGCATTCTAAATCAGGTCCACTGATTGTAAATCTAAATTGAACTACTTTTTATTGTCTTAAATGTTCCAAGGTTGTAGAATGGAGACAGTTAGAATGTAGTTGCTCGTTTTACAATGAAATGGAAGATCATGTATAGATGAATAGGGACTCATGAATAGATAAGGAAAATATAGCGTCTTTTTTCTCTTTGCCTCCATAACCCCATGTCTTCATCTCGAGGGTAAAGAGAGTGCCTCCTCTCCAACAGCACCAGTAGCCTTCTTGAATCATAAAGGGAATTTGTCTTGAAATGAAATGTCTACTTTCAAATTTCTACTAACCAACATATTCCTGAAAGTATCAGGTTCCTTGAATTGATATACAGTCAATTGTTTGCAGTCAAATAGGCAGTTTTTAGGTTGAAGAAATCAAATTTTTCTAAAGTCATATAAAAAATGCTGTAAATCAGGGGTTCTCAAACTATGGCCCGCGGGCCACATGCAGCCGGCTTAGGACGTTTATGCTGCTCGCCGGGTTATGGCAAATGGGCTGAGGGGCAGAGACAGAGTGTGAGTTTTTGTTTTTACTATATTCCGGCCCTCCAACAGTCTGAGGGACAGTGAACTGGTCCCTTTTTAAAAAGTTTGAGGACCACTGCGTAAATCACTACTGATTTTAGAGAAATGCAAATTAAAACAGCTCTCCAATATTACTTCACATCTATCAGACAAAAAAGAAAAATGATAAATGTTGTAGGGATTGTAGGAAAATTGAAAAACAAATGTTCTATTGGTGGATTCAATTATTCTGGAGAGCAATTTGAAACTTAGGCCCAGAGGACTATAAAACCATGCATACTCTTTGATCCAAGAATATCACTACTAGATCTTATCCCAAAGAAATTTTTAAAAAGGGAAAAGAACCTATTTTTGCAAAAATATTTACAGCAAATCTCTTTGTGGTAGCAAAGAATTAGAAACTGAGGAATACCCATCAATTGGGGAATGGCTGAAAAACTTATTACATATGATTGTGATGGAATATTATCATGCTATAAGAAATGATAAGCAATATGGTTTCAAAAAATTTAGAAAAGACTTACATGAACTGAAATAAAATGAAATGAAAAGTACAAAGAGTATATTGTACACAGTAACAGCAATATTGTATGATGATCAACTATGAATTACTTAGCTACTCTCAGCCTTATGATCATCTAAGACACTTGTGAAGGACTTATAAAGAAAAATGTTAACTGCCTCCAAAGAAAGAATTTATAAAGTCTGAATGCAAATTGAAATGTACTTTTTAAAACTTTTTTTATTTAGAATTTTTTTCTCCCCACAGTATATATGCATGAATAATTTTTATAATATTATCCCTTGTATTCATTTTTCCAAATTATCCCCTCCTCCCTCCACTCCCTCCCCCTGATGACAGGCAATCCCATACATTTTACATGTGTAAAACTTTATTTTTCTTAGGGTTTTATTTGATCTGTATTTATTTCACAACATGATTAATATGGAAATGTGTTTTACATGACTGCATATGTATAATCTATGTCAAATTGCATATCTTCTCAAGGATGAAGGAAGGGAAAGAAGCAGGGAAAAATTTGGAACTTAAAATTTTTTAACGAATTTTAATTACATGTTTTTACACATAATTGTAAAAACAATATTTTTTTTAAAAGAAGATATTAAGTTTACGATTTTCCTATTATTTATTAGGAAGGTGGTCTATGACACTGTACAGATTAATTACTGTTTGTGAGAATGACTGTTTTTTTTTTCTGAGACAATTGGAGATAAGTTACTTGCCCAGGGTCACACAGCTAGGAAGTATTAAGTGTCTGAGAGCAGATTTGAACTCACATCCTCCTGACATCAGGGCTGGTGCTCTATCTACAACACCAACTAGCTGCCCCTGAGACTGACCATTTATAAAATATTGACATGACTCCAATTATTCTCCAAGAACACATGTCAATTTCTATTACACTGATGTATGATTTGATTAAATCAGAAAGCTAATTAACAACAAATATTTCCAGCAAAGTTAGTCAAATTTTATAATTTGTCAGAAATTGATATGATTCATTATTTATAAAGTGGGAGTTTTCCTATGACTGCAAAAATATCTGTTAATGATTTCTAAGAATAATTATCCTTAGCAATAATAATTATCCACTTTGAAATTTTAGCAAATAGAGGAAATTCTTCATCATTACCCCTGCAGAATAAAGTAAGGTGAGAGGGTATTGAATCCCTAATTCTTTTTATTAATCAGGCTCAATATCATTTGCCAATTTTTCAAAGGCACAAAATAGTAAAGATCAGATTGTTGACTTTACAAAGAAATTTAACTTAATGACCTAAGACTACTAACCAAAGAAATAAACTCTATTTTAGTTCTTGCCCTCATCTCCACTGCCACCTCATTGTTTTACACTTATAATGATAAATGTGATAATGAGTAATGATATCTATTCATGGAAAATGTGAGAGGTCAGAAGGTATCGTATTTTGAGTCATGAAAATGTGTTTCTAGCAGTCAACCACACTGACTTAATCAGTTTATCTTCCTGATAAAATAATTTTGCCTAAATTTTGTAAAGCACTTTTTTTTCTCTCTCTCTTCTTTAAGTATAGGAAGTTTTGGCAGTTGACATACAAATGGAAAATAGATATATTTCAAGTCTTATTTTTATCCATCCAAATGCAAATTATGTTGGTCTTTTAGATTCTTTAATCCCCTACCAGTTTTGGGATATGCACACAGCATTGATTACACATCTTTTCAGAGAGAATTCATATCATTCCATCATTCTAGACTCAAAACACAGAGAATGATTGCTGTTAAACGAATTTATGAGAATGACAAAATCTATAAGTAGCTTTGCTTCCCCCATTTCTACTTGGGATTATTCATTGAATTTTAGGAAAACATTTTGAGAGACTCAAGTTATCTTTAGTTATTTACATTGGTAATTGATAGAATTCCTCTCTTAATTGATTTTAATATTGCAAGTTTTTATGTCATCCTTTGATGTTGCAACTACATTAGTTAGCTCTTCCTAAAATATACTATTAATTAATTTTAGAAAACCAGTTCTCTATTAAATTATGCTAGTCTTAGAAAAGAATCAGTGCAGTGAAGTAATTAAAGACCTCAGAAGACTTCAAGTTCATCTGAAAATTGTGTGGATGCCCCTCATTTGGTGAATGGCTGAGTCTATTATGGTATATGAATGTAATGGAATACTGCTGTTCTTTAAGAAATGATGGGCAGGCTGATTTCAGAAAAGCCTGGAAAGACTTACATGAACTGATACTAAGTGAAGTAAGCAGAATCAAGAGAACGTTGTCCACAGTAACAACAAGATTATGTGATCATCAACTGTGAAGGAATTGGCTCTTTTCAACAAAGATGTGATTCAAGGCAATTCCAATAGACTTGCGATGGAAAGTGCCATTAATGGGGCAGCTAGATGGCACAGTAGATAGAGCACCAGCCCTGAAGTCAGGAGGACTTGAGTTCAAATCTGACCTCAGACACTTAACACTGGCTTGTGTGACCCTGGACAAGTCACTTAACCTCAATTGCCTTGGGGGAAAAAAAGTGCCATCTACATCCAGAAAGAGAACTATAGAAATTGAATGTGGGTCAAAACTAGTGTTCATCTTTTTTGTTGTTTTTTGCTTGTTGTTTTGTTTTTCTTTCTCACATCCTTTTCCCTTTTCGTTTGATTTTTTTTTTGCACAGCATGAAAAATATGGAAAAATGTTTAGAAGAATTGTACATCTTTAATCTGTACCAGATTGCTTGCTGTCAAGGGGAAAAGAGGGGAGAGAGGAGGGAGAAAAATTTGTTGAAATCTATCTTTGCATGTATACTATTTAAAAAAACAAGTTCATTCTCTGACATATAATGATTGTATAATAACCCTAGGCAAGTGATTTGATTTCTCAATGGTCTAGACAACAATCGAAATCAATATATTACAGAGAAATTATCTATCTAAATTGGTAATTTCCTTACTTAGGAATGCCTACAAGAGTAAAATCACAACTATAGTACAAATCCCTGGATATAGATCATAAGAACATAAATTTAGAGTTGGAAGGGAATTTAGAGATTATCTATCCCATTCCCTTCATTTTGCAGATAAACTAAGACTGTAATGCTGGAGAAACTGAGGCAAGACAGAGATTAGGTTTTTTAATATTTTAATAGTGGAGAACCCAGGCTAGCTGAAGCCAGCCAGCTGAATGGGACCCTTGTCTCAGAGGATCCAGCAGCAAACAATTAATTCCAGAGACTTTTATAGGACTCCAGGTATCAGGGAAACAAAAGCAGGGGGGAGGGTAGAACACTGGGTAAGTCATAATTTCAGGAAGAACCATAACTTTTTAATTCTGACAAGTTGAGGGTCAAAAAGGAGGTCAAGGGCAGAAGACAGGAGTTTGAGCAAGAGATTGGTGAGCGCTCAGGCATTTGAGATAAGCCATCTGGAGTTTTATGATTCCCTGGAATGTGAGAATGACCAGAACTTAATAGGATAAGGAAAGGGGAGGGTGGCCATAATAATTTTATTCAGGGTATAGCATAATAATTCAGGGAAACTGAAATATTACAATTCAGGGAAACTGAGGCATGGAAGCTGAAACATTACAAGACCTAAGAGTTAACAAGATCAAAAAGATAATACATAGTAAAGCAAGGATTTGAACTCAGGTCTTGAGATGCTAAATCTAATACTTTTTTTCCTCTACCATTTTTTTCTTCCTTTAAATTCTTAAATCTCAGACAGTATAGGATACCAAATAAACAAGTTTTTGAGCTTGTAAATTTAATGAGTGGTATTTGGTATAAGAAATGTAATAATAATAATAAACTCTTTAAGTTTTGTAATTCATAAATATTTTATTTGATTCTGAGAGGTAGGTGCTAATATCATCCCATTTTTACAAATGAGAAAACTGAAGCAGACAGTGTTTAAATGACTTTCCCAGAAACAAACAGCCAGTAAGTGTCTGGTTCTTCCTCACTCCAAGCCCAGCAGTCTATACATTGTACCATGTTTCTTTCTTTCTCTTTCTTTCTTTCTTTCTTTCTTTCTTTCTTTCTTTCTTTCTTTCTTTCTTTCTTTCTTTCTTTCTTTCTTTCTTTCTTTCTTTCTTTCTTTCTTCCTTCCTTCCTTCCTTCCTTCCTTCCTTCCTTCCTTCCTTCCTTCCTTCCTTCTTTCTTTCTTTCTTTCTTTCTTTCTTTCTTTCTTTCTTTCTTTCTTTCTTTCTTTCTTTCTTTCTTTCTTTCTTTCTTCCTTCCTTCCTTCCTTCCTTCCTTCCTTCCTTCCTTCCTTCCTTCCTTCCTTTCTTTCTTTCTTTCTTTCTTTCTTTCTTTCTTTCTTTCTTTCTCTTCTTTCTTTCTTTCTTTCTTTCTTTCTTTCTTTCTTTTTTGGATGAGGAATACTTAGTAAGCATAAATGATGGTAACTTAGGTAAAACAAAGTTGCCTTGAAAAACACTCCAACTTTAGAATTCTTGTATACATTCAAGAACTACAACTGAAAGGTTTCCATAAAAGATTTTATGGAACCAACAAGTATATGGCAGCTACTATTAATATGATCGAGCTGTCACTAACCAATTTATGTCCAGAAAGCCAATTTGTAATTTGTAATTGTGTAGACTTAAGAAAACGTCAGTAATTCAGATTATTATTTAAAAGTGTGTGTGTATACTATTTTCCCAGAGATGAGAAAGGAGGGAAAGGGACTCACATATGCAGTGGGAGCCTATTTTGTAGTGGCAAGAACTAGAAACTGAATGGATGCCCATCAGTCAGAGAATGGCTGAATAAGTTATGGTATGTGAATGTTATGGAATATTATTGTTCTATAAGAAATGATCAGCAGATGATTTCAGAGAAGTCTGGAGAGACTTATATGAACTAATGCTCAGTGAAATGAGCAGAACTAGGAGAACATTGTACATGGCAACCACAAAATTATGCAATGATCAATACTGATGGACTTGGTGCTTTTCAACAGTGAGATGATTCAGGCCAATTCTAATGGTGTTGTGATGAAAAGAGCCATCTGCACCCACAGAGAGGCTGTGGGGACTAAGTATGGATCACAAGATAGCATTTTCACTTTTTTATTGTTGTTTGCTTGCATTTTGTTTTCTTTCTCATTTTTTTCTGATTTTTTTATTTGATTTTTCTTGTGTAGCATGATAATTGTGGAGATATGTATAGAAGAATTGTACATGTTTAATATATATTGGATTGCTTGCCATAAAGGAGAGGAGTTTGGGGGAAGGGAAGGAAAAAAATTGGAATGCAAGGTTTTGTAAAGGTGAATGTTGAAAATCATCTATGCATATATTTTGAAAATAAAATAGTTTTAATAATAAAAAAGAAAGAAAACAGGAAAAATATTAAAAACTCATAAAATATCACAATTGTTAACCACATATCTTTCTCTTAACTTCCTGTAATGAAAAATTAAAAGAAAAAAATAACAGTATGACAAATAAACACAACCAAATAAAATGAATACTTGTCATGTCTGCAGAAGTTTGTTTCTTTCTGCACTTTGTATCCATTACTTCTTTTTCAGGAAGTAGACAACATGTTCATCATATGTCTTTTTGATATGTAATTGATTTATGAAGCAATAGCTGTTTTTTCCTTTTTGATCGCCAAGTATTTCTATACCAAAGTGTGTGTGTGTGTGTGTGTGTGTGTGTGTGTGTGTGTGTGTGTGTGTGTGTAAAATCAAGCTCTTTTGTAAATTTCAAATAAGAATGAATTTCATCTGATTCTGTCTTGCTTTACTCCTTCTATCTTTTATTTTTGGAGTCCTAAATTTATGGAGGGGATTGGTAATTGTGTTGATACAGAGTCTGTGTATGTCTTGGCAGGCAAACTCCCAAGTTATTTTATACTATCTGAAGCTTTTTAAAATGGAATTTCATTATATCTTCCTGCTGAGTTTTTGGTGATATATAGAAATATTGATGATTCATTCATGTCAGTTTATTTATATCTTGTAAACTTGCTAAAGTTGTTTATTGTTTCCATTAGTTTTTTTTTTAAGCTGATTCTCTAGGGTTCTCTTATTAACCATCATATTATCTGCAGAGAGTGATAGTTTTGTTTCCTTATGCTTATTTCTTTGACTTCTTTTTCTTGCCTTGTTTTATAGTTAGGTTTCTAGTATAATATTAAATACTAATGGCACTAATAATAATCATTGTTTCACCTCTGATTTCATTGGAAAGTCTTCTAATTTATCCCCATTACAAATCTAGCTTGCTCTTGGTTTTAAAAAAGTATTATCTATAATTTTAAGAAAAGTTCCATTTATTCTTATGCTTTCTAGTATTTTTTAAACAGGAATGGGTGTTGTATTTTGTCACTAGGGTTTTTTTTGCATTTATTGAATTTGGTAGGAAATTCATCAAAACCTAGAGTTTTGGGGTTTTTTAGAGAATGCATTTTTGGCTTGTTCAATTTCTTTTTCTAGGATTGTCATTTAAATGAGATAGATTCCTTCTATTTTTACTTTGCCCTCTGATTCTAATAGATATAGATATTTAGCATTTATGTTTCCTTGAAATATGGAGAATTTTAAGTTTTTTGTTTAATAATTGCTTTCAAGTACTCTAATTCTTATAAGTTATGACTTCTTGACTTTTTTTCCAAGTCAATTGTTCTTGATATTGGATATCTTACATTTTCTTTTTTCCCAATCATTTTATTATATTCTAATATTTATTAGTGTCTCATGAAATCATTATTCTTTGATTTATACTAGTCCTGAACTTCCATCACTGAGGCAAATTTTACCATTTTTTTCTTCTAAGAGACTTAATCTCCATTTAATTCCTTTTCTATAGAGTTTTCCCCTCATTTTAAAAACATTTATTTCTTCATTTTTTCCTAGTATTCATGAAATTCTTGTATAAAATTCTTTTTTTTTCCTTTGTCAACATGCGATTATTGCATTACTTTTAAGGATTTGCAGAAATTGGCAGTAATTTCTGATATTGTTTAGCATCTTCTTTGGTTTATATATCTCTTCAGCTTTAGATATTGATTTGGGGCATTGTGTTAGGGACAGGTTTTATTCTTGCTGCATTTCTGAGTGGACTGGTTGGCCCTACTTATTCTTACTCTAAGTCACCTGGGTTACTATATCTCCTACTAGACCTCCTCATTCTTCTGGATCTTTGAGATTCAGAGTACTCTCCACTCTTAGTGGATTTACACTCACCTTGGGGCTTTCTTCCAAGAACTCATTGCTCTTGATGTCTCTGGACAGAAAGCTCCACAGGCAACAACTATTTCTGGCGGATTGGTGGATTAACTGGGAGGTTAGGCTTCTTTGCATGTACTACTATTAATTTTGCTAGAGGCCTCCTATCCTATTACTCCATGGGCTACTGACTGATTTTTAAAAATGCAGCTCTGGAGTGGAAGAAACAATTTATTGTTTTTCTTATTTGATTTCTTCATTACTATTCATTCTGGTAATAATTTAAACATTTTGCTAGAGTAGGTATAAGGGCCCTGGGCCATCTTGATCAGGATTCTAATAGTTTCTTTTGTCTAACAGAAATATGGATTTTAATAGTATTTTCAATAATTTTTTAAAAGTAGATAAAGGTATTAGATATTTAGCTGCAATGTTTTTGCTAAAATTTTAGATAGGCCATATTAATATTAGAACTACAAAGCTAATAAACAAATAGATAAGTGAAGATAAAAATATGAAGAAAATGGTACTCAATTTTATCTGATAGAGTAGCTAATTATATCTGAAATCATATTTCTCTGCATTAGCTTCCCCAAATAAATCAGCTTTACTCTGAGATAAGATAGGCAAGTCTTATTCTCTGTCCACCTGCCATTAAATTTGACAAAGAAAGCTGAAGTTTGTAGTCAGAGAAAGCCATAATTAGGGAAACCAGATCTTTGTCTTAGGAGACCAAAATTTAGAGAGTACAAAATTTTTATATTATATTTTTAAAAGATTATATAACTTTTACATTCATATTTATATTTTGAACATATTTTCATAACAAGCTGTGTAGAAACTAAGAAACAAGAATATTTATTAAATTAAGAAATTAACAGGTTGTATGCTTTTTTCCCACAGCCCCAGCACACAATAGCCATATGTCATATGAGTTTCTCTGGATAGCAGCCAACTCATCAGTGGCTTTATATTATTCCAGTACTTCTGGACAGATTGGTATTTTATAATATCTTAGCCACTCGCATCAATATCCAAATTATTTTCTTCCATATGGGGCCCAGAATTTAACCCACTGTACCAATGTCTGGGTATAACTCACAAATGGTATATTTTGCATATGTTGCAAAATATATGTTATGCTGCACTCATCATTCTAAAGCCATTTTATGCTTTTTGTCAAGGGTGTTAAAATTTCTAGTTATAGCCCTCTCTTCAGAGCTCTCATATCTTCCCATCTTCTTCTCTCCTATTATTCAATACATGAATCTTGTTCCTTGACTCCTCTTTACTGAATTTCCTCTCTGCCTCCAGACCTACTTTTGTTTGTTTGTTTTTTTAGCAACATTCCTTGAACTGTGAATTTCTTAGTCCTTTTTAGTCATGATAAGATTTGGGATATGTGTGTGGGGAGGGTAATCTCAGATGGAGTTATTAATAAAAAATGAATAATAGAATGTTAACATGTTTTGGCTCATGTTACCAATAAGACAGAAGACAAGATATTTTCTCTAATCCATAATCTCTCAGATTTCCTCCCAAAATAGCTCTGAAAAATATGTATCAAAGATAAAATTAACTTCCACTGTTTTCCTTGTCTAGGAAACTCAGAAGACAAAAGAAGGTTTTAAAAAATGAACTGATATTTACCCTGAGCACTAATACTACAAAGCTCTGAACTACTGGTACTGAATCAGAAAACTGAGGACAGGACATCAGAATGGAAAATGGGATGGAGAAGAGAAGGAATTAAGGGGGAAAGGAACATGCAGCCCTCCACTAAATCTGCAGGAAGCTGTACATTTCCAACTAGGATCCATTCCAGCCTCCAAAAAAATTACTTGGAAGCAGAGTAGGCTGGTGAAACTATAAAATGTATGACTTAGGAGGAGGTTGAGACACTTTTAAAAATTGATCCCCAAAGAAATGGGTAGAAATTCAGAAAATTAGCAATAGAGGAAAGTAAATGAATGAAATGAATGGAATTACCAAAGACTATAGGAAAAAGAAAATAAAAAAATCTCAAATACAAGCATATAAATTAATATGGAAATATATAACAACAAAATTCTAGATCTAGTATATAGTTCAGGCATTGATGAATTAATGAATGAATGCTCAAAAACGAAGAAAAATGCTCCAGCACTTGATGGGACAGAGAATTTTGTGGAATAGGAGAACAGGAAACCAAACATGTTATTCCTAAGTGGCTCAAAAGAGAAATGAGAATTATAAGAGCAGAATTTGTGGCTTGCATAACAAAAATAAGCAGAATAGAAAAAAAACCAGAATCTATGATGGTAAATCTCACCCAAAAAAAGAAAGAGAGAAAACCAAATTGGGAATGCAAATATACAAAAGTGAAGGGCAATCTGAAAGAAGAGAAACAAACAAAAATATTAAAAGAAAATATGCTCACTATGCAAGCAAGTTATGTTATTTCAAACATAGAATTTTCAAAGACATATTAAGGATCACAGATTTTCCAGAAGAACAAGAGAGGATCAAAAAACAAAACAAAATAAAACAAAAAACACCTTAATATCACCATGCAGATAATAGGATAATAGATAATAGGAGAGAACTTCCCAGAACTTTTGTACATAGAAAATAAAATACCAGTCAAAAGAATTCATAGATTAATATCAGAGAAAAACAAAGACCGCAAACCCAAGTACTCACAGTAGTTAAATTTCATAATTCAATTCAGAAGAAGAAAAAAAAAATCTGCAAGCAATAGGATAAAAACCATCAAATACAAAGGAAAGAAAATTTAAATAACACTGGACTATTCTGCACCTACTAGAAAAAAATGTAAGGGGGTTGTGGAGTAATATTTTCCAAAGAACAATGAAGTTCAAAATGCAGCCCAGGATGAATTCGCAAATTTGAGGTTAACAATCATAAGTGAAAAAAAATGAATGTTTCATAATTAAGAGATGTTTCAAACATTTTTAGAATAAAAACCAAAACTTAAGAGATTGTTTGCTTTTCAAATAGCACAAACAATAGAAATACAGCAGTGAATAAATGCAGCAGACAAGATCAGCAACAGAAACAGAATAATAACAGAGAGACTAATAAGAGACTTCTTTCTAAATGTATACAAGAAGAAAGGAATGAAGGTAAAGGTCCACTGTAAGTAAGAGGAAAAGAGGCAGGTCTGAAATATTATTGGTAGAATCTAGCAACACTGCCTAAAGGTGAATCAAGATTTTCGGTGGAAATCATTACAACAAACGAGATTACATGAAAGAGACAATGAGAAATGGAGAACAATAATAGAAAGAAGTGTGTGATATGGATGAGTAGAAGAGAGGAAGGATTGAAAAGGAGGGAAGAGTTTCAATGAAGAAAGCTCTTATGGGTGAAGAGAGATGCTCTATGAATGAAAATGGGGACTTTCCACTAAATATGGACTGGAGGATTTGGTGCTTGAAAAGTCTACTCATATAGCCTTGGAAAAGAGGGAATTAGAACTTCTAGAGGAAGTTAACACCTGGTAGAGCAAAGAATGAGTGCAAGAAGATTTTGAGGCAAATGGTGGAAAGAAAATAACTGGAAAAGAATACAATTCAATGGTCTACTTTGGAGCAATTCTCTCTCTGACACCTGAAATAATTGGCTTTGTTTTAGGAACGAGGCATCATGAGAAAGGGGAATTTGAAGGGCAAGTTCAACAAGGTAGTGGCAAAAACTCCTAGAAGCGAGCACTCAGAATAGATATCTTAGAAGTTTTGACTGTAAGAGAAACAGAATAGAGAGAAACAGTATAATTATAAAGGCATAAATCAGAGAGTAAAGTTCTAGAGTAGACAAAAAGAGGATGAATAATGAAGATAGTTAAAGAAATACTTTTGGAAAAGGACCAAAATTCAAAAAACAAAAACAAAGACAAAAATTGAGAAGAGTATTAATTGAAGGAGAAAAGAGGAAGAGAAAAGAAGGGGGGACTAATTATATAATTATACACTATCAAGAATGAAAAAGGAACTCATAAACAATCCAAAGGGAAAGGAGTAACAAATGAGAGGAGGGGGTGAAGGAATGAAGGTAAGAAAGCCAGTAGGAATAAAACTACATTTAAGAAAAGATTAGGTAGAATAAATGAAAGAATATTACTGTGGGAGAAGCTAGGTGGTACAATGGACAGAGTACCACCCCTGGAATCAGGAGGACCTATGTTCAAATACTGCCTCACTTGAGACTTGACAAGTACTGAGTATGTAACCCTGGATAAGTCACTTAACCCCAATTATCTCACAAAAAAATAGTACTGTTCTTACAACAGATGAGGAAATTTATATATACATATATATTTCAGACAAAAACAATATTAGAGTTATGAGAGTAACTTCAAATGTGAATGGATTTCTTAAAATCCATTAAAACAACAACAACAACAAAAGAATGACAGATTGGAGAGAAAAAAAACCCTACAATCTCTTGCTCATAAGAAACACATTTAAAAAGGAAAAGTAGGCAAAAAAATAAAACTGAGAGGATAAAAATAGTATGTATCAAAAGAATTAAAAATGAGGAGTTGCAATCATGTTATTTGACAAAATAACCTTAGATAATAAATATTATTAATAAATTAATATGTTCCAAGTACCAGAACATCCATATTCATAAAGGAAACATCTGAGTCACAAAAAGCCATTGATGTAACACAGTTATGACAGAGAATCTCAATATCTCTTTTATTGTTGAATAAACCTAAAAAAGAAAATATATTTTTTCTGAACATATTTCTGGGAAAATTCAGATTTAAAGACTTATGGTGTCTACTAAATGGGAACTGCAAAATCATGCACATATTTCTCATTACCATATGGAACTTTTACAAAAAGTTTATTAGAAGACCAAAATATCACAAATGTTAAAAAGCAGAAATAGTTAATAATAATAATAATATTTATAGCAGTATTTTTTGTGATAGTGAAGAATTAGAAACAAAGTAGATGTCCATCAGTTGGGCAATGACTAAACAAATTTTGTCACTTGAGTATACTGGAACATTTAACATTTTCTATAAGAAATAAATTGTGTCAGCAACAAGAGGATTATACGATGATCAATTCTAATGGACATGTCTCTTTTTAACAATAAGGAATTATAATGATGCTGCAAGAAATAGAAAATAGCGATAAAATTTTATTTCTAAAAGCAGAATTAACCATTATTGACTCATATACTTATTTTCCCCAAAATAATATTTTTATGAATCAGTAACAAGTGAAGGCTAATAAAGTTGGACAACTTTGGTCCTGGCAATAGAAAAACATTTTCTTGCATGTTAAGGTAAAAAGTTTTCCTACAATTAAATAATTCATTGTACAAAACTCAGCACTGAAGTGCCTCCTTAGAAATCATGATTAGGAAACATCTTTTAGCTTCAATTATTTTTAATCAAATCCAATGCAATGCTTTCTCTAGCTTAAACAAATTTACCTACATGGAAAGATGGAAAAACCACATGGTTTCCTCTTTTTCTCCATTTTGGGGTGTTGGATAATTCTTTGTAAGAGGATAAAAAGATCTTTTTGCTCTGTTTTTAAAAGATTGCTTGCCTTCAACAAAGAGAGTTAAGAATTCTAGAAGACAAAATACTCAATTCAGATTATTTGTTGGAGTAAAACAGGGTTCCAGGTAATATGAGCAACACTTGGCCTGTGAAGACTATCTCTGGAAGTGTACCCCTAATAAATTCCAGGATTTTTAACAGTTACACTCAGGAATCTGGGGTAAGGCATAGTCAAAAGTATAAGGAAAACTTCATGAATAAAGCTTGACTTTCATGTAAGATTGTTCTAGTTTTCCCTAGGATTGAAGTCAGGCATACTTGCTTGAGCCCAGAACTAAGACAAATCCTTCACTGAGATAACAAGAGCAAAGCAGCATTAGGTTGTTATGGTTACATAAATATACTAATTAATCAGTTCCAATTTCTTTGACTTTTTGATGTTTAAACAGTCTATAATTTCCTAATAACTTTAAAATTTTTAAATGGTTAGGGAAACTTGCTCTTTTTAATGGTTAGGGAAACTCAAGAAATAATGCATCTATAAATTTGGTTTGTTGCTGTTGTTCAGTTGTATTCACTTGGAATTTTCTTGACAAAAATACTAGAGTGATTTGTCATTTCATTCTCCTGCTCATTTTACAGATGAAGAAAATCAGACAACCACAATAAGTGACTTGCCCAATGTCACACAGCTAGTAATTGTCTGAGAACAGATTTGAATTCATTTTCCTGATTCTAGGCCAAGTATTCTGTCCACTGCACCATCTAGCTATTTATATAATAGGGCCTTAGATTTAAATCTGTTTTAAACCACAAACTGTAGAAATGATTATAACTAGCTCATATTAGGCAAACTGGCATTCTTAACCCTCTACTAAATTTTCATGTACTACATTCAAACTGGGAAAATCCAAAATTTTACTGAAAATTGTAGATTCTATTTTTCTGAAATTTCTATCAAATACACATATATACATACAAAATATTTACAAAATAAAAAGGTCATTTCTGAAGGGTACTAGCTAGGAGGCTGAGAAAGGCCCCATGGAATAAAATAGATGTGGAACTGTCACGGCTCATTGTGTTGCTAAAAAGACCAAAGTCTGTCATAGTTCATCATCATACAATGTTGCTGTTATTTGTGTACAATGTTCTCCTGGTTCTGCTCATTTTGCTTTATATCAGTTCATGTAAGTTTTTTCAGGTTTTTCTGAAATCTGCCTACTTGTCATTTCTTTTAACAAAATACTATTTCATTATATTCATATACCACAACTTGTTCAGCCATTCCCTAATTGAAGGACATCACCTCAATTTCAGTTCTTTGCTATCACAAAAAGAGAACTGTTATAAATATTTGTATATAAGTAGGTCCTTCCTTCATGTCTTTTTTTAAATCTCTTTGGGATACAAACCTAGTAGTGGTATTATTGGATCACAGAGTATGCACAATTTTTATAATTCTCTGGGCTAGTCCTAAATTGCTCTCCAGAATGGTTGACTCAATTCACAACTCCACCAACAGAGAATTGGTGTTACAATTTTCCCACATCACCCCAACATTTATTATTTTCCTTCTTTTGTCATGCTAGCCAATCTAATGAGTATGAAGCAGTACCTCAGAATTGTTTTAATGTGCATTTCTCTAATAAGTAGTGATTTAAAGTATTTTTTCATATAACTATAGACAGTATTGATTTCTTCATCTGAAAACTACCTGTTCATATATTTTGAACATTTATCAATTGGGGAATGGCTTGTATTCTTATAAATTTGACTCAATTTTCTCTGTATTTGAGAAATAAATCTTTTAATCAGAAATATTTCCTGTAAAAAATAAAAGTAAAAGTGTTTTCCAGCTTTCTGCTTTCCTTCTAATCATGTTTTTTTTGTTCATACAAAACCTTTTTAATTTGCTATAATCAAAATTACAGAAATTAAATTTCATAATACTTTCTATTTCTTGCTTGGCCATAAATTCGTCCCTTCTTCATAGATCTTGTTCTCTTGATTTTTTTATGGTATGATCTTTATGTTTAATTCATGTATCCATTTCAATATTATCTTGGTATACAATATAAGATGTTGGTCCATACGCAGTTTCTCTCATATTTTCTTGTAGTTTTCCCAACAATTCTTGTCAAACAGTGAGTTCTTGTCCCAGAAAATGGGATCTTTGGCTTTTTCAAACACTAGGTTAATATGGCATATACTATTGTGTCTTGAATACCTCATTTATTCCACTGATCCACCACTATATTTTTTATCCAGTGCCAGATTTTTTTGATGATTGCCACTTTATAATGAGATATGCTATAGCCAGGCCACCTTCTTTCACATTTTTTCATCAATTCCCTTGATATTCTTGATATTTTGTTCTTCCAGATGAATTTTATTATGATTATTTCCATTTACTTTTTAATCTATCTTTCCATGGCACTTTATTAAATGTAATTTTCATTGCATCATGATTTAAAAAGAATAATTTAGTATTTCTGCCTTTCTGCATTTGACCAGGTCAAGCCTTTAATTCATGGTCAATTTTTGTGTAGGTGTCATGTACTATTGAGGAAAATGAAAGTCCTTTCTATCCTTAATCAGTTTCCGCCAGAGGTCCATCATCTCTTTAACTTATTTTTTGTTTATTTTTTGTGGTTAGATTTATCTAATTCTGAGAGGATAAATTTAAAGTGCCCCATTATTAGGGTTTTACTGTCTATTTCCTCTTCTACCTTGTTTTTCTCTTTTAAAAAGTTAGATACTATACCACTTGGTACATATATGTTTAGCATTAATATTACTTCATTGCCTATGGCACCTTTTAGCAAGATGAGGTTTCTTTTTTTGTTTCTCTTAATTAGAACTATTTTTCCTTTTGTTTATCTGGAATCATGATTGTTATACTAGCTTTTTTAAAAATTTGAGCTAGTAGATTCTGCTTGATTGTTTTTACCTTTTCTATATGTGTCTCTCTCTACTTCAGAAGTGTTTCTTATAAACAACAAATTGTAAGATTCTGGTTTTTAAATCCACTATCTACTTCTCTTTTATGTCAGAGTTCACCCCATTTATATTCAGTTATGTTTTCTGTTTGATTTCCTCCACCCTATTTTTCCCATTTATATTTTTCTCTTTCCTTTCATTCTGATTCTCTTCATTACTGCAATGTTTCTGACCATCACCTCTCTCAATCTGCCCTCACTTCTATAGGCCCCTCAGCTTTTATATATACTTGTCCAAACAGTTGTTTTGCTGTACAAAAAGAATTGGACTTTGAAATAGTGTACAATTAGCCTGTGAAGGAAATCAAAAATGCAGGCAGACAAAATTAGAGGGATTGGGAATTCTATGGAGTGGTTCATAGTCATCTCCCAGAGTTTTTTCGCTGGGTATAGCTGGTTCAGTTCATTACTGCTCTATTGGAACTTGTTTGGTTCATCTCATTGTTGAAGAGGGCCACATCCTTTTCCCCAACTACTCTCCTATAGAGTAAGATATCCAACAGGGTGTGTATATTATTCCCTCTTTGAGCCAAACCTGATAAAAGTAAAGTTCAAGCAATTCTCACTCCTTCTTTCTTTCCCTTCTGTCTATGTATTCTCCATCTAACTACCCTAACCAAGATATGTTTTTTTTTCAGCTTTTTATTTTTAATATATATGCATACTTTTCAACATTCACCCTTGCAAAACTTTGTGTTCCAAATTTTTCTCCCTCTCTTAGATAGCAAATAATGTAACATATGTGGAATTCTTCTTTGAGAAATTATCATGCTGCACAAGAAAAATTAGATCAAAAAGGGAAAAAATGAGAAAAAAAGCAATCAGGAAGCAATAAACAAAATTGATCATTTTATAATCTTGTTGCTATGCATAATGTTCTCTTGGTTCTACTCACTTCACTTAGCATCAGTTCATGTTTCTCCAGGTCTTTCTGAAATCATCCTGTTGATCATTTCTTATGGGTAATAATATTCCGTAACATTCATATACCATAACTTATTCAGCCATTCTCTAATTGATGGGCATCCACATAATTTCCAGTTCCTTGACACTACAAAAAGGGTTGCTAAAAACATTTTTGCACATGTGGGTCCTTTTCCCATGATCCCTTTGGGATACAGGCTCATTTAGAGACACTGCTGGATCAAAGTTTGATGTACAGTTTGATAGCCTTTAGGATATAGATCTATTTTGCTCTCTAGAGTGGTTGGATGAGTTCATAAATTCATCAACAATTTATTAGTGTCCCAATTTTCCCACATCCCCTCCAACATTCATTATTACCTTTTCCTGTCATCTTAGACAATTTGAGAAGTGTGTAGTGATACTTCAGAGTTGTCTTAATTTGCATTTCTCTGATCAATAGTAGTTTAGAACATTTTTTCATGTGATTAGAGTGGTTTTAATTTATTCATCTGAAAATTATATCCTTTGGCTATTTGTCAATTGGAAAATGGCTTGTATTATTGTAAATTTGAGGCAATTCTTTATATATTTTATAAATGAGGCATTTATCAGAACCCTTGGATGTAAAAATTTTTTCCCAGTTTTCTGCTTCCCTTCTAATCTTGTCTGCATTGGTTTTATGCAAACAAAACCTTTTTAACTTAATATAATCAAAATTATTCATTTTACATTTCATAATACACTTTAGTTCTTCTTTGGCCACAAATTCCTTTCTTCTCCACAGATCTGAGAGATAGTCCATCCTTTGTTCTTCTCATTTGCTTATAATATCACTCTTTATGTCTAAATCATGAACCCATTTTGACCTTATCTTATTATAAGGTGTTAGGTGTTGGTCAAAGCCTAGTTTCTGCCATATATTATTTTCCTATTTCCCCAGCAATTTTTGTCGAATAGTGAGCTCTTATTCCAGAAGCTGGTGTCATTGGGTTTATCAACACTAGATTACTACAGTTATTGACTATTGTGTTTTGTAAACCTAACCAATCAACCACTCTTTCTTTTTTTAAAAAAAATAATTATAGTTTTTATTTACCAGATACATGCATGGGTAATTTTACAGCATTGATAATTGCCAAACATTTTGTTCCAATTTTTCCCTTCTTCCCCCCCCCCCATGGCAGGTTGACCAATACATGTTAAATATGTTAAAGTATAAATTAAGTACTATATATATATATATATACATATATATATATATGTATATATATATATATATACATATATACTTGTCCAAACAGTTGTTTTGCTGTACAAAAAGAATAGGACTTTGAGATAGTGTACAATTAGCCTGTGAAGGAAATCAAAAATGCAGGCAGACAAAATTAGAGGGATTGGGAATTCTATGGAGTGGTTCATAGTCATCTCCCAGAGTTCTTTCACTGGGTGTAGCTGTTTCAGTTCATTACTGCTCTATTGGAACTTGTTTGGTTCATCTCATTGTTGAAGAGGGCCACTTCCATCAGAATTGATCATCATATAGTATTTTTCTTGCAGCCAACATTTCTAGTATTATGTTGAATAGAAGTGCTGAAAATGGATATTTTTCTTCTACTTCTAATTTTATTTGAAAGGATTCTAGTTTACCTCCAGTATACATAATAGTAGCCATATTTGTTTTAGATATTTGTACGTTTTGTTTTAAACAAAGGTTCACTTATTTCTATATTTTGAGCATTGGACATTATTGGTAGAGTTGTGAATGGATCCAGCCATTCTGGAGAGCAATTTGGAACTATATTAAAAAAGTTATCAAACTGTGCATACCTTTTGACCCAGCAGCATTGCTACTGGGTTTATATCCCAAATAGAGCTTAAAGGAGGGAAAGGGACCCACATGTGCAAAAATGTCTGTGGCAGCCCTTTTTGTACTGGCAAGAAACTGGAAACTGAATGGATGCTCATTGGTTGGGCAATAGCTAAATAAGTTATGGTATATGAATGTTATGTAATATTATTGTTCTGTAAGAAATGACCAGCAGGATAATTTCAGAGAGGTCTGGAGAGACTTAAATGAAGTGATACAAAGTGAAATGAACAGAACCAAGAGATCATTATACATGATAACACCAATATTATACGACAATCAATTCTGATGAAAGTGATTCTTTCCAATAATGAGATGATCCAGGCCAGTTTCAATGATCTTGTGATGAAGAGAGCCACCTACACCCAGAGAGAGGACTGTGGGGAACTGAATGTGGATCACAACATAACATTCTTACTTTTTGTTGTTGTTGTTCACTTGCATTTTTTTTTCTTACTCGTTTATTTTCTTTTTTTGATCTGATTTCTCTTGCACAACAAGAGAATTGTATAAATATGTTTATACATATTGGATTTAACATATTTTAACATATATAACATACATTGGATTTCTTGCCATGTTGGGGGAAGGGAAGGAGGAAAAAATCTGAAACACAAGGCTATCCAAGAGTCAGTGTTATCAAATTATCTGTTCATATGTTTTGAAAATAAAAAAAAAAACTTTATTAAAAAAATATATAATTAAATGAGCATTGGATTTTGTTAAAAGTTATTTCTGCATCTTTTGATATAATCATATGACTGGTTGGCATTATTAATAATACAATTAACTATAGATTTTCTAGTATTAAAGCTAGCCCTGCATTTTGGGTATAAATCCACTATGACTACAAATTTCACCATAGTATATAAACTTTGGGTGTTTTGTTTTTGTTTTTGTTTTTACTGAAGCAACTGGGGTTAAGTGACTTGCCCAGGGTCACACAGCTAGGGAGTGTTAAGAGTCTGAGGCCAAATTTGAACTCAGGTCCTCCTGACTTCAGGGCTGGTGCTCTATCCACTCTGCCATTTAGCTGCCCCTGATAATCTTTGTAATTCATTTTTATAATCACTGCTAATTGCTTATCTAAAATTTGACATCAAAGTTCTTTGGGGATATTAGTTTATAGTTTTCTTTTTCTGTTTTACCTTTTATGACTAATGGATTAAGATCTGTGTCATGGAATGATTTTGGTGGTATCCCTCATTTTCATATTTTATAAGTAGCTTATATTATGTTGTAATTAATTTTTTTAATATTTGATAAAATTCACTTGTAAATCCATTTGGTACTAGATTTTTTTCCTTTGAAATCTTATTTAAAGCTTGTTCAATTTTTTTCAATGAACTTGGGTTGTTTTAACTATTTCATAACTTGTTTGGGAATTTTTTTTAAAAATAATTTATTTCATTTAAATTGTTGATTTTATTGATGTAGTTGGATATCATCTAATAAAAATCTCTTATTTCTTCTCAATTTTGTGAAATCTCCTTTTTTCATTTTTGATACTGGTAACTTGGCTTCTTCTTTCCTCTTTAAGTCAATTAGCTAATGGCTTGGCTATTTTTTTTAAGAACCCCTAATTTTATTTATTATTTTAATTATATATAATTGAAAATCTTTGATTTTTAATATTTATATTTTGGTGTTTAATTTTTTTAATCTGTTAGCTCTCTGGTATTTTAATATTCATGCATAATTATTGTTCTCTCCTGTGACCCTGTAAAACTTTGACCTTTTGGAAAAGGAGAAAAGAAAAAGACTTGTTTAATCCTTAGTTAAATCTGAGGGTGCCCTCCACTGGTGGACTGGTAGAGGTCTTTTTCTTAAGAAAGAAGAGCAAAAAAGGAAATATTAACTTTTATTTATCTTATTATGTTAGAGTCCTTTTCTTCTACAACCAGATAAGGCCTATCTCTCTCCTTTCTATGCACCTCTCAGCATATACACCATCGCCCTCCCCCCTCAACCCCCACCATTTTAACGTAGAAGTATTTTTAAAACATTTTTTCCCTTCTTAGTACTTAAGGGGTTTTGTTTTTGGTTTTTTCCTTATCACATAAGACTTCCAGTTTCACTGTAGCCTCTTGAGAAGGGATTTCTCCCTATTGAGGCCTTTTTCTTATAACTGATTCCTTTTATTTTTTTTAAACATTTATAAACTGATAAGCAGAATCAGGAGAATAATTTGTATGGTGACAATGTACAAATAACTTTGAAAGCTGTAAAAAACTATGACCATTTATGATTCCAGAAGATTGATGATGATGAAGCAGGCTATTTTCATACATATATTTATATATGTATGAGTGTTTGCATAGCCATTGGGGGATTTGTTTTTCTTAATTATGTTTATTTACCAAAATTCCCCAAACTCTCTCAAGAATGTGTACTTTTTCTTTGCAAAAGAAAATTAAAAGTTATCTTAAGGAAAATGTTCTCTTCATACTCTTTCACTTACTTAGTGTCTCATCATCTGTAATAGGTAAGTCTCTCCAGAATGACAATTAAACTGCCAGTCTCTCAAGATTATTGCCTCTAGAAGATATAGTAAAAGCTATTTATATTCTCTGCAGGAAAGGCTATTGAAGCTAGTATTAGATTTTTAAACATAACACATTAAATATTAGTCTAAAGAAAATAACAGCCAGACGATGCTTAAAGTGATTCAATAAAAGTTGAATGTATATTTCAAAAGCTTTATTTTCCCAAATAAAATATGGAATTATCATTTAAAATTCATCTTGATTTTCAAGATGAGCAATTACTTTTAAAAAAAAGTCATCTCACAGTTCTGCTTTTAGGTGGTTATAACTGAATAAAATAGAATTTTGTGCTTATTAAACAAATGATATTTTTTAAAAAATAAACTAGATTTGTTTCACTGGCAGATAATTAAAGAATCCATTGTGTTGTAGAGGGGAGCTGTTTTGGAGTCAAAAGACTTGGACTTGAATAATGATTTTGCATTTTAATACAAGCATGCAGGTTTTGGTAGTGACATTTCCTACAATGACAGTCTCCAGGATAGTGTTCTTGCTTACTTGGAACAAAAGCTAACACACAGGTACTCAGCCTAGTTAAACATAGGCAAACCTTGGAGATAATGAAGGTTCTGTTCCAGACCACCACAATGAAGTAAATAACAATAAAGTGAGTCACATGAAGTTTTGGGTTTCCTAGTGCATATAAAAGTTAAGTTTGCATCATAGTGCAGTAGTATAGTGTCCAAAAATGTACATACCTTAATTAAGAAATACTTTATTGCTAAAAATACTAGCCATGATCTGAACCTTTCCTGAGTCATAATATTTTTGCAGGTGCCTCAATGTTGCTGACTGCTGACTAAGGATGATTATTAAAGGTTGGGGAGGCTGTGGTAGCCTCTTAAATGAAGTTTACTTCATCAGTTGACTTTTCCTTTCACTTGAACACTTAGAGGCCACTGTAAGGTTATTAATTGACCTAATTTCAATATTGTTGTGTCTCAGGAAATAGAAAGGCCTGAGGACAAGGAGAGAGATGGGAATAGCTAGTCTACAGAGCAATCCGAACTCATAAGGGCACAGTTCCTGTCACTGAAACAATTACAAGAGTAACAATAGTAACAAAGAGCACTGATCATAGATCACCTTATAATACATATATATATGTACATATATATATATAACAATGTATAATAATAATAACAAAGGTATAAGAACAATGAAAGTATTTTAAATATTGGAAATATTACCAAAATGTGACATAGATACACTACATGTATATATGCTATTGGAAAAAATTAGTTCAATAAAATAGTTTGATTCAGGGTTGCCAAAAAACCTTAAATTTGTGGAAAAAATATTATCTCTTCAAAGTGCAATAGAGCAAAGCACAATAAAACAAAGTATGTGTGTACTAAGCTGGTCACTTTAGAACCATCAAATAAAAAGTTCTGGGCTTAATCATTAAGGAGGCTTACTTCATTTGCCAAATTGCCTAATCATCCATCTATCAGGTATTCAGTTTTATCATTTGTAAATTAAGGGTATAGAAACAGATTATTTATTAGGTCCCCTTCAATTCGAATTCTCTGACCATTATGTGGTCATTTTGTCAATCTCAGCGAGGCTTTTACTTATAATTTATTTACACTTGGATTTTGATGAATTGCTTTTATTGAAAATTTATTTGCATTTGGGTTTTGATGAATAGCTCTTAGGAGTTATCTGTTGCTACTATGTATACTACAGAGAAGATTTTTTTTATTCAATAATAGCTCACATTAATCTTGAAAACTTTCAAACCACTTTACATACATTATCTCATTTTATTGTTGCAACAGCTTATTCAGTAAATAGGACAAATGTATTATCCCTATTTTTACAGATGAGAAATCTTAAAAGAGTTTGAGAAGTTCATCAAACAAGAAGTTCATCTGACTTCAAAACTGGTGTTCTTTCCAGTAAATCATGTTCTGTCTCAAACTATGGAATCCACTTACAAAAGAACTTCATTTCACATTCAGTCACAAAAAACTTCAATTTCACATGCAATTGTAGTTTATGACAGTGACACTTCCTACAGTGTCAGTCTCCAGATAGTGTTCTTGCTTACTTGGAACAAAAGCTCACACATAAATACTCATCCTAGTTAATTGATGCTATCAAGGTAACCTTTTTTCACTGAGGAACCTTTGACTTATCTATGCAAACATACTACCATCAAAATTCTCCCACTATTGCTATCTTGATATGACAGGAGAATTTTGTTGTCATTGGAAAAATCTAATTTGGCATATAAAGTTCACTTGTTATGAAAATAGTGCTCCATGTTTCTTTTTACAAATACACCTGTTAAGAGTTGTACTTTAGTTATTTTTCTCCATTCCTGCTTCACTTAATCCTTCTGTAACATTTTAGCTAAGAATCAGGACTTTAAGATAAAAAAACAAGATGGGTTACACAAGGTACACAGAAAGCTCAGCTTCAAAGTTTTATACTAACAAGATGTGAGGACAAATTCTTACCAACATTTTTAGCAAAAAAAAAAAAAAAAAAAAAAAAAAAAAAAGCAAATATTATTTTATGAAAAATTTTTTGACTCTCTTAAACTTAGAAAAGATTGAAAATTGACTTGTCACCTGCTTTCATCTAGGTTTTTGCAACAATTTCCTAATTAGTGTCCCTTCCTTGAATTTCTTTTGAGGCCATCCCACATAAAGCTGCCAAAGTAATTTTCCCTAAACATAGAATATGACCATGTCATTCCACTGCTCAACCAGTCAGTGGTTCCCTGTTGTCTCTAAGCTAAAATAAACACTCCTCTATTTAAGAGAAAGAAAATTATAGACCAACTTCCTTAATGAACATTGATGAAAAAATGTTTAAATAAAATATTAGCAAAGAGATTTAAGCAATTTATCACCAGAATAATATGCTATAATCAAGTGGGGTTTATACCATGAATGCAGGGCTGATTCAATATTGGGAGCAGCATAACTGACCATAGCAATAACAAAACCCACAGAAATCAGATGATTATCTCAATATATGCAAGGAAAAAAACCTTTGACAAAATATAGCACCCATTACTATAAAAAACATTAATAGCAATAAATGGAGCTTTCCTTAAAATAATAATCGGTATCTATTTAAAACCATCAGTAAGCATTACATGTAATGGGAATAAGCTAAAAAGAGCAAGGGTGAAAGAAGGTTGCTAGAATTGTTATACCAGAAAATTTGGCTTTAGCAACGAGATAAAAGAGAAACTGAAGGAATCACAATAGGCAATGAAGTCAAAACTATCACTCTATGCAGATGCTATAATAATGTATTTAGAGAATCTTTCAGAATCAACTACAACATTACTAGAAACAATTAACAACTTTAGCACAATCGCAGGATATAAAATAAACCATATAAATCATTGGCCTTTCTATATGTTACCAACAAAGTTCA
Source organism: Sminthopsis crassicaudata (assembly GCF_048593235.1). Lineage (NCBI taxonomy): Eukaryota > Metazoa > Chordata > Mammalia > Dasyuromorphia > Dasyuridae > Sminthopsis > Sminthopsis crassicaudata. The sequence continues at coordinate 253,450,534 of NC_133619.1, forward strand.
GCAACAAGAGATAGAAAGAGAAACTCCTCTTAAAATGAATGCAGACAATATAAAATATTTAGGAGTTTACTTGCCAAGATAAATCCAGGAACTATATAAATACAATTACAAAATACTTTTTACACAAGCAAAATTGGATCTAAAAAATTGGAAAAATATCAATTGTTTATAGGTGAGCTGAGCTAATGTAATAAAAATGACAATTCTACCTAAATTAATTTATTTATCCAGTGCCACACCAATCAAACAACCAAAAAATATTTTATAGAAAAAATAATAATACAATAATTTATCTGAAAGGAACAAAAGATCAAGAATATCAATGAATTAAGAAATGAATGAAAAATAAAATGCAAAGGAAGGTGGACTAGCTATGTCAAATCTACAAATACATTATAAAGCAGCCATCAAGCATAGAGAAGAGAGGAAGAGAGAAAATTTGGAACTCAAAATTTTATAAAATGTGAAAACAAATAAAAAAAATTCTGAGTCTTTTAAGATGTTAAGCTTCTCTATTCTTAAGGAAAATTTTTGTGCTGTAAGCACCTTAGAGTATACTTCATATCCTAAATATTGAAAAGGAGCATGTCTTTGAAGTTTTTCTGGTGCTATGTGCAATTTGTAGTTTCTTAGTGTTTCCATGGTCTTCTGTAGACATGCTTCTAACATTTGTTCCTCAGGTGTACATCCCAATATATCATCCATGTAATGTAATAACGTTACTTTGGGAAATGCTTTTCTTACTGAAGTAAGAGCAGCAGCAACATACATTTGACACACAGTAGGACTGTTTTTCATTCCCTGTGGCAAAACTGTCCATTCATATCTTTTATAAGGCTCAGCTAAATTAATGCTTGGTACTGAAAAGGCAAATTTTTTTCATATCATCCTTATCTAGAAGGATAGAATAGAAACAATTGTTAATGTCTATAACCCAAAGAGGCCATTCTCTAGGCAATTGAGTAGGAGATGGAAGTCCAGGCTGAAGAGTTCCCATAGTTTCCATCTGTTCATTTATCTTTCTTAAATCAGTCAACATCCTCCATTTTCCAGATTTCTTTCTTACAACAAATACTAGGGAATTCCCTTAGTCAAGTTGCTCCTGTACTATATCTAATAAGGCCTGAATTTTATCGCTACCTAAGGGCCACTGTTCTATCCAAACTGGTGTACCAGTTTTCCATTGGATAGGAACAGGTGAAAGTGTTGACAGGCCTTTAACAGCAGCCCTGCCTAAAAAACCAAAGTACTCATTTATAATCCTAATTGTTGTAAAATATCTCTTCCCCACAGATTGATGGGGATTTTTCAACTATAAAAGGAGTAAAAACTCCTGTTTCACCTTCAAGTATCCATCTTAAAGGGGTAGCACTAACTTCAGCTGTTATTAATCCTTCTATGCCAGACATGTAGGTGTCTGCCTTAATCTTTGGCCAGTGACAGGGCCAGTTGGCATCTCTAATGACTGTACGATCTGCACCAATGTCTATCAATCCTTCTAATGGTATGCCATTTATATAGATAGTGAGCATAGGTCGGTCAGCTGTCACGGCTGCTATCTAGTATATTCCTGTATTTTGTTGCTTGGAGTCAGAATCTGGGCAACTATCACCAGATTGCTTATTAGGAGTATGTATCAATAAACCTGATGCTACTACTTCTCCTGATTGATAAGTCACACATTGTCTACCTGTATTAGTGACTGGGGTATTATCTATACATTCCTCAGTTTCCCACTTCAGTGTATGGATGGACACTGTTTTGTAAGTACACTCAGGAGATGAAATGGTCAAACCTACTGTGCCTGGAGGCAAGGTATCCATAGGCTGGAGAGGAACATATTTCACCTCTTTAAGGGATATCTCAGTTGTCCCAGCTGCATACAACTCTATTCTCCCCAATTGTAATCCCTTTCTCCCATCAGATGGCTTCCTGGCTGATTGGCCATGTCTGGGTACTGAACTTCTAGGCACTCTCTGGGTGTAGCATCAGCTGCCATCATGCCTCAAGTACTTTTTGCCTGGGGCCCTGGAGCTGGGCCTCTCATCCCATTTCCCTGAATCAGTCTACATTCTGGTGCCCAGTGGAAGACTCTGTTGCATGTATTGGGTCTTGTTCTCCTACTCTGTTTTCTCATTCTGTATGCCAACATGGAGCTTTCAGATGCCCTGCTTTACCACATTGAAAGCATTGACAAGTCTCTCTAGAAGTCCCTTGCCAAAAGGGACCTTGTCTTCCCATGTTGGGATCTTGGGAAGTCTGCATCATAGCCTGGCTATAAAAGGTATTTGTGCTCACTGCATCACAGCCTGGCTCTAAAGGAGTATCCTTGCATAGTCCTAGTATAATCGTTCTACAAACTTCATTAGCATTTTCTTTAGCGAGTTGCCTTATCATAATTTCTGTTACTACATTTTCACCATTAAGTCATATGACAGCTGTCTGCAAACATCCCACAAAATCAGCAAAGGGTTCATTTGGCCCTTGTGCAATTTTTGTGAATGCCTCACCCTTGTCATTTTTACCAGGGAGAAAGCCCATGCTTTGATAGCAGCATCAGCAATTTGCTCATATGCTACTATGGGGTAATTAATCTGTACTGAAATTTCTGCATAAGAACCTACACCTGTTAGTTGGTCATAGGTGATTGGAAAATTAACTCCACTATGACTATTTTGTTGGGCTTGTATCCTACAGAGCTCACTATATTCAGAAAGCCACAAGAAGTTTTGTCTAGGTTCTAAGCATGTCCTTGCTATAGGGGTAACTAACCCCTTGCTAGGGGTTAAGACTTCATAAGCCAAATTCTGTAAAAATATCTTGACATAAGCTGATGTAGCCCCATAAAGAGTGCAAGGCTTTTTCAAGTCTTTGAAGATTTCTATATCAAAAGGAATGTATCTTCTATTTTCTTGACCTGAAGAGTTAAACTGTTGAATCACTGGTTACATACAAGTTTTCAAATCACCTAAATCCTGCCCTTCTTTTGTGGCTTTAAGTACTGCTTTTTGCAATCTAGTCATAGGAGGGGGTGATTGCTTGGGGGGGAGGTGCTGGTGATATCACTGCCCCTCCCACTACTCCTTCTCCCTCCATCCCAGAAGATGGAGTTGATGGGGACATGTCAAGAACCAGTTCAGGTTTAGGTGGGATTGAAGCTGCCTGGTCTGAATGAGAATCACCACACCCTTCACCATGCCCTTCATCCTCACTTAACTCCACATTTCCTCTAGTGATATTGCTATTAATCTGTTCATTGTCTTCCTCTTTTTCCTTACACTTCCTCATCTGTCCTTAAAATTTTTCTTTTTTCTATAACTTGCAGGATTCTTTAAGGCCAATTGTATTATGTTGTATATATAGAATGTTTCTTTGGAAATTGAATCAGAACCATTATCATTATAATATTCACATAGTTGATCTCCTACTAGTTTCCAATTATCTGCCCCTATAACTTCTTCATTGAAGAACCAAGGGGACATACGTTCTAATGTATCCACAAATCCATCAATCTGCTCCCAAGTCATAATTAAGCCCTATCTCTTTATCAGTCTGAGTATACTTCCTGTAGATATCCTTTGGGGTGGGGGTGGGGGAGAATTTTTTCCTAATATCTGCTCCATTTAAGCTAGAAAAGGTTACTAGTTTAGCCCTTAACAAATTAAGTTCCTTGTTTGTCTATTGAAATACTCAACCTATTTCCTGGTCCCCGAGGGTTTCTTCAGTGAAATTAGGGTCCTTGGCCCCATGTTGGGCACCAAATGTGATGACCATGTTAGCACGCTGGATACCATAGAATCAGCCAGAGTCAGGATAAAAAAAGTTCTTGGTTTTTAGCGACAGAAGTGAAAAGAATGAAGGTGTAGGATCTCTGTGACCTCACCTCCTCATCTCCCACCCAGGAATGACCCTGGCTAGTCTTCCTCCACCCCCTAGTCCCTCCTACAATTCTCTGTATATACCAAATTATAGGGCCAGCATAGGATAGTGGGAAGGGCCATTTTCTAAGAATATTCTTATACTGTCCAATCGGTAATTAGCCTTAAGTGCTCGATTATCCAACCTTAATGTATTAACTCAAGAGTTTCAGCCCTTTACAATTATATTTATGTAAGAGCAGAAAACTTGTATGCACAGTAAAGAACCCCACAATTCATATATACAATAGTCTTGTTGTTTCAAACAGCATGACATGATAGCAAATACAGTGAAAAGTATGCATGTTGTATGTTCAGGACCAAGGCTGCATTGAAGTTGCATGATGCAAAACAGGGAAGATCTTCCAGAAACATCTCAAATTCATTACTCATTTAATTTTAAATTAATTTTTGATCATTGTACATTCAGAAACCTGTTATCATTGCCAAATTTTTCAGGACCTCCACATTCAGAGTGGATGGAATAAATGAAGATTTCTTAGAAGATTGTAGGGTAAAATAGAGCAGACACTAGGCCTAAATTTCAGGAACTCATGTGATCTCTATGAATCAGAATTTGCACTGCCACAAACCCGCTGCTCATGCCAAATAAAGAGGCATTGTTGTTCATTGGTCAGTAGCCCCTTCCTTGTTTCTGAAGAATTCAGTCCAACCAATGAATTTAAAAATAATAGGATAAGGGATGGGCCCACGGTTTTGGGGCTATATAAGCCAACATTTGTTTCTATGCTGTGCCACACCTTGTTGCACTGCCTGAGTGGTGCGCCCAAGAAGGCTTGCTTCTTGCAAACAAATAAGAGCTTTCTGTTTGTACTTGAAGATACCTCTGAGAAGTTAGTTTGAGTAAGAGGGATCTAGTACTTTGTCCCACATAGGAGCAACCTTTTTTGGGATGGAGACTCACTGTTTAAGAAGCTTTGGCTCAAATTCTAAGTTTCTTATTGCAAATTCATATTTAAATTTAAGAAAGTAGCAAAACCATTAGGCTGTATTCTGGAGAACAATGAAGCTGTTAACACTGTAGAACTGAGTCCAACTGTGGACATTCCTAGAGAGACAGAAATCCTGGGAAGGAGATATTTAGTTACTAAATCGTTAGAGTAAATAAATAATACATTTACTAAATATTTTGGTTACTAAATCCTCATCCTTGGATACAAAATTGCCTAAAAAGATTAGATGCTTCATAGAAAAGGAGAGGCCTACTACATTCCCCTTTAGCCAGCAAAACAATATTAACAGGTTCATGGGCTGAGAAAGTGTGATAGGCCCTGAAGCAGCATACTAAATACTTTTAAGTGCTACTTTTGGTTATCACTATTCAACTACTTGAGGAAAATATATTTATATTTTTGTCAGAAAATTCCATAGAATTGTTATGAATAGAAGATACCTGACCCAAAAAAGTGGCTATGAAAATCTTGGGGATTTATATTTGATATTTTATATCCCCTAAGAACGGGTATATCTTCTCCAGTCCTATGCTTGAATATGAGACCATTTATATTAAGAAAAGGTAAGGTCTCTAGCTTTGTATAGAACCTGTCAAGAATACTTCAGACATCAGTGATTACAGGTGCAAAAACACATAGAGGAACATATGAAGCACCTTAGGTTGGCCCAAATAAATAGGGGAACTCTAGATGTTGGACAGTAATTTGGAATTATGACCAGAGAGTTATATAAAACTGTATATACTCTTGGAGCGAAAAATACCACTATTAGGTCTGTTTCTCAAGGTGATCAAGGGAAAAGGAAAACAAACAAATTCTAAATGAAGATCAAAGCATGTTAAAAAAAAAAACTTTTTTGGAACCTTTCTTTTGCAACATGACTAATATAGAAATATATTTTTGTGCTTTCATATGTCTAATTGAGATCATAATATCTTCTAAAGCAAGACTTCTTAAACTTTTTTCTATTTACTACCTCTTTTTGTCCAATATATTTTATATGACTCTGGGTATATAGGTATATAAAATAAGTATACAAATCAAACACTAATAATAGATTATAATGTTATAATTCAGTTATGAGATCCCATAAGAAGCTGAGTTCTAGAGGAAGGAGAGGTGGGAGAAATTCAGCACTCAAATTTTTTCAAAAATGAATGTTAAAAAAATTTATATGCAGTTGGGAAATATTTAATGAAATCTAAAAAAAAAAACTCTAAGAAATTAATATAGAAATAAGACTTTGTTTCCCTCTTTCCCAAACTAATCATGTAAACAACATAGATGTTATTATCTGCATTTTACAAATGAGGAAATGAAAACATCTATTAAAGCATTTAGAGTTCAGGGTTTGTTTGTTTATTTTAAGGCTAATTGGCTTATAAAAGAAAAAGAAACCCTACAAAACAATTTTTTCCCCTGTCACTTCAGCTTTGGGCATATTGGAATTACAGAAATAAATCAGAAAGATTCCAAATGAGGGCTAAACAAATTATTCTAGTTGTTTTTTTCCCCTCTTTCCTTTTATTATATGCCTAACCACCAAGGCCCTGATTCAAAAGTGTTTGGCATTTCATTCTCTACATTTTCCTTTGCCCCTTTTCTGCTTGCAAACAAACAACCTGGGACAACTTTAATTGACCTCTTAACAAAAATGCTTGTTCTGACCCAAGTGGCCTCTCCTGGTATCTTGGCTTACACAGGCATCTCCTTTATTGGTCAGAAGGATAAGGGTTCTTTCAGACTCCCTTTGGTCAAAAAGACAAAATGTCAGGATATTAGCAGACACCTCATTTTCCAAAGCTAAGATCTAGAAACCTGTGTCTCCCAAATCCCAAAATCATTTCATGTAATAATTGTATTGTTTTGACCAGCACCAGATATTCCTTAAGCTTGAACAAGCACCTGCTGTATCCATTTTCCAGGCATGAAGTCCTGCTATTAAATCAAATGTCACATTATTATTATGATGAATAGAAGCTTTTCAGTTTTATGTGATCAAAGTTATCAAATTTTAGCATTGATGCCACCATATCTTATTTTGTTAAGAATATATCTCTTATTTATACCTATAAGAGATATATGATCTGCTTCTCTTCTCATTTTTAATAGTACGATCTAATAATATTAAAGTTTGTATATCCATTTAGAATGTATTGTGAAATGTGGTATAGTGTCAAAGCCACCATTTTTACACAGTGAGGACTTTTTTCTTGATAATGTTTTTATGTATGTTTTATAATGTTTCCTTTTTACATTTTCCATTGTATGAGATACTGGGTCATTGAATATCATTGTTTTTCTCTCTTTTCTAATTTGCTTCTCTATTTTTTAAAAGCAATATAAGATGATTTTTTAAAATTGCTGCTTTATAATAGAGTTTGGGGTGTGGAAGTACTATTCTCTACGTATTTTCATCATTTCTCTTGATACTTCAAGTTTTCTGTTTTTCCAAATGAATTCTATAAAGTATCCCATTGGTCATTTTAATTTTTATATCATGAAAAGCATAAATTAACTCTGTAAGTATTGCTATACTTATTATGTTGGCATGGCCTATCAAAAAGCATTGAATATTCCTTTAATTAGTTGAATGATTCTTTATCTTCTTAAGGAGTAGTCTTTTATATGCTTTATAGATTGCTCTCCAGATAGTTCATGCTTATTATAGTAATTAAGAATGGGATTTCTCTTTATATTATAATGTCTTGGGTTTTATTATGATATAAAAATGTTAAAAATTTTTAAAAAGAAATGATATTGTTTTAGGATTTTTTTTTGTAGCCTGCAACATTGTTAAAGCTATTGTCTCAATCAGTATCCTTAGTGGTTCCTTAGAATTTTCCAATTATACTACTATATCATCAGCCATTTGCTGATAGTTTTATCTCCTCTTGTCCCAAATTTTGGGTCTTTTTTATTTTTTTACTTTTTACTTATCTAATTAATATTACCATGATTTCCAAAACTATTTCAAATACTAGTGAAGAGAGAACATTCTTGCTACACATTTGAATTTATTAGGAAAAAGTTTAATATATCCCTCTTGCTTATGATGCTTGCTTTTGGTTTTAGATAGATTTTTTTTTATTAAAAAGGCCATTTTATGTTTAATGCTTCCTGATCTTTTAACATAAAAGAATACTACATTTTATTAGAAGCCTTTTCTTGATCTATTAAAATAGCCATGTAGTTGAGGATGTTTTGACTTTTAATAGGATTATGTTTTCCTCATGTTAAACCATCTTTGTGTCCCTTGTACAAATTTTATTTGGTTATAAGGAATGATCACTAGTTTTTGATGGGACTTTATTTTAAAATTGGCATCAATATTCATTAATGATATTGGCCTATAGTTTTTTCTTCTATTTTATCTTTTCCTGCTTTACACATTAGGACAATATTATAAAATATTGATACTAATTCTCCTGTGAGTTCATCTGGACCAGTAATTTTTTGCCTTAGTAGTTCCTTTAAAAAGCTAGATCTCTTTCCTTTTTCTGAGATTGAATTATTTAGAATATCTATTTGGCCTTCTGGAAGTTAGGATATTTTATATTCTTGGAGGTATTCCTACTATATTTCTTTTGTATGGTTTTTTTTTTCTTTCTTTCTTTCTTTTTTCTTTTTTTTTTTTTTTTGGTTAGCACATAACCTTGTGAAATATATTATGATTATTTTTTCTTTTGTTTTGATTTCACTTTTATTTGTTTTTAAGGTTTTTCTGCCCATTTAAAAATTTTTGATAAGCAAAAGATTAATCAATTTTATTAATCTTTTCAAAAACTGGCATCTTATTTTTATTTATCAATATTTGGGTTTTTAAACTAAAGAAATAGATAGGGAAATTAAGGGAACACAGAGAACATACAATACATAGCAGTAAAGGACTAAAGTAATTAAAGTAACAAACATTTTTGCATCTATGGGTTCCTTTCCCTTCTTTAAAATGTAAAGATTTAAGTCTTGGGGGTTAGAATTCATTATTTGATAAAAATTATTTGGAAAGCTGAAAAGCAGTCCAGCAGAAATTGAACATAAATCATATTAAACTATGTACAAAGATAAGGTCAAAACGAATCATAATATAAGTATAAAGGGAATACATAATATATATTATATAAGAAAATTAGAAGAACATGGGACATTTTATCTATACAACCCATGGGTAAAAGAATAATATATGAAGAAATGAGACAGAAAACTGTTGTGATATAAAATAATTTCAAACATTTTAAATTAAAAAGTAAGATTATATATATATGCATATGCACATACATGCCAAGAAACTTTAAAAACTTTATAAGAATACAAGTCATGCTCCAATTAATAAAAGGTCAAAGAATATGAACAGGCAGTTTTTCTTTTCTTTCCTTTTTTTTTTTTTTTTTTTTTTTTTTGGTAAATTAAAAAAGATTTAACTTAATGTGAAATAAGAAAAGGGAAAAAAATTGCTGTGTACATCATAGATCATGAGAGAATTGACTGTAAAACAATGAATTTCCTTTTCAATAATCCCTATATAATAAATGCACATTGTTTTCAAAGCTGGCCTAGCTTTTCTTTGCTTCTTTGATGGTTTTCTTTTGTTCTCTGCTCTATACATTTTATTTTATTTTTTCCCTCTCCCCCTAGCCTAAGAGAAGGCCAAAATTAAGCATGTTTATATATGTGTGCATGTGTGTGTGTGTGTGTGTGTGTGTATATATATATAAAATGTGTGTATATATACATATGTATGTATTATTTCTATAAAAATACACATAAATACACATATGCCCTCATATACATATATGTAAGACTGTATTATACTTGTTTCTACCTGTCATTTTTTTCTCTGAGGTGAATTACACCTTTCAAATGTACAAATTTTTCTCTATTTTTCTAAATTGGCTCATCCTTTTGTATCTAATAGCAACATTCCAAATCAATCACATTCTGAGAGATTGTCTATGAAAGTCCATTCTCCCCCCACCCAAAATTTTTTTGCATTCCTTTTATTCTTGGCTACAGAGGTGTTATTTATACAAGAAAATTTTAATTCTAAATAATAGAAATTATACTTTTTATACTTCAACAATGCTCTCCTTTATAATACAATGCTAAATCTACTTCCTCATATATCTTTTTTCTTTGATTTCTTTGAAATTCCTGACCTTTTGCTCTTCCAAATGAACTTTTTATTAATTTTTTCCAACTCAGTAAAATAATTTTTTGTAACTTAATTGGGATGGCATTAAATAAACATATTACTTATGTTAAATTGTCATTTTAAATTTTATAATGGTGTTACCTACTCAATACAATATATTTTTTTTAGTTTTACTTTTAGTTTGTTTTATGTATATATATATATTTCATTCAGGAGAACAGGCAGTTTTTCAAATGAAGACATCCAAGATATATATATATATATATAATTCTCCAAATATTTTTAAAGAGAAATAAATACAAATTAAAAGAAATTTAATATATCTTTTTTTCATGGTTGTTTATACTTTATTTTTAAAGGGGAAAATACTACGTTATGATCCACATTTGGTTCTAGTCCTCTCTGGATGCAGATGGTTCTCTCCATCACAGATCATTGGAATTGGCCTGAATCACCTTATTGTTGAAAAGAGCCACATTCATCACAGTTGATCATCATATAGTCCTGTTGCTGCTGTGTGCAATGTTCTCTTGGTTGTACTTCATTCAGCCTCAGTTCATCTAAGACTCTCCAGGCTCTCTGAAATCATCCTGTTGGTCATTTCTTTTAGAACAATAATATTCCATAACATTCATATACCATAACTTATTCAGCCATTCCCTAACTGATGGGCATCCACTCAAGTTTCCAGTTTCTTGCCACTACAAAGGGTTGCTACAAATATTTTTGCACACGTGGGCCCCTTTCCCTCAAGATCTTTTTAGGATACAGAGCAAATAAAAACACTGCTGGATCAAAGGGTATGTACAATCTGATAGCCCTTTGGGCATAGTTCCAAATTGCTCTGCAGAATGGTTGGATCAGATCGCAATTCACCAACAATGTTTTAATGTAATAGTTTTCTCACATTCCCCCCAACATTTATCATTATCTTTCCCTGTCATCTTAGCCAATCTAAAGGGTATAGTTTTACCTCAGAGTTGGATTAATTTGCATTTTTTGAGATATCATCTTAAACCTATAAGATTAGCTAAAATGATAGCTACTCTTCAGTTAGGAAATGGCTAAACAAGCTGTAATATATGATTGTGATGGAATACTACTTTGATGTAAGATACAATGAGCTGGTTGATTTAGAAAAACATGGGAAGACTTGGGACTATGAAGGAAGATGCCATCCACCTCCAGAGAAAAAATGACAAATAGAAATAAGCATATTATACTTACATATACACATGTATGTGTGTATAATATACATATATAGTGTATATATGTGTTTATATATTTGTAGACATGTATGTATGTGTAATAAAGTATTTAATTGTAACCTTCTCTAGAGTCCGGGGAAAAGAGGGAGAAAAATAAAAGGTGCACAGTAGAGAGCAAAAGAAAATTAGAAGGAGGCAAAGGAAAGCTAGGCAGCTTTGACAACAATTTGAAGTATTTATTGCATAGGCTTTCTTTTTTTGTTTTATACTTAATCTTCTCAAGTTTTGTTGTGTCTATGAAAATGTTCTTTTTTTAATTATAAAATGAATATTTTTTTAAAGACTTGTTTTATTGGTCTCTGGTGTCTGTCATTCTGTAACCCTTGCTGACCTTGGCTGCTTCATTCATTCCCCCTTCCTACATTTCCATTGTCTGAGGTGTTAAAAAGGCAAACGATCTCTTCACCTTTGGTTTTCTTTCCAAGAATGTTTCAAATGCTTTTTCATTTCTGAATATCCATCTTTTTTCATTTATGGTTAAACTCAGATTTGTAGAGTAGGCCACCCTTAGCAAGCTACACTACAATTGTTATATCAATTTCCTGTCCTTTTTATTTAAAGGTCTTTCTCCTGACTGCTTGTGTTGTTCCTGAATTGATAAATTTAACTACTATTTATCTTGGAATTTGCAGCCTTGGTTTGTTCCCCCTTTTCCCTACCACATAAGTTATTTCTGAATTGTTTTGCTATTTCATTTTCTATATTCAGAAATTCTGGGGCATTCTCTTGTATTATTTCTTGCATTATGGTGTTAATGATTTTTTTGTTTTTGTTTTTCCTTGTTGTGTTCTTCTGGAAGATGTATGATCCTTAGGTTGTTTTTTATACATATTGTTTTCCGGATCAGTATGTTTTGTTATCATTATGAGCACATTTTCCTTTAATGTTATTTTTTTCCTTTCTCTTATTCTAGATTGTCCTTCACTTCATTGTATTTGTATTCACAATTGACTTTTCTATCCTTTGGGGTTTTTTGTGAGACTGGCCATTTCAGATTCCAGTTTTTTTTCTTCATTGCTTTTGTTGTGAAGACCATAAATTCTACTCTTATAATTTTCATTTCTCTTTTAAACCATTTAGCAACAGTGTATTGTGTGTTGTCCTCACATTCTACAAGGTCTTCTGTCTCGTGAAGTGCTAGATCATTTAATTTCTTTTATAGTACTTATACATAGATGTCTGAATTTATTTACTGGATTTAGAGATCATATTACTTTCTGATATTAATGTTTTAATTATTAATTTTTCTGATTATTTGCAAGATCTTTTAGTTTTCTTCTTCTTGGTAATTTCAGTCTGTTTCCCCCAACTTCCACCCCCATTATTTTCTCTGCCTTGCTGCTATAAAGGCCAAGTTGTTATTGGATAAAAGATAAAATGAATTTGTAATTTGCCCTGTCAGCATATCTTATCCTGTAGCTGAACTATAATTAAACATACAGAGGAATTGAATGGTGAGAGTTATTTAATTAGGGTTATGGAACACTTGTAGGCAATTGTGAGATCCCTATTTATGGCTAAAGCAGAATGAAAGGAGTAGATTATAAAATTTAATTTTTAATTTAATTTTATTTATTAATGTTATAATTATAACTTTTTTTGACAGTGCATATGCATAGGTAATTTTTTTTACAACATCATCCCTTGTACTCCCTTCTGTTCCAAATTTTCCCCCTCCTTCCCTTCACCCCCTCCCCTAGATGGCAGGCATTCCCATTCATATTAAATATGTTATAGTATATCCTAGGTACAATACATATGTGCAGAATCGAATTTGTTGTTGTTGTTGTTGCAAAGGAAGAATTGTATTCGGAAGGTAAAAATAATCTGGGAAGAAAAACAAACAAAAAAATGCTCACAGTTTACACTCATTTCCCAGTGTTCCTTTTCTGGGTGTAGCTGATTCTGTCCATCATTGATCAATTGGAATTGGATTAGCTCTTCTCTATGTTGAAGATATCCACTTCCATCAGAATACATCCTTATCCAGTATCACTGTTGAAGTGTATAATGATCTCCTAGTTCTGCTCGTTTCATTCAGCATCAGTTGATGTAAGTCTCTCCAAGCCTCTCTGTATTCCTCCTGTTGGTCATTTCTTACAGAATGATAATATTCCATAACATTCATATACCATAATTTACCCAACCATTCTCCAATTGACGGACATCCTTCATTTTCCAGTTTCTAGCCACTATGAAAAGGGCTGCCACAAACATTTTGGCACATACAGGTCCCTTTCCCTTCTTTAGTATTTCCTTGGGATATAAGCCCAGAAGTAGTACGTCTGGGTCAAAGGTTATGCACATTTTGATAACTTTTTGGGCATAGTTCCAGATTGCTCTCCAGAATGGTTGGATTCTTTCACAACTCCACCAACAATGCGTCAGTGTCCCAGTTTTCTCACATCCCCTGCAACATTCATCATTATTTGTTCCTGTCATCTTAGCCAATCTGACAGATGTGTAGTGGTATCTCACAGTTGTCTTAATTTGCATTTCTCTGATCAATAGTGATTTGGAACACTCTTTCATGTGAGTGGAAATAGTTTTAATTTCATCATCTGAAAATTGTTCATATGCTTTGACCATTTATTAATCGGAGAATGGCTTGATTTCTTATAAATTAAAGTCAATTCTCTGTATATTTTGGAGATGAGGCCTTTATCAGAACCTTTAACTGTAAAAATGTTTTCCCAATTTGTTACTTCCCTTCTAATCTTGTTTGCATTAGTTTTGTTTGTGCAAAACCTATTTAATTTGATGTAATCAAAATTTTCTATTTTGTGATCAATAATGATCTCTAGTTCTCCTTTGCACACAAACTCCTTCCTCCTCCACAAGTCTGAGAGGTAAACTATCCTATGTTCCTCTAATTTATTTATGATCTTGTTCTTTATGCCTAAATCTTGGACCCATTTTGATCTTATCTTAGTATGTAGTATTAAATGTGGGTCCTTGCCTAGTTTTTGCCATACTAATTTCCAGTTTTCCAAGCAGTTTTTGTCAAATAATGAATTCTTATGCCAAAAGTTGGGATCTTTGGGTTTGTCAAACACTAGATTGCTATTTTTATTCAGTATCTTGCCCTGTGAGCCTAATCTTATTCCACTGATCAACTAGGCTATTTCTTAACCAATACCAAATGATTTTGGTGACTGTTGCTTTATAATACAGTTCTAGATCAGGTACAGCTAGACCACTTTCCTTTAATTTTTTTTTCATTACTTCCCTTGAAATTCTCAACCTTTTGTTGTTCCATATGAATTCTGTTATTATTTTTTCTAGGTCATTAAAATAGTTTCTTGGGAGTCTGATTGGTATAGCACTAAATAAATAGATTAGTTTAGGGAGTATTGTCATCTTAATTATATTCGCTTGGCCTATCCAAGAGCACTCAATGTCTTTCCAATTATTTAAATCTGACTTTATTTTTGTGGCAAGTGTTTCATAATTTTGCTCATATAATTCCTGACTTTCCTTTGATAGATATATTCCCAAATATTTTATACTATCGACAGTTATTTTGAATGGAATTTCTCTTTGTATCTCTTGCTCTTGGATTGTGTTGGTAATGTATAAAAATGCTGAGGATTTATGTAGATTTATTTTGTATCCTGCAACTTTGCTAAAGTTCTGAATTATTTCTAATAGCTTTTTAGCAGAGTCTTTGTGGTTCTCTAAGTATACCATCATGTCATCTGCAAAGAGTGATAGTTTGATTTCCTCATTTCCTATTCTAATTCCTTGAATCTCTTTCTCGGCTCTTACTGCCAAGGCTAGCGTTTCTAATACTATATTGAATTGTAATGGTGATAGTGGGCAACCTTGTTTCACTCCTGATCTTACAGGGAAAGGTTCCAGTTTATCGCCATTATATATGATGTTTACTGACAGTTTTAAATATATGCTCATTATTTTAAGAAATAGTCCATTTATTCCTATACTCTCAAGCATTTTTAGTAGGAATGGATGTTCGATTTTTATCAAATGCTTTTTCTGCATCTATTGAGATGATCATATGGTTTTATTAATTTGATTATTAATATGGTCAATTATACTAATAGTTTTCCTAATATTAAACCAGCCCTGCATTCCTGGTATAAATCCTACTTGATCATATTGTATTATCCTGGGGATTATTTTCTGAAGTCTTTTTGCTAATATCATCAATATTCATTTGGAGATTCATTTGCATCAATATTCATTAAGGAAATTGGTCTATAGTTTTCTTTCTCAGTTTTCAATCTACCTGGTTTAGGTATCAGTACCATGTCTGTGTCATAAAAGGAATTTGGTAGGACTCCTTCAATCCATATTTTTTCAAATAGTTTAGATAGCATTGGAGTTAGTTGTTCTTTAAATGTTTGGTAGAATTCACATGTAAATCCATCTAGTCCTGGAGATTTTTTCTTAGGGAGTTGGTTAATAGCTTGTTCTATTTCTTTTTCTGAAATGGGACTATTTAGACTACTTACTTCTTCCTCTGTTAATCTGGGCAAGCTATATTTTTAAAGGTATTCTTCCATTTCATTTAAGTTATCGAATTGATTGGCATGAAGTTGAGCAAAGTAGCTCCTAACTATTGTTCTAATTTCCTCTTCATTAGTGGTGAGTTCTCCCTTTTCATTTTCAAGACTAACAATTTGCTTTTTCTCTTTCCTTTTTTTAATCAGATTTACTAAGGGTTTGTCTATTTTGTTGGTTTTTTCATAGAACCAACTCTCAGTTTTATTAATTAATTCAATAGTCTTTTTTTTACTTTCAATTTTATTAATCTCACCTTTTATTTTTAGAATTTCAAGTTTCGTGTTTGTCTGGGGGTTTTTAATAACCCCCATTTCTTCAAAAAACAAACAACATATATAGGAATAAACAGATCTTCCCTTAATGTAATAAGTACCATATATCTGAAACCATGAACCAATAGTATAGGTTATCTTTATAAACTAGAAGCCTTTCTAAAAAGATTAGGGATAAAGCAAGAGTATTCATTATCATAACTTTTCTTTTATATATTGCTATACATGCTATCCATGAAAGGATGATAAAAATAAGCAGGGGCAAAGATTGTTTTCTGCTGATATTATGATGACTTACTTAGAGACTGCAGGAGAATCCTAAAAACAATTAAAATAGTTAATTACTTTAGCAAAGATGCCAAATATAATATTATATATATATATATATATATATATATATATATATATATATATATATATATATATATATATATATATATATATATATATATATATATATATATACATATATCTCCCCACAAAAAAAAATCAGTATTTCTGTTTACTTCCCATAAAACTTAGGGAAGAAATAGGGAATCACACTTCATATAAGATAAATATGAAATGTATAAAATAATTGGGAATTCATTTTCTAAGACAAAAGAACTATATTAATACAATTACAAGATAATTTACATGGGAAAAATATTTAGCACTTACAGTGTGCCTTGTATTATGCTAAGTGCTTTAAAAATATTATCTCATTTAAGCCTTACAAAAAACCTGGAAAGTAGGTGCAATTAATTATCACCATTTTAAGTTGAGGAAACTGAGGCAGACAGAGGTTAAGTGAATTGTCCAGTCTTATAACTAGTAAACACCTGAAGTCGAATTTGAAGTCAGGTCTTCCTGATTCCAGTTTCATCCAACTAGCTGTCAGATGAAGAATCTCCTATAACTACATCAGTGCTTTTGGAGAAGACAAGACAAAAGGACTGTGATCTTTGAAAGGCTGGAAGAAACAACAGATTTTCAGTTGCAAGAGTCTATAGCAGACTCTGATGTAGCCTCAGTAGATAAAACAACTGAGCCAGTGCAGGGATGAGCTACTTGACCCAGCTTAGCAGTGGACCAGCCCAGCAGAAAAGAAATTGGATTTTTATTTATGTCATTGTTTTCTACTCCCAAAGTTACTTAGTCATTGACTCATCTAAAGGCAGTTTTCTCCTCACCTCTCCACTAAAAGTGATTAATAGACTAGTACCAACTCTATTCCACTGAAGAAGGATTAAAATACCTATGGAAGAGAAGAGATTGATCCCTTTCTCTAGGACTGAGGGAAGTTTGTGTCAGAAGTACAAATGCTGCAACATTTGGTGCAGTACAAATTTGCCTACTCTCCACAATAAGTTTTTTAGCCTTGATTTTTTTTTTTTAACTATTTAGGGATATTTACATCTCTTTACTAAATATCTAATTAAAATATTTTTCAGCCCATTATCATTTATTCTTTATCAGCTTTTCCCCTTAAATTCATATTCTTACTTTGATTATACTGGTATACTGTAATTTATTAATCCTTTTCCCACCTGATGCATATGTACTTTATTTCCAAGATTTTTGTTTGTTTGTTTGTTTGTTTTTTTTTTTTTTTCTAATACAAAAAGTACTCCTATAAATATTTTGGCATATCAAGACTTTTATATGTTGGACTTCCTTGAGGCACATATCCAGTAGGGGGATCACTGGATCAAAGGTATAAATATTTTCTTACATTAAGGGGAAGGGTGGTTAACATGGTCAGAATTTTATTCAGGAAGATCACTTTGGCAGCTAGATGGAGAGTCAACTTAAATGAAGAGAGATTCGTAGTAGGGAGACAAACCAAGAGGTTATTGAAATAGTCTAAGCATGAGGTTATGAGGGCCCATAATAGTGTGGTGACCATGCTGAAGAAAAGAAGGTATATATAAGTATTTTCATACAGATAAAATTGACAGACTTTGGCAACAGATTGGATGTGGGAGAATTAGACAAAGTGAGGAACTAACAACATCATCTAAGTTATTAACGTGGGTGACTGAAAAGACTCAAAAGAGAGAACTTAGGGAGAGGGAAGGGCTTTAAAGAAAAGATAATGAATATAGTTTTGGATGTGTTGTGTTTAAGAAGTTTACGAGTATCCAGTTAAATATGTCTTAATAGGCAGTTGCATATGTAAAACTGGAGGTCAGGAAAGAGAGCTGCATAAGTAGACTCAAGAATCATCAGCATAGGAATAATTGAATCTATAGGAGCTGATGAAATAGATCACTGTGGGTCATAGCACACAGGTTTGCAGGCATATCCTGGATTAAGTTCTAGCAAAGGAGTGTTCATGGATATAGGAGGAAAAATAAGAGAAAATAATGTCACAAAACACTAAGGAGAAGATAGAATCAAGAGGGAATGTCAAAGGTTTTGAAGATATTAAGAGGAATGAGGACTAAAAAAAAGTCATTAGATTTTTAAATTAAGTGATCATTAAAAACTTTAAAGAGAAGAGTTTTAGTTTAATCATGAAGTAGGAAGCCAGATTGTACATAGTGAAGATAAGCTTAACCAAAAAAGGTAGGAAAGATAGAATAATAGTCAACTGGGATGGATGGATGGATGAGGTTAGGGGTGACACAGAAGTATTTGAAGGCAGTAGGGAAGCACGGAGTAAATGAGAGATGGAATAATTGACAAGACAATGTTAGATGGAATGGAATCACATATAAAAAGAGGGGTCAAGAGAAAGGTTACCTCACTGAGTGGGACAGAGCTGAAAGAAATAGAGGCAAAGGTATTTGGGGAAAGTAAATTGAGAAGGGAAGCTCTCAATACATTACATGAATCATAATAGATTCTGCTCCAGACTTTTACTTTTACTCTGTCTCTCTCTCTGCTTACAATATATTTCTTGGCAACAACATTTTGTAAGATTCTGTTTTTTAATTCACTCTATTATTGGCTTCTGGTTTATGGGAGAGTGGAATGAAAGGTTTGGAAAAAACAGCTATAGAAGGTAGGATATTCATTAGAAAAGTCTAAAACACTGCCTTCCTGCAATGAGACTCCAGTTGAGATTATGTAACATAAATCTGCAGTGAAAACAGTTAACATAGTTTTACAATCTTCTCCAGTTTTGTTTGGCAGCACTTGAGTATGGGGGCAATAATTTCAGATTGATGCTTGGCAGGGCAAGATCAGCTATAAAGAGAAAAGGGATTCAAAAGAAAAAAGGACAGTATAAAATCACTAGCAGGTCAAGATGGGGAAAGGAAGGTAGCTAGTTTAGGGGTGATGGCATGGGAGAGAAATGATGGATTGAACAATTGATTAGAGGTCACAGTAAAGTTGAAGAATAATAAGGTTTGGGGTTACTAGTTAAAAGGAGAGGTGGAAAAGCAATAGATTATGATTAGATAAGGTAATTTTAGCCCTAATGAAATGGAACATTTGTGGAAAATAATGATCAAAAGTTTGATGATCTCTGTATAGTGGAGTGAAAGAATAGATGCCAGGCAGTGAGCAAGTTGAGAACTTAACAGTAAAGAGATTTGAGGGAAGGTGAATTTGCTGAAGTTCCCAAATATGAGAGCAGGAGGAAAGACTGAGCCAGGAACTGAACTCATTCAGGAAAAAAAAGGGGGCATATCCTGAAGGTAGATATGACAATAGCTACTAAAATTTTGTTTGTGTGGTTATAGCTATAGATTTTATATGTATATTGTGTACATATAAAATCTATATTGTTATTTGTTGAGTAAATCTCAAACTGGAGTTTTCTGATACAGGTAAAGGAAGAGCCTGTAAGTGACACTAAGGAGTAAACTTTCCACTTTAACCAGTGGGTTGAGAATGAGTTAATATGCAGGCCATGGTTACTTAAGTCATCAGAAGACAGCCAAGTCTCACTGAGGGGCAGAAGATGAAAGGAATATGAAAAATAATAGTTTTAAAACACAAGCAGTGTTGTTACCTATGGAACAAATGTTCCTGGGGGGAGGGGAGACACAGGTGGAAAGGGCAGGCAGATAAAGTTACTGGCACACTGAGGAGAATGGGTTGAGAAGATGGGAATAAGGGATAAGACAGAGAGGGATAAAGAATGAATTTGAATAATGATAGTTCAAGGTTCCTGGGATCATGAGGATCTGATTTTTGGGAGTTTGTTACTGCAGGATGAATTCAAAAGAGTGATTTATTTCCCACAAGCTTCCCTGCTTGGATTCAATTCCATTATCATCATGCCTCCCCCAGGAAAACCTTATTGCCAGGAAAGTCATCATCATGCAGATTCTAATAGCTTTGTAACTCACATTTATCAATACCCTTAGTTGCTTCTGATCTTCTGATTAGAGGGCTGGGGGTGGATAGAGGTGGGGGGAGGGAGGGAAGCACTTCTCTCTCAAACTTGCATTTAAAGACAGCTCCAAAGTCCTTATCTCCTTTTTTATCTCCTGAGGAATCTGTATGTAGGGTAAGCAGCTGCAGTTAGGAATGAAAATGGAACAACTGATTGGTTAAAGATTGGAAAAGTAGTGTGACAAGGCTATAATATTGTCACTTTATCTGTTTAAGGTATATGCAGAGTTGCTGTTGTTCAGTCATTTAGTCATGTCTAATCTTTGTGACTCCATAGACACTAGAACCTCCCTATCATGCAAAATGCCAGGCATAATGAATCAAAATGTTTCTGGGAAAAATATCAACAATCTCAGACATGCAGATGATAGCACTCTAATGGCAGAAAGTGAAGAGGAATTAAGAGGGTAATAAAGACAAAAGAGAAGAAATTTTTGAAAAAGCTGGCTTGTTTACTCATTTTCTAATGATTTAACATCTACCTTACTATCATATTTAAACCATACATAGCAACACAACAATTAAAACTAAATAAATCAGCCATATAACAATGATAAATGATATCACACAGCAATATCACAAATTTAGCACAGCAAGCTTTCAGTTCAGAAAGTAGAAACATAAATTTAAACTGTCAATACAATCTAAAAACAGAAAAAGAAAAAAAAAAAAAAGGAAGGGAAAAAATCCAACCAGAATGAAATATCCTTAGGCTTTTATGAGCAGTGTTATTTATTAAGTACAAAGCACTTTGCTAAGACCTGAGGATACCAATTACTCCCTGCTCTCAAGGAGCTCACATTTCAATAGATAAAATCCAGCAGAGAGTTTATCAGCAAGTCAGAAGGAAAGGTCCCATGGCCTGTAGAGTACAACACAGCAAATCAGATAATGACTCTAGTATAATATCATTTCTACTGATCTAATCATATTAGTTTTTGATGTTGAATCATTTGACAATGCCAAGGGTTTTGGTTGCAAGAATTTTATTTGGGTACTAAAGACAGTACTTGTTATTGTAGGAGCAGTTGTCAGATTATATGTCCACAAATGTTCGCCAGGAATATAGGCTGAGAGAACAAAGCTGGAAGCATTACTATTCCCAGGGCTCTTAGATTGAGAATCCTAGGCTATTTCCATAGGAATCTGAGGGGAGATAGTAGTCAAGGTGGTGACAGAGTGTGACTTACCTGATACATACTGTCTCCTATCTCTCTCTTTCAGAGTACCTTCCTGCTTCAACTAGGCAGCTTGCCTGCCCTGTGAATAACAGTTGGGAAGGATGAATGACCCCTACTCCATAATATGTGTTTCCTTTGATAATAGATATGGGAGTTGCACAAGAAGCAAGACAGGTCATTGTAAAGTATTGTGTGTCCTAGGGGTCCCTTTATTCATTTGCCTGAAGGCAATTGGTCAACAGTTTGGGCAGGTAGTACTAAGTGGTTCTCTTCTCCCATGTTTTTTGGAGAGATGGTACTTGATTGAAAGGTGGTTTGGAGAATATAATTATTCCCAAAGCTCTTGGACTAGCTCTATCAGGGTTTGAGGGGAAATGGTAGGTCAAAGTCAAAGTAACTGTGTTTGGACTACATTGGCACATACTGCCTCCTTTCTCCTAAGTTGACTTGCTGCTTCAGCTGGGCTGGTTTGCCTGCTTTGTAGATGGCAGCTGCCTGAGTAGGAAATGACCTCTTGGAAGCTGTTGCACTCTGGCTGATGGCTGTGTGTGTGGTCTGGGCTTGGCAAAATTTTACTCAGATGATCTCCTTCATGAAGGTGAGGTACATGAATTCACCCAATTCTTCCTTTTCAATATGGAAAGTCTGTTAGCTTTAATACCTAGTTACTGAATTAACATCAAAAGTAAGCAGTGGTGAGGTGGTTAATTACCTATTGCCCTGCTTTCTCTTCTCTATACCCTAATTCTCTAGCAATCTGCATTCTCATTTTGTGTTCCCAAATATGCTTATCATCAACCCTGTAGTGCTATATCCTGTTTCAGGAGATTCTATAGATCCCATTTACTGATAACTTTGGGCAGATGGGCCACCTCGCTGAGCTCAGAAGAGCCAACTAACAGAATTCAGATTATCACAATTAACTTTACTGGACAGGTCACTGCTGATGGATTACATAGAATTTGCAAAAATGTCCAGAAATGTCTATGATAAATAAATGTATTATTATCACAAAGGTCCCTGTTTTTTAAACACCATTATTCTTGTAAAGCTATGTATAGTCTAAGAATCATAGAACTTCATTGTAGGTGATTCAAAAGGCAATGAAAAGACAGATGGACACAAGTATGCTGTACTGCATCACCAGGAATGATTTAAGTGTGAGAAATGGTACTGAGACATCATTAGGAATATGTATGACTGGAAAAGATAGAGAGTAAGCCCAGATATGGTGGTATTCATTAAATATCATAATTTGATCTAGTATACTTTTGCTCTGAACTTTAGTCTAAGTAATCTCCCAAGTAGCTAATAAAGGAGGAAAACTTGGCAACACAGTTGCCCAGAAAGTATGTACAAATTAAACTGATACAATGGTCAGATTTCAAATCTAATTCTCAACTACCCCCTTGCTAGAGAGCTTTTGGAAAGCTTGGAATGGAGTGTCTGGAAGTACCAAATACTGAACCATTGTGTTCTCCAAAGGTGAGAATGCAGAGGATTAAATAGTATAAAATCCTGTTCCAGGACTGTCAAACATACTGCAGAACTAAATATAATGTGAACCATTTTAATTATATTAAACTGGGGGCAGCTAGGTGGCGCTGTGGATAGAGCACCAGCCCTGAATTCAGGAGGACCCGAGTTCTAATCAGATCTCAGACACTTAACACTTCCTAGCTGTGTGACCCTGGGCAAGTCACTTAACCCTAGTCTTAAAAAAAAAAAAAAAAAAAAAAAAAAAAAAGTTAATTATATTAAACTGTAATTGGGAAATAGTTAATAGAATAGTGGTACCATGTGTTTTTCAAAGTCAATATGTATGTATATGTATATGTATAGTCTTATGTATAGTTTAATGGAAGCCACTTCTACTTGACATCACTGCTTTTAATCACGTTCTATCTTATTTGCCAACATGGCCTCGTGAGGTCAGAACTTGTTTTCATTTCTATCCATATTTGCAGTTGGGGTCTACCATGTGCACAATTTAGAGTAAAAATCATGGAAGACAGAATCTGGATCTCTGAGGAATATTTGATTAGGAGAGAGCAAATCTAAATTGGACAAAATCTCTGGGGAAAGCATCTGACATGCAATTGGTAGGGTCAATCTATTTCTCGGTGTATAACATATTTCCAAAGAATGCTCTGTAAAGTGATAGCCTATTATAGTAAGACTTTTGGGATCCCAATTAATAAATTGAATTAAATTTCCACTTCATGGAGGTCTTTTATACACACTGAAAATGGCAATAAATTGAAAGCTTTATTCAAATATTAATAAAAGCTTGGAACTTATAATAGTTTGAAGCCTTTCCTCCAGTGGACAAACTCATAATTATCTGCTCCTTACTGTTTTTCTATTACCATTACAGGCTTTGAAACAAACTTCCAATTACTACATAAATATCAGCTATCATTATTTCTTCTCACTTTAAATTTGTTATTTTCTTACTTTTTCCATCTCAATTGGGTGTCCATCTTTTTAAAGATTGCATAACCTGCTCTCAGTCAATATATTCTAGAACACTCAACTTCCTGAATAATATGACAATTGAAAACATTCTTTCCTTGAATTAATTTATACTTAAAAAAAAAAAAGTATCTATTCTTTTTTTTGGTCGCTGTGAAAATTGTGATGTAATAAGGTAGTTCAAAGTATCTGATGATCTTATGTTTCTAGATACTATTATTTTTCTTAAAACTTTAAAAATATAATTGGTATGAAAGGTAAGAACTTTATGATTCAGGTAAAAAAAAAAAGTAGTTACCTTGGAAAAAGCTTTATTTGATGAACAATTACTAGCAGTTTGAGACCAAAAAAATGGAAGCTTAGTGCTCAAAAAATAATGAATTCGATGAAACTGTAGGAATTTATTACCAAATTTTTACCATTAATTTCTAGGGGGAAAAAAGACATTGGCTACTGTAGTAGTAACATCATACTACTCGGAATATTTTCAGTTTGAATACTCTGGACAAATGCTGTGACTTGTAATGTAGGAAAACATATCTATCCATGATTGAATACTAAATTGTGACTTTGGAAACTTGGATATCTCCTGTATGACCTTGAATAAATCACTTAATTTCTCTGGGTTTCAGTTTCCTTCCTTGTAAAATATTTTGTCAGTTAAGTGTATATATAGTTACATATGAAAATATAGATACAAAGAATATATCAAAGAAGATTGTTTGGCATTTTCAACTAATGGTTTTTAGGATTAATAACTTTTCCTGTCTTGAATCAAATTAGGGATAGTTTAAAGCATTTATTTCATCTTAATTATAATTTAAATTTTAAAATAATTTAAAAATCATAATTTTAATTATAATTTAATTTTTATTATTACTGTATAATTCTTTGAAAAAAATCTACTTCAATAAATATGATCATGGTAAAACCTCGATTAGTGAACATCCACAAGTTTTCAAATAAAACTGTACTCCAAATTTTTTAACGTGGTAATATATATTGGTTGACAAACTAATCATTAAATAAGACAAATAAAAAAAGCCAATGAATCTGAATTATAATTGAAATTACATTCATAATATACAGAGTTTATGCTAATATTAGCTCCTCTCCAATTTCCCCCACCAGACTGTCAAGCTGAAGCTGGTTTTTTTGCCAGAAATTTCTCGTTGCCTCAGATTGATGCCCCCTCCCCCTTCTATGTATGGGGAAGGGAATGTGTAGCCAAGAATGAAGTCATGTACAGCTGTAACTATTTTTAAATCGTTAACCTAATTTGGCAAATTTTAAGGTATAGCTTAATTATGAATTAGCTATGTCACTATTTTGTCTTAAAACACCCAAACTCGACATTCGACCCCTCCCCCATGCCGTAGAGAACGTTTCTTATTTAGTGCTTGCTACAGCTCGGCAGATATTATTTGTCAGAGGAGCTGGGGGGCCCGGTTAAGCAGAATCACCACTGACAGTTTAGAAACGGGGTCCCACCTATCCGGTTTCCAGTCCTTTGCGTGATTCCCACTGGAATCAGCCTAGAGTCGTTTCTTCTGGTGAAATTCCTAGAAAGAAGGGCGGCGTGCAGGAGGTTCTTAATGAAGTTTATGAAGACAGGGGGAGGGACATTGGCTCAGGGACGGACAGAAGGAAAAGGATGGAGCAAACTCCACGAAGCGGCCGTGAGTGTCCGTGTCCGAGGCCCTGGGGAGGAGGGGGTCCTCCCGGGGACGAAGCCAGGACCGTCGGACTCCGAGGAGGGGCTTTCTCCCCCGAGGCCAGAGTCGGAGATTTCATTCTGGGTCGGAGGCTGGACCGGGAGGGGGGTGCTGGCGGGCCCGGGGCGGGCGAGAGGAGAGGTCAGTCCTCTTGCCCTGGGCGCAGGGTGTGTCCCGAGGGGCTGCGGCAGCCTCCACAGTCACAATGTGAGCTCCGAGGGCGGAGGGTGGGGGGAAGAGGGAAGCAGGACCGCGAAGAAGGCCGTTCAGCCCGGAGAGAGACAGAGAAGGAAGAGAGGAAGGAGGAGGGGGCCGGCGGGGCCGCTAGGGTAGAGGCAGTGACGGCAGTTGGGGGAAGGGAGGGGCAGGAGGAGGACAGCGCCATTCCGGACCCGGCCACTCCCTCCTTTTAGTCCGTCAGCCCCTCGGTTCACTCCCTCCCTCTCCGTCTCCCGGAGCTCAGCTCAGCCCAGTGAGTGACGGGCTTCCGCTTTGCCGCCGCCCGCCGCGGTCTCTCAGGCTTCGGAGTTCCTGCTCACCCTCTCTCTTTCCCTTCCACCTTTCCTTTCTTTCCCATGGCCCCGGCTCGTCGGGGCGCCCTGGGCGTGCTGCGCTGAATCCAGGACCGCCCTTCTGCCCCCTCCTCCCCCCGCCCCGGCTCTTCCTCCCTCCCTCCCTCCCGGACCCCAGTCGCCTGAAGCCGCTTTCATCCCTTGCCCGCAATCCTCACCTAGAGCCTGGCTGACTGTTCTGGGGGGGAAGGGGAAGAGGAAGGGAGGAGAGGAGAAGTAAGTAGACACCGAGAGCCTGCGAGCGAGAGCCAGGCAGCCGCGGGAGGAAAGAGGACGACAAGTAGGAGGAGCAGCAGCAGCAGCAGCAGCCGTCGCCGCCGCCGCAGCAGCTGCGGGGGCCATGACCGTGGAGCAGAATGTGCTGCAGCAGAGCACCTCCCAGAAGGTAAGAGAACTCGGGCGGTCCGGGCGGGCGCGCCCCCGCCCCCGCGCGCCACGCTCACGTTTGTTGACTTATTCCGGCTTCCCCTCCCCCGGGTGCCCTCTCCCCTGCCGACCCGCGGCCCCGGGCCATCTACCCCTCTGCATCTTCCTTTTTTTTTTTTTTTTTTTTTTTTTAACCTCCTTGTCCCCTAACCTGGCCAGGTCACTCCCTTTCCCAGTATTTAGGAAGTGCCAATCTTAGGCCAAGCGCCGCAGAATATGGCAAAGCCCTCCCTCTCCCAGCGCGCAGCTCGGGGCCTGGGATCGGGCTCCCGAGCGTCCTCCCGGAGCGTCCTCCGCGCTCCGGGGCTAGACTTGTTGACTTCTCCAGCCTGAAGCTGCGGGGAAGTAGGGCCCGAAGCGAGTGGGAGCCCCGTGCGCCCGAGGCTTCGAGTTGGCTTGCCTATTTCTTCCTCTTTTACTTGTTTTGTCACTTTGGCCCTAGAACTTCCTTTCTAACCCTTGCTGCCCTCCGCCCTCAGTCGTTCTGCTTCGGGTAGTCTCTGGGGGGAGCCGCAGTGAAGGGTTTTTTTTGGGGGGCGAATGGGGTGTACGTGAGCTGTGAAGTATCCGCCACTGCAATCTTGCTGGGGGCTTGTTTATATTGTCCCCCTCTCGGGTTGATTTTTGATTTTTATACTAATGAAATTTTTAAAAAAGAATAATTCTTATTCTTTATGCATTTGACTTGGACTAGGTCAGAAATAGCTGGGTGGATCCTTTGTATGAGAATTTTTGTTTGTTTTGCTGACTTTCTTAGGCTAGAAGCTATGGCTGAAGAAAAGAAGAAACCTCTGGCCAAATTAATGTGCCATAGAAATCTTTTGTCTCCTAAGTTTGACCTTGTTCCATTTTTGACAGTTTCCCTAGGTCAGATGTTCCTACGGTTAAAATATTGATAACTTAAGATTTTTTTTTTTTCATGAAGAAGAGGATAGAAAGAAGTATTTATTAAGTTTCTTCTGTGTGCCAAGAGCTCACAGAATATTATCTCATTTGATCCTGACTACAAGCCTGGGAACTAGGTGCCATTAGTATTATGTCCATTATGAGTTGAGGAAACTGAGGCAGACAGCATTTAAAAAGATACACTTACGGCCATACAGGCTGGATTTGACCTCAGATTTTATGACTCCGGTTCAGTACCTTTTCTATTGCTTCAGTTAAACTGCCTCTTAGTCCTGCAAAACCTTAAATTTGTAACCGTGAATTGTGTTGAGAGGTCCATGTTGTCAGATTCTGCCTTTAATCTTGTCTTTGAACCATTTCATGAGAGAACAGTAAACTATGACTTTGTATTTCTCATTAATTTGTTAAAGACACAGTTAAATAGGTAGTTTTTATTTAGTCTGTGATTATGGGAGAACTGCAGGAATGGCAGTTGTGGAAAACCTTGTAAAACCACGACGTAGGTTTTGTTTCTTTGGAGTAGGGACATCTAACCTGTGTTTTCCTGATTACTCACATCTTCAAAGTGTTTGGCTCTATCAGTCTTGAGTTTCTATCTTTGAATTATAGTTGATTAAACATTTATTAATAATAAAATATAAGTTAATGTTGTTAAATGTATTAAAATATAAGTTAATACAATTTTTAAAATGTTAAGGCTCACTGAGATAATTGTAGGTACCTTATGAGAGGTACAGTGAAATAATGATAACTTTAATTTACCTTCTTACTCTTTAAATTTCATTTGGAGACACGTTAACAAGTTTAGTAGAAAGAGCTTCTAGGCTTGGAATCCAAAGAGAATTGGGTTTAAATACTTTTTTAGTTGTTTTACATGGCTGCCTCAACACTTCCTCTCTTAATTTCCTTATCTAGTAGTATCTAGTATCTAGTAGTAAAGTGAGAATAATTTCAGTTTTTGCCTTGTAGTGTTGTTGTGAAAATCCAGTGAGATATTTTACCTAAAGTACTTTGTAAACCTTAAAATCTTACATAAATTTCATATATTACCATAATCCCTGACTCCATTCAAAAATAAATCTAGAGTTTGAAGAGATCTTCAAGATGATTTAGTTCAGCTCCTTCATATTAATGAACCCTTTTTGAAAAGGAGAGGGAATTGTTAAATTGAAATATTGCCACTATACTTGATAATTCACACTATATATCTTTACTATATTAGGATTTATTGGAAACTTCAAACTCTACACACTAAATTTTAGTTAGCAACTGCTTTAACCCAGAGTGCTACTAGCTAACAGTAACTCTTAAGCCTTGTGGTGGGAAAAGGCAGAGTTTGTAGGAGGAAAAAATAACCCAGAACAGGAGGGAAATACAAAGAAATAAGAAGACACCAAGGACAAAAAAGAAAAAGTACTAGTAAGATTTATCCCAGGTATGTACCTCTGGTTTAGATAAGTTTAGTGGGGTATAACAACTCTAAACAGTGTTCTAGGTTAGGGTTTAGCAAAGTATTCTTTACAGTGGGTGGAATCCACTATTGATATTTAAATACTGTCAGCAACTTTAAGGTTTTCAGATTGCTTTTATTTCCATTACCTCTTTTGAATTTGACGATAATCCTATGAGGCCGGTATTATCATCATCTCTATTTTAGTGCTTAGGAAACAGATGTTTAGAAAAGCTAAGTGAATTATCACACAACTGGTAATGTCTGAGGTACAACTTTTAAGCTCTTCCACATTGTCCCTGTACATAATTTGGTACTTCTTTTGGGACTGATTTAATAATTTGCTAAGGTGGTTTAGTAGAGACCATCATTTCTTTGGGCTAGAAATATTAGATTTGACTTTTAGTCCCACCTTTTTTTTTTTTTTTCCTAATCACATCCTAACTCAGGCTCCCTCCACTTCTCACTTTTTGCAGAGGTTCCCTAATTGGCTTCCCTCCTTCAAGTCTTTCTCTTTTCCATTGAATAATTCTACAAGTGATTTTCTTAAAATATATATCTGAACTGTATCTCCTACTTAGTAAATTTCATTTTACCCCTAGTGCCCTCTGACTTGCTTTTAAAGCCCTTCCCAACCTGACCGCAATGTATCTTTCCAGCCTCCATTTGTCTTACTTCCAGTGTGCTATGATTCAGCCTAGCTGTCCTTCTCTTTGTCTATCACATGTGGTACTCTGTTATACTTCTTAAGTGTCTTTATACTTGTTATGTTCCAAACCTGGAATGTGCCCTCCGCTTCCCCCTTTTAGAATCCCTTTCTTCATTTAAAACATAACTTGAGCACTGTTACCTTCCATGTCAAATTTTTCTTGATTTTCCCTTTTACTAGCATTCTCCCTCCCTAACTACATAGAATTTATTTAGTACTTCTTTTGTATATTATTTATGTACATGGTATCTTTGCTTAGAATGATGATAATAGGAATAGCTTGCATTTATAAAGCACTTTAAGGTTTGCAAAGAGTTGTACATATATTATCTTATTTGATCCTCTTAACAATCCTATGAAGAGTAGGTGCTTCTATTATCCCTCTTTTACAGATGAGGAAAATAAAGCAACTAAGTCAACTAACTTAATCCAGGGGCATCCTACTAATAAGTTCTGAGTCTATTTGAACTCAGGTCTTCTTTACTATAAGAAAACATTCTTTGTGCCACTTCACAGCTTGAAAAATATAAATAAGAATCATTCTACTTTTCCTTTCACTAACTTTTTAACTCCATGCAGTCTGGCTTTCATCTTCATTATTTAACTGAAACTATTCTCTCCAAAGTTACTAATCTTTTAATTTCCAAATCTAATGACTTCCTCACAGACTTCATCCTTCCTTACTCTCTGTACACTTTGACATTGTTAGAAAGAACTGTCTAATGGATAGAGTTCTCCCGATACTATTTTCTTCTGGTTTTCTGATCTGCTCCTTCTCAGTTGCCTTTGCTGATTTTTGTCCAGGTCACACCCGCTAACCATGGCTGTCTCCCAAACTTTTGCCCTGGGTTCTTTCCCCTTCTGCCTCTATACTCCTTCTCTTGGGATCATTAGCCCTATGATTTCAGTTATCATTTCTTTGTAAAGGTTTCTCAGATCCATTTATTTCAGCCTTAACTTCTCACTTGAGTTTTTCGCTTTCATATCTCCAATTGCTAGTTGAACCTCAAACTAGATGTCTATTAGACATCTTAATCTCAGCATGTCCAAAACCTTTCCCCTAAACCCCTTCTTCTGCTTAACTTCTCAAGTTGGCTTCTTTTAAGTCCCATTAAAATCACATCTTCTACAAGATACTTTTTTTTTCCAATTAACTTAATTCTGGTGCCTCTGTTAATTATTTATCTTGTATATGGAGTTTGGTTTTTTGTTTTTCTGTTGTGTTTTTGTTTTGGTATAAATTTGTTGTCTCCCCATTAGATTCTCAGCTCTTTGAGGAGAAAGACTAGGGTTTTTTTTTGTTTTGTTTTGTTTTTTGTTTTTTGGTGCCACTTTTTGTATCTCCAGTGCTTAAGCATAGTTCGTAGCATATGGTTGACAATTAATAAATGCTTTTTGATTGCTTGATTTATTATTAATGTAGAACAGTAGAGATAGACTCCAATAGAAATGAGACCCTCTAAACTACATAAGAATTCCTATGACATATTGGCTTTGTTTTTTAAAATGTTAGAATTTGTATGTTTTGTTGCATCTTTCTCCATTTTGTCTGGTGAAAAGGACATTACTATTCTCCAGGTACCTAAATGTCATCTTTGACCGTTCTCCCTTTCACCCCTCCTCCCTTTCCATCCAGTTAGTTACCAAGTCCTCTATATTGTGCCTTTGTAACATCTCTCTGATATGGGTCCTTCTCTCCTTTGACACTACTACCATCCTGATGTAGGTCTTACCTTTGCATTTCAGTTTAACTTGTACCCTATCAAAGTAATCGTCCTAAATTAGTACAGGCCTATCCATGTTACTTTCTCTATTCAATAACTATAGTGATTCCCTATTACTTCCAGGTTCAAATAAAAAATTTCAGCTTTTAAGGCCTTTCAAAAACCTGGTATTTTCTTCCTTTCGAAAAGTCGTCTTATTTTCTACCACATACTCTCCGTCCCTTCCTCCTATTCTTCCTACAAGACATTCCACTTTCCAATTAAGCTTTTTCACTGTTAGTATCCCGTACTTGAAACTATCTCCTTATCTCTGCCTTCCGATTTCCCTGACTTCCTAAAAATGTCAACTAAAAAGCCCATTTTTGCATGCTTATCATACCTTAACCTTGGTCCAGTCATTTGACTGTTGAACAAGTCAAGTTCAATAGATAGTAAGAGTAGCTGGGAAGTAGGATGAGTTGTTATGTATATATTTCTTACAATTCTTTGAAATGTCATAACTATGCAAATACTTAAATGATGATTTGAGGCTCTTGTCTCACCCCTCTTTTGTTTTTCAGAGTGAATTTTAGTTGGTGTGGGATAAAAAAGAGAAATTGAATTAAAAATTAAGGTTTTAAGCTTTTATAGATGGGAGAATTACTGTACTGTGGAAAGAAAAAGAAAAAGATGGGAAGAGAAATGTTGTAAACTTAAGTAAAAGGAGGAGTATGTGTCAAATGGTAAGCTTCATATTTCTATAAGGGTAAAATAAGTAATAGGATGAATACAAAGAAGCATGGAAAGACTTACATAAACTTAATACATTGAAGTAGTAGTAAACAGGGCACAATACACAATGTATTTATGCAAAGACTGCAACAATGCAAATAAAACCACCATAAAGCAAGCAAAAGTTTATATCGCAAAAATATTGCAAAGCCCAAAGAAGAAATGTGAGAAATACCAGCTCTCCTGCTCCTTTACAGAGAAAGAATATTCATGACTCTGAAACTTTGTATATATTTTCTAATGTTTTTGATGTTTTGATTGGTTTTGCCAATTATTTTTTCTCTATATTTACAAAATATTCTTTGATATATTTGAATGACTCTGGGAAGGAGGAGAAAAAATGTGGGAAGAAAGTTAGGAAATGCATAAATTTTTTTTTTTTTTTTTTTTTTTTTTTTTGCTGAGGCAAAACGTGGAATGCTTCACAAATTTGTGTGTCATCCTTGAGCAGGGTCCGTGCTAATCTTTGTATTGTTCCAATTTTAGGAAATGCACTCCGGAAGCAAGAATAATAAAACTTTTTAAAAATAGTTTTTAAAATGAATTTAAGCAATGTAAAAAAAACTTTTTTTTTAAAATAAATCTGAGATTCAACCTTATATCTCTCTCAGATTGTCATAAAACTAAATTTAAAAAGTGGTACCGTCAGTAAACTAGTAGAAGACTTCTTTATGGAATAAGGCCTTTTATGTTTAACTAGAGGACAAAATAAATCTAAAAGAGTCCTAGTTAAATCTTATTTAAGGAACTTTAAGACCAAGAAATTTAGATTTCTGTAGAACAGTGCAATCATTGAAGATGCTTTTTTTGTGTATATAGTTGTTCTTTACTACATTGTCATTGTCAGTATTTTGCTTACTTCACTCTATTAGCTTATGTAGAGCTTTCCATGTTTATTTGTATTAATCACATTTGTCATTTTTTAGAAACCGAAACTGCAGATCTATTACCTGTAACTTGCTATTTTAAATATACAACAAAGGTGTCATTTAACTTTTTTCTTCTCACTACCTCCTTTCCCTCACCTCCACCCTGAAGCCATTAGACACAGATATGTATGTATATGTGCGTATCATATTAGTAAATATCCACATATACGTACATGTACATATAAATGTGTGCATTGTATATATACATGCATATGTATATGCATGTATATATACACTTATATACATACACACACATATAAAATGTTAGTTTTTTCCTCTGGATGTAAACAGTATCTTCTTTCATAGGACCTTTGCAATTAATAATAGAATAGAATAATAGAATAACTTGGTTATTCAAAGTTGTTCTTAAACAATATTGCTGTTATTGTATGCGACATTTTTTGATTGTGCTCATTTTGCTCCTCATTATTTTGTACAAATCTTTACATGCTTTTTTTCTAAAATCATCCAGCTCATCATTTCTTATAACAAAGTAATATTCCATCACGAACAAGTACCACAGTTTAGACATTACTTGATAATGGGCGCATCTATTTATTACTTCTGTTTATTTCTCTGGATGCAGATAGTGTCTTCCTTCATATATCCTTTATAGTTAATTTGAGTATCAAAATGATTTATTTTGCTTTTCATTATTTCATGAAAATCTATTCATTTTTTTCTCTGATCAAGCTTATCATTCCTTAGAGAACACTAGTATTTTATCACATTCATATACCATAACTTGTTTAGCCATTCCCAATTATTATGTATCTTCTCAGTTTCTAATTCTTTGCCACCACAAAGTAAGATTCTATAATCATTTTAGAACATAAGGGTTTTTTTCTTTTTTCTCTAATTATCTTTGGGAAATGTGGTATTGCTGGGTCAAAAACTATATAGGGAGTTTAGTAACTCTTTGGACATAATTCTGGATTGTCCTCCAAAATGGTTGGATCACTGCACACTTCCACCAACAATGAGTTCCAGCTTTTCTGCACTCCTCTAACATTTTAAACTTTAATTCAGTCAAATCTGATACCTCAAGATTGTTTTAATTTGTATTTCTATAATCAATCAATAATGATTTAGAACTTTTTTATATGACTATAAATTGTTTTGATGTTTTTATCTAAAAACTGCTTGTTCATATCCTTTGACCCTATATCAACTAGGGAATGACATGCATTTCTACATATTTGACAAAATTCTTTATATGTTTGACATATGAGAACTTTATTTGAAGAACTGATTATAAAAAGTATTTCCCTCCAGTTTGTACATTGTACAAAACCTTTTTAATCTAATGTAATTAAAATTATCCATTTTATATCTTACAGTCCTCTCTATCCTTTGTGTATTCATAAATTGTTCACTTATATAACTCTAAGTCTAATAATAGGTAATATGTTCCATGTTCTTCAAATTTTCTTATAATTTTTTTTTTAATTTCTAAGTCATGTTTTGTTTGTGTGTGGTGGGGGAGTTGGTTTTCTGTTTGTTTGTTTTTTTTTTTTTTTTTACTTTAGCTTGGTAAATGGTATAAGATATTGTTTTATTATGCCCAATTTCTGCCAGACAGATTTTCTAACAATTTTTACCAAATAATGAATTCTTGTCCTAAAAACATAGTCTTCAAACTATATTTATTTGCTGCTGTAAATTGTTTTGTCTATTCTTTTCCATTGATCTACCTTTTTATTTCTTATCCAGTACCAGATGGTATTGAAAATTACTGCCTTATAATATAGTTTAAGATTTGATACTGCTAAGCCTTCTTCCTTTAAAATTTTTTCTATTCATACCTTTGATATTATTGACTTTTTTTTCTTCCAATTGAATTTTATTATTTTTTTCTAGCTCATTAAATTTTTTTTTGGGGGTAATTCAGTTGGGATGGCATAGAATAGATAAATTTTGGTAAGATTGTCATTTTTATTATGTTGTTCTTGCGTACCTGAACAGTCAATGTTTCTCCATTTATTTAAATCTGATTTTATTTATATACATAATTGTTTGATTTTTAAAAATGTTTTGTTCACATAGTCACTGTGAGGTGTACTCCCAAGTATTTTATTTTAAATGGAGTTTCTCTACCTATCTCCTGCAGGGTGCTGTTGGTGATATATAGGAATGATAGTGATTTATGAGGATTTATTTTATCTTCTGCTATTTTGGTGAAAATTTTAATTATTTCAGATAATCTTTGAGTCTTCATATCATCATGTCCTACACAAAGAGATATGATTTTATTACCTCCCTGCTCATTCTGATTCCTTCTATTTTTTCTTCTTTTATTGCTCGGATTTTCAATATAATACTGAATATTGGTGACATTGGGCATCCTTGTTAAACACCTGATATTATTGTGAAGCCTTCTAGCTTATCTCTATTATAAATTATGCTTGCTGGTTTTAGATAAATGCTTTAAATTTAAGAAAAAGTCTCTTTATAATTAAACTTTTTATTGGTTTTTAATGGAAATGAATATTGTACTTTATTTTCTGCATCTATTGATATGATCATATGATATTTTTGGTTATTTTTATTATTGATATAATCAATTATTGTTAAAAATGAAAACTTCATGGATATCTTCAACATAAAGAAGATCCAACTCACTTCCAGTTGATCAATGATTATAACTACACCCAGAGAAGGAACACTGGGAAGTGAATGTAAATTGTTAGCACTACTGTCTATCTACCCAGGTTACTTATACCTTTGGAATCTAATACTTAATGTGCAACAAGAAAATGGTATTTACACACATATATTGTATCTAGGTTATATTGTAACATATGTAAAATGTATGGGATTGCCTGTCATCAAGGGGAGGGAGTAGAGGGAGGGAGGGGATAATTTGGAAAAATGAATACAAGGGATAATATTATAAAAAAATTACTCATGCATATATACTGTGAAAAAAATTATAAATTAAAAAAAAATGAAAACTTCAATCCTAAATTCTTGGAGTGGAGGAATTATTACGTTTCTTGCAAGAAGTGGGTGTCATACCCCTTTGTTTGAGGAGGTGTAAATGAGATTTACAGAAGGCAGAATCAGCAGCTATATTCCATAAATTTGACCTATCTCCTCATCCCCTCCTCAGAATTTCTATTAAAGGAGACCCCTCAAAAGTCTAATATTTCATGACATTACTGTTATATGCACTTCTTTTTATGTTTCCATATTTTCCCTTCCCTTTGCCACAACATCGCATGTTAAAAAATGGTGGATGTTTCCTCCTTAAAGAAGTTAATATGCATGAGGCTTTATAAGCATGCTCAATTATAAAAATGTTCTTGCCTGAGGCATAAGCCATTTGTACTCAACTAGCCCCTGCCATTACTTCTGTTGATTTGAGACATTCTTTAAATCTCTTCAGCCAGGATGTACTGACCTGAAAACTTACATCACATTCTTTTCTATCATGGTAACAGAGAGGGAGGCTGTAACACTGAAACTTTTCAACAGTGGAAAAAAAAAAAATCCTTGCAATTTTGCTTCTCACAGTTATGTTAACAGATTTCCTTATGTTAAAATATCCCTGCATTCCATTTGCTCATAATGTATAATTTTTGTAATATATCCATGTAATCTTTTAGCTAGTATTTTATTTCGGATTTTTACTAACTTTTTTTTTTTTTTAAGGAAATTGGTCCATAATTTTCTTTCTTTTTATTCTTCCTGGTTTAGGTATCAGTTTTACAAATGTTTCATGAAAGGAGTTTGACAGGATTCCAAATCATTTATTTAATATTGGAATTAGTCTTTAAATATTTCATTTAATTTATATTTAATAAAATTCACTTGTAAATCCATCCGTTTCTAGTGCTTTTTTCTTAGGAAGCCTGTTCAATTTATGGTCTGTTCAATTTTCTTTTCTAAAATAGGCCAATTTAGATTCTTTAAAAGAATGTGGATGAGGCAGGTGATGGTTAGAGGTAAACTTAGAAGAATGATAAGGTAAAAAGAGAGACACAGGACAATAATGAGGAAAAATTAGAACGGAGGGCAATACACAAATAGTCATATCTTTAAATGAGAATGGAATGAATTTATCCATAAAATAGAAAGAGAAGTAAAATGAGTTTAAAAAAAGAATTTTTCAAAATATTCTTTACAAGAAATACATTTTAAAATGAGAGATATGTACGAAGTTAAAATAAAGAACTGGAATAGAAATTATTATGCCCCAGCCATTGCAAAAAAAAAAAAAGGGGGGGGGATAGCAGTTATGATCTCAAAGTTAAAACTATTCTACATAATTTGTATTTTTGTAAGTATTCTTCATTTTCACTTACATAATTAAATTTATTGACATAATTGGGCAAAAGAACTCCTTATAATTTTTTTTGTGTGTCAACTCCTAGTCTTACTTATTAATTTCTTATACTCAGTTTTATTAATTGCATCTTTAATTTTTAGGATTTCAAATTTAGTTTTAATTGAAAATTTAAAATTTTTTTCCTAGTTTTTTTAATTGCAGGCCCAATTCATTGGTCTGCTTTTTTCTGTTTTATTGATGTAAGCAATTATCGATATAAATTTTCCTGTGATTGTTGTTTTTGCTTTATATCATAGTTTTTGATTTGTTGTCTCATTATTTTCATTTTCTTTAATGAATTTATTGTTACTGTGATTTGTTCTTTAATCCACTTATTCTTTCAGATTAGGTTGTTTAGTCTCCAATTAGTTTTTTTTTTTTTTCCCTAAGTTTTCATGGTCCTTTATTAGATATAATTTTATTTCATTGTGGTCTGTAAAGAAAGCATTTAAATTTATACTTTTTTGCTTTTAGCATAAAAATTTCATGCTTTAATATACTGTCCCTCTTTGTAAAGTACCATAATTTGCTGAGAAAAAAAAATCTATTCCTTTTTATTTCCATTCAGTTGTTTGTTTGTTTTCAAATATCATATCTAGCTTATCTAAAATTCTAATCACTTTCTTAATTTCTTTCTTATTTATTTTTTGGTTAGTCTATCTAGTTTTGAGAGAGGAACATTGTCCCCCACTATTAAGTACTACTAACAACTTATGCTTGTAATTCATTTAGCTTTTCTTTTTAAAATTTTGAGGCTATAGTATTTGATGCATATAGGTTTGGTATTCATATTGCTTTATTCGCTATAGTACCTTTTATCATAATGCAGTTTCCTTGTTTATCTCTTAATTAAATCTATTTTTGCTTTTGCTTTGAGATCATGATTGCTACTCCTGCTTTTTTTTTTTTTTTTTGAGGTGCTGAGGCATAATAAATTATACTCCAGCTCTTTATTTTAACTATGAGTATCTCATTTTTTAATTTGTTTCATGTAGGCAACATATGGGCAAGTTCTGGTTTTTAATTCATCCTATTGTTTCTGTCTTATTTGTGAGGTCATCCTGTTTGTATTCAAAATTATAATTAACTATTTGTATATTTCTTCCTATCCTATTTTTCTTCATTATTGTCTTTTTTAATCATTCTATTTTATCAATCCTCTAGTTTACTTCTAAGAACATCATCTGCCTAGTTCACACCTTTTTTAGAGAATCTCCCTCATAACCTCTTCCTTTAACCCTCCTATTCCTTATTTTGTCATCTCTTTTCAAAGTTCTTTCATTTTTTCCCTCTCCACTCATCCTTCTAAATCTTATTCTACATTAATTTCTCAAAGCTCTCCCCCATCCTGTCTTTTCTCCCTTTAATTTCTTGCTAAATTTAGATTTTTATATTCTTCTAGATATATATGTTATTCTCTTTTTTACCTCAGATCTGATGAATGTCATTACCAGTTCTACCTCTACCTGTTTTCTGTCAGTTTTTTTTTTCTTCTTACACCTCATTTGCATAAGATAATTTCTTTTTAAAAACTCTTACTACCCAGTTTTGTGGTTTTAGAATCTCCCCATCATACTCAGAGGTCAGTTCCAACCTTTCTTTGAAACTGCCCAAGTACTAATGTTTTCACATATAATAAGTAAACAATTTAACTTTATTAAGCCCTTATTGGTCTTTATTGTTTAATCTTATATTTTTTTTGAATCTTATAAGTTCTTGTCTTTTTGTGACAAATGCCTGGAAGTCTTTTAGTTCATTAAATGTCCTTTTTTGAAAGTTTAACTTAATTTTTTTTTTAATTATTCAACCATGACAATTCTAAACTTTCTGGGTAAGTTATTTTTGGTCCAAATCCCAGCTCTTCTGCTCTCTGAAATACAGTGTTCCAATACCTATGGTTTTTAAATTTAGTTGCTAGGTTAACTTCTATAATTCTGATTCTTGCTCTAGAGTATTTGAATTTATTTTTTTTTCTTCTTGCTCATAGTATTTTCTTCTTAACCCTGACTATAATATTCCTGTAAGTTTTCCTTCTGGCATTTAGTTTGTTTATAATTACTTTCATTGTAAGGTAGTTTCCTTGTTTATCCCTTTTTATTTTTTAAATGTTTCTTTTTGCTTTGTCAGATAAAATGATTGAAATTCTTGCTCTTTTAGATTTACTCTCTGCATGGTGATTTTTTTTTTTTCTTCCTCATTCACTCAACTTTATTCTGTTTATGTTTTTATTTTCTGTATTTATTTTATTTTATAAGCAAATTACATCATATTGTTTTCTTATATAATCTGTCACTTTTTATTGTATTGGATTTTTATTCTACTTAAATTTTTTTTTTGAGAATCATGTTTGTTTTCCCTCAATCTCTAATATCCTTTTTTAAAACTTATGATGAAAAAATCTATTATAAAGACAATTATATATCTCTTGGTAAAAATATGAATTTGCAAAATTATTCTGAAAGAATTTGTAGGCTCAGACCATCTTCAAGTCAAGGGGTAAAGCTTTATTGTGATGCTTTAAAGTAGGCTAAAAGCTGCTTAGAGAAACTATTAAACTCAGCAGGGAGCAAAAGGAGTTTTTAACAGAGAAATATTAGGGAGTATGTTTTCTGGCTGTAACATCAATCAAGTTGTCATCATCCTGTTTGATATTGTGTATTAATGTGATTTTTTTTGTTCATTGTTCACCAGCATCCTATTGGTATAGTGTGGTCCAGGCATCCTGACTTTACAAGATAGTCCAGTACATCAGTTCCTGGATCTGCTCCTGGACCCCTCATCATTCCCTTCTCAAATAAGTGGAAGTCAAAGTCATTTGTGACAAAGGGACAAAGGTCTCATTTTCTAGAGTTACAAGAATTCTTGTTGGAAATGGGCAGAGAGCTATCCCTGCTTCATGGATTCTACTTGGAGGGGTACTGAACTCAAGGGCCTGGAAGCTGGTTGAAGCAGAGTCTTTTTGGTACTGAGTCTTCATGATCAGAATTAGGACAGGATCCAATGTTGGTCATCATTTGAAAATTAATTGCTTGGAGACTGGAGGAAACAAATCTAGTGAACTCCAAATCAAATAGCAAACATAAATAAAATTAAATTTCCCATTAGGGTGATACAGGATGGCTCATAAATTACCATATAATGACAGAAAATCAGTTCAGTATGAATTAAACAAGTAAAAGAAGGCAGAAAGTTTGTACCGAAGTATACTGAAATCCTATTTCTTACTAACTACACATTTAGACTGAAAACAGTAGATCTTACATACTTACATTGTCCTCATGTTTTCTACCAACCATTTGCTCTAATTATAACAGCATCAAGCTGATCTTTCAGACTTAAGCCTAAAGATATGTGCATATGGCAGGATAAGGCATCCTTAGTTTTATTTAACTTCAGATAAGAGACACTGTTGACAAGCACTCTTTTAGTAACAGTTCTATCTCCTAGTCACTCTGGAAAAATCAGGTGGGAAACATTCCTGTTCAAAGGAAGACAATTGAGAAGCTGAACCAGAAGGAATCTTACCTTAAGTTTAATTCAAAAATTGTTCTCCCACTTTTTGGCCAAATACAGTGGTCCATCTGTTACAAGTTCAGGATCATAACATTCTGAGTAGTTTGTAGCATTTCTCTCCAATGGTGGGTTACTGACTTAATGATCCATCAACCAATCATACCTGAATTCAGAATTAAAATAAAATCAGTTACAGTTCTAAGATATTTTATTTCAAATAGCAAGTTTCACTAATCACAGTTTAAGATTAGATGTAGTTAGTTTTACTTTCATGGAATTGCAATAAACAATTAAAGTTTACCAAGACACACATAAGAGATCTCACTTATTTTTCTTTTCTTCTCAAGTTTAAACTCATCTTGGTGTAAAGATTCACACAAACCTGAGAGTTAAGTATCACTTTATCTCAAAGTACAAGTCCTTTCCTTGAAACTTTAACTGACACAGCCCTCAAGCCTGCCTCCTAATACACTGCTGGAGTTTTAAAGTGGCAGCAAACTTTCTCTTTTCCCAAAAGTTTTCAAATTCAAATTTTCTGTTCACACTGCAGTAAAAACCAATTACGACTTCTGATCTGACGCTTCTTCTACTTGTGTTTACTATCATATCTCAAATAATCTTCACTGCACTGAGTTTATTTTCTCTATCTCTTCCATATATCTAATCCTCTTCAGACTGTTGCTATAAGGAGGGAAGAAAGAGAAATAGATTCTCTCTTTCCTCTCTGCCCGAACCTCTTGTTGCTTAAAAGCTCAGGTGAGATCAAATTGGATCTTGGTGCTTGGTGAATTTGGTAGGTCCTTAAGAGTAATAGCCACATTTTTGCTTAATTTGGTAAAGATCATTGAGATAAGGACAAAATCCGACACTTTTCTCAAAGGGCAGGGTTTATAGACTGGGTAAATTGGGGTTTTGAGGAGAGAATGAGAAGCAGGGATTGCTGGGAAGTTAAAAGAGTCTGGTTCATGGTTTGAGGGTCTGAGGGACCAATAGGAAAGAAAGTTTGGTGGGTGAGGAGGAGGCTCTAACCATAGTTTATGAGCTTCCAGAAAGGGATTATTACTTGGTTCCTTTGGAGGAGGAACAGAGACTCTGGGGGTTGTAAGGAGGGGATCATCAAGAAGATTAGATTGTTCCCCATTCATTCTGGTGTGAATTTGCCTAGGAACATCTTGTACTATTGCCACAGAGTTACATCTTATGAGAGGGCCATAAAGGCCTGGACATATAGAACTTTAGTCCATTTATCCTTTTGGTGGTAGAAAAGAGATTGAGCTGCAGGTGGTATAAATTAGAGACCAGTTGATGGACCATTTTTTCTTGATTCTCTAGATAATATTGAGTTACAAAAGAATCCAAGGCATCCCTTTTTAAGGTCTTAGAGACTGAGCTTCTTTTACTTTTAGAAAAGGCAGCCTACGGGTGAATTCTGGAGTATAGAAGGAGACTGATGTATTTTTCTGTAAGCCGTAAAAAAAGGCTCCTATAGTTACTCACCCCTACTGGCATCTTGAGGAGGGAAATATGAACTGTGGGTGTTTGGAAAGACAAGGCAACCCTTACCAAGAGGAAAGTCTGCCAGAGCCCATGATGGGCCTGACTCAAAGCTGAAACAAGGCCTTCTGAATGCTGAGACGGTAACCCAACTGTAGGGTGAAGGAGGATAACTTACCTGGATTGAAAGAGGGCCTGAGTCATAAGACTAATCGTCACATAGGGTACTAAAAATGATGTGATAAAAATCATGAATTTGGGAGGTCATTTCCAATGAATTAGAGTCTCAGAACATCTCCAAATCGAGGAACAAAGGTTTGTTGTGAGGCTATAAAACAGGCTCAAAAGTTTCTTAGTGGAACTATCAGCTCAACAGGGAGCAAGCAGGATCTTTTATAGGGAAAAACCAGGGGGTGTTTTTCAGACTGCACCTTATTTGAAATGTATTTATGATAGTATTATGTTTTGTTTATTACTCATTAGCATCCTATTGATACAGTGGCCCAGATATCCTGGCCTTAACAGAATAGCTAGTCATCCTGCTCTTGCAAGGTAGCTGGTTATCTTGGCCTTGCAAGGAAGTCTGGGATATCAGTTCCTGGATCTGCTCCTGGACCCTATAATTTTTAAAGCTCTATTCCCCTTTGCTCCTTTTTTTTCTTCCACTCTTGATTCTTTCCTTCTGTTTCTCCTATTTGTTATCATTCTGGGTTTTCCCTCTCAAGGACTTTCTGCCACTGCCAGTGTCAGAAAATGCCAATTTGTATACATGACACTGCCCCATGGCAAGACACCTTCCCTCCTCCAAAAAAAAAAAAAAACATATCCTCAGTTATTCAGCCCAGCAATTACTTCTACCTTCCCCTCGAACACCTTTCTTATACATGTCCTCCCAGTCCAGGCACCACCCTTATGAACTCAACTCTCCCCAGTTCTCAAGGCAGAATCACTGTCTTTTCAAACAAAAAATCTGTTATGTACATTTAGAAAGACATGTTATTATATAGGTCTCTCTTCTGACACTTGGTTGCTATTATTGTCCTTGACTTCTATATTCATTCACCTCTCCATTTTTATTGTGTGAAGTGTTTGAGAAACAAATAATCACTTCATGTTTGGTTTTCTTTCTAAGAATATTTTACATTCCCCTTTATTACTGAATGTCTATTATCTCTTTTGTTGTTGTTGTTGTTTTTTAGGAGGGGGAGAAATGATTGGGATTATGTCACACAGCTAATAAATATTTGAGACCAGATTTGATCATCTCCAATCTCCTTTTGATTCCAGGGCTATTGTTACAAATACTCCATCTTTTTCATTTATGATTAAGCTCAGATTTGTATGATAGCTCACCATAGGCTACCATATTGAATTCCCTCCTATTTTCTGGTAAATGATGAATAGTATTTCTGCTATTCAGATTTTCTTTCTTTTAGATTTGAAGATCTTTCTTCTGATTTCCTTGCAGAATTTGTTATTTCTTAATAGTAGTATTACCTTTAACTATTATGATGAGTTTTGTAGTTTGTCACTTTAATAAGGTGGTTTTTTTTTTGACAGGGAAACTATAGAGTTTTTCAGTTGACATTTTTGTTTCTGTGTTCAAAACTCTAAGCAGTTTTCTTGTATTTTTCTTTGCATTTTGATGTTCAAGTTTTTGACTACTTATGTTCAGGAGACTTTTAATAGTCTTATCTCCTTGTATCCTGTTGTGATTACAGTGCTTTATTTTAATGATATATATTATACCTTTTTGTTTTCTTCCAGAATGTCCTTCACTTTTGTAAGTTTCTATTCCTAATAAGTTGTCCTTTCTTTTGCTCCTTTGATTATCACCGTAAATTCAAGTTTGCCCATTCTGCAAAATATTTGCTATACAAGCCACAAATGCTGCTCTCATAATTCTCATTTGTTTTTTAAAACTATTAGGTAAAGCATATTTTGGTTCCATGTTCTCTTAATCCACAGGATTTTCTTCTCATCAACTGTTTAATCTTTTCTCTTTAAATTTTTAAAGTGACATTTGAACTTATTTACTATCTCTAGAAACTATTTTTTCTTCTGTGTTTTCCGTGTTGGTTTAGTATCTGTTTATGGGAAAGTCTTTGTGTTTTCTTCTCTCGGGAACTTTTGTAATTTCAGTTGATTTTCTCCTCTTGCTTGACTTTTCTTCTGATAATGATTTCCCTGTAGGCTAGATCTCAACCTCCTCTTTTACTAGGCAATTCATGGTTCATCAATTCTAGTCTCTGCACTGTGTGACTTTTTCTTGGATAGTACTAGCCCAAGTTGGATGCTGGGCTCTTATCCTCATTCTTAGAATGTTGCAACACAATTCTCTACATGACATCCTATCCCT
The DNA here is from genome assembly GCF_048593235.1 of Sminthopsis crassicaudata. Lineage (NCBI taxonomy): Eukaryota > Metazoa > Chordata > Mammalia > Dasyuromorphia > Dasyuridae > Sminthopsis > Sminthopsis crassicaudata. The sequence goes on from NC_133619.1 coordinate 253,495,530, forward strand.
TTCCCTGTATTTCTCAGTCCTTTGGGCTGGCAGTATAGATTCTGCCAAAGCTGGTGCAGTGTAAATAAGCATTGTACTATATAGTATGGTGAAAAGAGTTTTGAACTTAAAGTCACCAGACTCAATTTCTAAATCAGAGACTGCAGAAGATTTTTGTTAAAATTCTTCTATTTACTCTCTGTTTCACTTTGGGCAGGCCACTTTAAAATGTGGGGAATTGTACTAATATTTTCTAAAGTATTTTTTAGCTATAGCTCTACAGTTTTCTTAACCTATCAGGATACATTGCAGATGTTTATCTTGTTTTTAATGGCAAAACAGCCAGATAATCTTTTTTTTTAAATTAATTTATTTACAAAGCATATGCCTGAGTAATTTTTCCAACATTGACCCTTACAAAACCTTTTGTTTCAAATTTCCCCCTCCTTTCCCCCCCCTCTCCCCTGTCTGGCAGGAAGTCCAATACCTGTTAAATATGTTGAAATACATATAAAATCCAATATATGTGTACATATTTATACAGTTAACTTGTTGCACAAGAAAAATCAGATCAAGAGGGAAGAAAAAGAAAACTGAGAAAGAAGACAAAATACAAACAAATAACAGAGAGAGAATGCTATGGAGTGTTCCACATTCTGTTCCCACAGTTCTCTCTCTGGGTGTAAATGGCTCTCTTCATGACTGAACAAGTGGAACTGGTTTGAATCAGCTCATTTTTGAAGAGAGCCACGTCTATCAGAATTGATTGTTGTATAGTCTTCTTGTTGTCATGTAGAATGATTTCCTAGTTCTGCTCATTTCATTAAGTATCAGTTCATGTAAGTCTTTCCAAGCCCCTCTGAAATCATCCTGCTAGTCATTACTTACAGAACAATAATATTCCATAACTCGTATACCATAATTTATTCAGCCATTCTCTAATTGATGGGCACCCACTCAGTTTCCAGTTTCTTGTCACTACAAAATTTGTGGGGAGCCACAAACATTTTTTTGTACATGTGGGTCCCTTTCCCTCTTTTAAGAGCTCTTTGGGATATAATCCCAGTGGAAATACTGCTGGATCAAAGGATATACATAATTTGATAACTTTTTGAGCATAGTTACAAACTGCTCTCCAGAATGGTTGCACATCCATTCACAGTTCCACCAACAATGTATCAGTGTCCCAGTTTTTCCACATCCCCTCCAACATTTGTTGTTATCTTTTCCTGTCATCCTAGCTAATCTAACAAGTACAGCCAGATATTCTAAAGATGACTTTGGTTTTTCATCTAATAGCATGAGTTACATAGCAAGTTAGGGACTGAATTGGGCTTAGAACCCAGGGCCATTCACTCCTTTTAAAACTAGCAATCTCCATCTAGGTGATAGTGATTCAGTAAGAAGATTGCATGCTCTACCATAGTGAAATGAAGTCTACTGTCACTTGTCATGCTAGTTGTTGAGTAGTTGGACTTAGTGAAGTTTAGATTTGGCCATATGGTAGTTAATTTGAAGGGGAAAAAATGTGGTGCTTTATCCTCAAGATAATCCAACAGACATGTCAACCAAAATTTTTATTGTGGTTTTAAGATATTTTAATAGAAGTCTTTTCTATTCACAATAAAGGGAATGGAGGTTTGATAGTTTCATTGTATTCTTTGCTTGTCAGATCACTTATATGGTGATAGCATGGATACTGGCTCTGAAGTTATAGGAACATTGTTCAAAAACTACTACTTGCTACCTGTATGACTGGGTAAAATCACTTCACTTCTCTAAGCCTCACTTTATTCATCTCTAAGTTAAGGGTGTTGACTTAGATTGCCTTTGAGCTTTCTCTTGTCCTTAATATTATGATACTAGAACAAAAGTTTTCAAACTTTCTCTGTTCATGGTATCTTTAGTGTCTTAATTTTTTTTATGGTGCCCTAGGCCAAAAGAAATAACTAAGTATTCCATTTATTAAGTAGTTAAATACAAACAACTCAATAAATATTCATGTTCTAAATTTTATTTAGTAACTGTTTGAAAAAACAGGTAAATTGAAAAAATATTTTTTTCATTCTTAAATAACCATAACCATATACTAATGGTATGTGCCTATTGGGTTCAACTTCTTAAATTTTGGAATTGGATTTGATACAACTCTCCTCATTTCCTGATCCACTTTGATTTTCACCTTCTCCTTGCTTTTTATCATAGCAACCACCAAAAGTGGTTTTAGAAAGTTTTAGAAAGACATGTTTGTTGTAAATAAATTTAAAAAGTTATTGGAGTAAGCTGAAAGTATATATGTAACCACAAATAATCTCATACTTATAGAGAAGGTGATACAAGGGAAGATACAAGGGTGATCTAAGGTTGAAATCATGAACTTCCTTGAACTAGTAGTTTGTGAGTTGAGTATTTCCCTTTTGTGTTTGTCTTAGTAGTTTGCAAGTTGAGTTGAATGTTTCCCTTGAAAATTTAAAATATCCCTTGGCACACTCATCAGTGTACAGTAGCATTGCCATGGACAGTTTTGAATTGAGATACTCAAATATTAGGTTCACTTCTGCATGCAGGGTTTTAGAAAAGGGGTTTTTATTAGAACACAGATAGTGGAGCATGATTGGAAACAAGGGTAGTAAGGAGAGATTTAAAACTATGTGATAGAGAAATGGGTTGAAGAAATTGGGCCTGTATACCTTAGATTACAGACAGAGGTTGGGGATGGAAGTAGGTTATAATACTTGTCTTTAGTTACTGAAAGATAATCATTTTAGTAAAGGATTAGATTTGATTTGACTGCTAATGGGTAGAATCATTGTATGTGATTATTGGAGAATATGAGGAAAGCCTCCTCCATGTTTGCTGCATCTTTTGTGGTAAACTTTTTGAAAGAAATGGATAAGTGTTGGGTTGGGCAGGCATTGCTGAGTTATGATCATCATCATTGGAGGACCATCCACTTTGAGATCAAAGATCATTTTGACTATTTTATGGCAACATTTTTCTCTAATTGACAACTTTCAAAAATTTATGTATTCATGCTTAAAATTTTATATGTCTAATCAAGATTATTTGTTTTTATGGTTACTTATATTCCCCTGTTTTAAGAATTTTTACTGTAACTACACTTAAGTTTCTAAATAATATGACAATTTTCATTCATTCATTGATTTTTTTAATACTAGCTATTTTAAAAAATATATGCAAAGATAGTTTTCAACATTCACTCTTGCAAAACTCTGTATTCCAAATTTTTCTCCCTCTCCCCTTCTCTAGACAGCAAATAATACAATATATAATAAACATGTACAATTCTTCTATATATATTTCCATATTTATCATGCTGCACAAGAAAAATCAGATCAAAAAAGGAAAAAAGTAAGCAAACAAGAAGAAAAAAGGTGAAAATACTATGTTGTGTTCCATATTCAGTCTCTATAGTCCTTTTTCTGAATGTAGATGCTCTTTTCATCACAAGTCTTTTTTCATCACATAATGGAATTGGCTTGAATCACCTCATTGTTGTAAAGAGCCACATCCATCAGAATTGATTATCACATAATTTTGTCATTATTATATACGATGTTCTCCTGGTTCTACTCATTTCACTGAGCATCGGTTCACATAAGTCTCCTCAGGCCTTTCTGAAATTCTCTTGCTGATCATTTCTTATAGAACAATAATATATCATAACTTATTCAGTCATTCCCCAATAGTTCCTTGCTGCTTCAAAAAGGACCGCTACAAACATTTTTGCACATGTAGGTTCTTTTTAATACTTTATTTGGGATAGGTTCAGTAGAGATGCTGTAGGATCAAAGACTATGCACAGTTTAATAGCCCTTTGGGCATAGTTCCAAATTGCTCTCCAGAATGGTTGGATCAGTTCACAATTCCACCAACAATGTAATAGTGTCCCAGTTTTCCCACATCCCTTCAAATATTTGTCATTATCTTTTCTTGTCATTTTAGCCAATATGAGAGGTGTGTAGTAGTACCTCAGAGCTGTCTTAATTTATATTTTTTAAATCAATAGTGATTTAGAGCATTCTCCCTCCCCTCCCCCCTTGGCAATTGGGGTTAAGTGACTTGCCCAAGGTCACACAGGAAGTGTTAAGTGTCTGAGACCAAATTTGAACTCAGGTTCTCCTGACTTCAGGGCTGGTGCTCTATCCACTGCACCACCTAGCTGCCCCTGGAACATTTTTTCATATCGCTAGAATGGCTTTAATTTCTTTGTCTGAAAATTGTCTATTCATATCCTTTGTCAGTCATTGATTTTTGAGATACTGGATTTCCTATTTTTGCCTACATTGGAAGCATAATCAGTGGTTGCTCATTGGGCTGATTTTACCACTAATTGGCCTCGGATATCTGATCTTTTCCATTTCTGACATGCTCTGTCCCTTCTTAGGCAGTTTTAGGTGGGCTTCAGCTTTCAGGGGTTCATTATATTGGATTTAGTGTCAGATTTGTGCAGACCTGTTATTGACTTAATCTTCTTAAATTCAGAACTATCTTAAGCTCAGCCTCCCTGGTAGCAGGGATTGCTGGGTATGTACCACTGCTCTGACCATCTATTTTACATTTTTAGATTGCTTGTCCACTTAGAGCATATTATAGTATGTAGTGTAAGACTGTAATCTGAACCTGAATTTTCTCAAACTGCTGTCCCATTTCCATTCATCTTTATGAAATAATGAATTTACTTATTTTGTTTTAGAACTTTACTCAGGTTCCATGACACTACTCATTTTCTTGTTTTTTTTTTTATTCTTTTTTTATTATCTTCTTTCTGTCCATTTTATCTTCATAATGCTTAACTATAGATGTTTCCCACAGCCTAGTCATTAATACTGACTCTTACCCAGCAGCTGAACACCAAAGGTTCTTAACTTTTTTTTAAGTACTGTGATAAAGTATTTCAATATAATTGGTTGCTTTTGTAATTGTATATCTTACATTATATACTTAAAAAGTTTTATATGGTCCATAGGTTTTACCAGGCTACCAAAGGCTTCGTGAAAACACAAAAAAGTGAAGACTTTCTTTTCTAAACTCTTTTCCTTGGTGAATTAGCATTTTAGTTCTGCCTTGATTATTAAAAAATCTATAGTAACTATAATTTTTGTAGGTTTTTTTGTAGTTTTGTAATTTTTTTTCTTTTTTGGACCTTGAACCTATACCTTTATCAGTGTCAGTTTTTATATCTCAAAGGTTTCTTCCCAGTATAGGTTTTGCCTTTAGCATTTCAAAATATTTCTTAGGGGCATTGAGGAGATTAATTGATTTACCCATGGTCATGGGTAGGATATCAGAAGCAAAATATGAACCGAATCTTTTTAACTCCAATGTGCCAGCCTTCTCTTCACTATTTTATGCTACTTGTTTTAGAAAAATTAAAGTGCTATGTGAAAGTAACAATTATTATGATTATCATCAGTATCTTTTTCTAATTTGTCACTTGTGCACCTAATCCTAATTGTTTATAGAACTTTTTTCTTATCTCCTTAAATTCAAAGTGCTTAAAACTATTTTTCTTTCAAATCAACTAGTTAATCCATAAGCAATTAAGTTTGTGATATATATATATATAAAGATATAGATATAGCTATATAGATATATATAAAACTTGTCCAGCCATTTCTCAGGAAATGGGCACCCCTCAGATTTACATTTTGTCATATGAACAAGAGCCATAAATATTTTTGTATATCCTTAGAATTTGTTTTTCTTAGAAATAATTTCTTCCCTAAATTTGTCCTCACCTCCCTGTAATTTCTTTTGCCCTGTTTCCCTCAACAAATCCTCCTCTTAGCCTATAAAATGAAATGTATTTCTGAACCCTATGTGCATCTTCATCTTCCTGCCTTTAACTTGTTCCATAAAAGTGAGGGTTGAGTGTCAGATGCTTCCTCTCATCCCTTTCTCCTTATTTTTTATATGTCTGTCTACTTTTGTACCCTGCTTATTTTAGACATTTTTTTCCAAACCTTCCTCCCTCCATACCTCCAGTGTATTCCTCTTATCTCATTCTGTTCTTCTCCTTAGAACATCAGAGATAAAAGAAAAATTATCAGGCCTTGTCTAATTAGACTCTTGTTGACCTCCAATGATGCTAGGTGCTCAGATGACTTCTGATAGTAATAGGTCTCAGAGGGGAAATGTCTAACTTTCCTTTATATTTGAATGTAAGCAGTTTTAACTTTTTTTTTTTTTTTTTTTTTGGCTCCTTACTCAGGTTTCCATTTTTATGTTTCTCTTAACTCCTGCTTAAAAATTTATACACAACTGAGAAATCAAGTTGATTCCATATTGCAATTGATCCTGTTTTGTACTACCCTTCTACATTTTGTGTAACTGTTTAAGCCATTTTAATTTTTTTGTCTGTGAGTTGAGTTCAAAAGTTCAGTCTTTTTCTGTAAGTCCCTCCCTATTCTATCTTTATGTCAGGAGACCTATTATCTCTGTACCACTAGTTGTTATGCAAAGATACTGGTGGATACAACCAATCAACTTTTCCTAGTGACAAGGAAGTAAATCTTATCCCTTCCATCCATATGAACCAGATGATTTATAATCTCAAATCCTGTGCTATTTTTTATCTACTTTTTCTAAACTATAAAAATGCTACCTCAGGGTTTGGGTTTTTTTTTTTTTTTTTTTTTTTTTTTTTTTGTTTGTTTGTTTGTTTTGTTTTTTGCTTGCTTGGGGAGCTAAAATATCCTCCTTTTATTGGTTACTGCTTGATTTAAATCAGCTCTGATCTTTTCATCAGAAATACTTAGAAAGCTATCATTTCATTAAATTCTGCTCCCCCCGGGATTCTACTCAATTTTGCTAGATTTAAGTCTTTGCTTTCTGAAATAACATTTTCTGACATCTACGCTCCTTTAGAGTGATCAAATTTAAATGTGTGTTATCCTGACTGATTCCTTGGTAGTTGGAAGTTTTTCTTTCTTTTTGGCTTATTGAAGTATTTTTCTTTGACCTAAAAGCTTTGGATTTTGCATATAATGTTTTTAGGAGTTTTCATTTCACTTTGGAGTTTGTTCAGGAGATGCTCAGTGGATATTTTTTCTATTTTTACTTTTCCTTCTGCATCAAATAAATAGATCTGGACAAATTTTTTATTTTTAACATTTCTTGTTGTCTTATGGATTCTTTGACTTCTATTTGTTCCATACTGATTTTTTATATTTTTTGTGACAAAGCTGTTAATTTCCTTTTTTCTTCCATAACTCTTATTAGTTTTCTTCCTCTTTTTTTAATAAAAAACTGTAACTCTTCAAAAAATAAAGCCCATAACTCTTGTCATACATTTTGGAAATTTTAATTAAATTTGTGCCCAAATAGTGTTTTTCTTTGAAGCTTTGCTTATAAAGTTTTTTTGGATTATTTTCTTTTTCTAACTTTGTGTCTTAAGCATCCTTGTCATTATAATGGATTTTAAAAAATCATCTGAGTCTTAGGAATATTACGTAGAAGTGATATTGTAGATTGGGGAGGGACAAGGAGACCAATTAGGAGCTAATAATATTGCTAGAATAATTCTGAAGTTCTGGAAACTTGAAAGCTTGGAATGTCTTTTGAATATTCAATATTCTATCTTCCAAGTATATACTGTTAGCTAATTAACTTTTAAAAAAACACTCTTGCTCAAAAACTTGTGTCCTTATTTGTCCTTATTTTATTATACTTTATATGCCTTATTCAAGTTAATTATTCTTTTTTTTTTCCCCTGACGCAATTGGGGTTAAATGACTTCCCCAGGGTCACACAGCTAAGATATGTCAAGTGTCTGAGATCAGCTTTGAATTTAGGGCCTCTTGACTTAAGGGATGGTACTCTCTACACTGCTCCACCTAGCTCCCCCTAATTATTCTTTAAACGTTTTGTATAATTTGCTTGTAAATCCAGCTTGTCATGGATTATATTTCTTTGGGAACTAACTCATTTATGATTTGTTCAATTTCATTTTCTAAGATAGGGTTATTTAAGCATTCTATTTCCTCATCTGTTAGTATGAAACTTTAGGGGAAAAAAAATAGTAAAGGATGAAATGAATGGATAGTGCCATGTAGGCACTAGGATTTAGGAAAGGAAAGAAGGGCTTGACATGCTGTCATCCATAGGAGTCACACATTATCAGACATTACTGAACAGCAATGAACTTGGTTTAAGATTCAGTGCTTCACTTACTGAACCATCTAGCTGCCTCTTAATAAAATTAGCCAATTATTTATCTATTTTATTGTTGGGATTTCCCCCCCCATTTTTCCTGCAGCTCCTGATTTTATTTATTATTTTAATAATTACTTTCAATTTTATTAATCTCTTCTTTGATTTTCAGGATTTCCATTTTGCTTTTTAATTGCAAATTAAAAAAAATTTTTCTAGTATTTTTAGTTGCTTAATTCATTGATCTGATTTCTCTTTTGTTGATACATGTATTCAGAGATACAATATTTCCTCTAACTACTCCTTTGGTTGCATCCCACAGATTTTAATTTATACTGTCTCCTTGTTTGTCATTATCTTTATAAGTTTTTTTTTTTTTATTATCTCTATGATTTATCTTTGACTCTTTTTTGAATAGATTATTTAGATTCCAGTGATTTAAAAAAAATCTATGTCAGAGACCTCTTATTGAATATATTTTTAATTGCATTATGGTACAAAAATAATATATATTTAATATTTCTATTTTTGCATTCATTTATGAAGTTTTTATGCCCTAAACAGGATCAGTTTTTTGTAAAGATGCCTTGTACTGCTCTACTCCTTTTTTTTTTCCATTCAGTATTCTCTAGAGGTTTATTATATCCAACTTTTCCAAATTTTTTTTCCATTTTTTCCACTTAATTTTTTTAATTCATATTATGTTTCGATTTTACTTAGGATTGAACTAAGTAATTTGAGGTCTTTCACCTAACATGATAGTTTTATTGTTTCCTCCTATGACTCAACTTCCTTAAACTATTTCATCCTTGTATCATTTTGTGTAGGTATTCAATATTGATATTAATTCATTGTCTATGGTACTTTTTAGTAAAACATAGTTTTTCTAATTATCTGTTTTAATTAATCTGTCCTCATTGGCAATAATAATAATAACACATTCCTCCCAGGGTAGTTTGAATCAAATCAGATAATATTTATGTAGTGTTTAGTACAGATTTGGCACATAGTAGAAGCTTAAAAAAATCCTCCTTTACTGCCTGTTATTTCTACCCTGTTTTCTGTTTTATATATTGGTTCCATTCAAACCCTCATTCCAAGTTAATATTGGCAGGCACATCACTGACTACTAACCATCTAGCCAATATCTCTACATCTTGTTCAAAAGAATATCATAAAAAAACTATCAACTACTTTCCTTGAAACTCAGGCATTCTTTATGTATGGTATTTTTCTGTTTTATATATTGCTATTTGGTATTAAACATTTTGAACTGTATGTTTCATAGATATCTCAAACTGAACATAACATAACAACTGACTGGATATACATATAAGTAAGAATGTAAAGATGGGTAATAAAGGATGGTAAGAGGAAAGTTTAAAAGAGATGTAGCTTCCCTGACTTCCTTCAAATCACATCTAAAATCCCAACTTCTACAGGAAGCCTTTCCCAATTTCTCTTAATTCCAGTACTTTGCCTCTGTTGAGGCAAAGTTTCCTTTCCTATTTATATTGAATATAGCTTTTTTTGTACACAATTAATTGCATATTGTCTCTTCTCATTAGATTTTGAACTTCTTCAGGTTCAGAATTGTTTTATTCCTTTTTTATATTACCAGCATTGAATGAATGTTGCTTCTGACAAACTAAGACCTGGGAAAGATCTTAGCTTTAAAAAGCCAGGTTTTTCCACCAAATCTGGGGTCATCTTCAGATAGCCTGATTATGTCTTGCAATTGCACTCAGTTGACCTTGGAGGAAGAAAAGGGAGACTGATGACTTTGCACAACTCTGCCTCATTAAAGTCCAGTTCACTTACTTGCAAGTCAAACATCTCTTTCCTGATGTCATTGGTCCTTTTTGAGAATGAAGGACAAACAGCAGTGCTGAGGACAGTGTCTAGCTAGCACATGTAGTAGGTTCTTCATAAATGAATAAATTTATTAAATACTTAAATGAAATAGTAAATTTTACATAATAGACTTACAATTTCATGTGTATTTTTTATTATACTCTTGTGGAAATGTTTGTTTAATCACATAAATTTTTAAAAATTTCAAAACAATTATTACTTGATTTTAATGTTCGATTATCTTTTGGTAGTCATTCCTAACATCAAGTCAACTTTGAATAATTTATACTTAAATAACAAATAATTTAAAAATTACTTATGTTGGCCTTTGGTATGCATCTATTTATATTTGGCCATTTATGGCTGTGGTTATTGCTATGAGGAATTACTTGTAAGTAATATCTAATAATAAAATTTATCCATTGCTTTTCATTGTCTTTTGTTTCAATTCTTTTCTCCAGTCTAATTCATTTTACACATACATCTGCCAAAATGATTTTTTTAAAAAGTCTATTTTTACTTCTATTCAGTAAACTCCAGTCGATCCCCATTCCTGCCTTTCACACCTTAGTCCCTTCTCATCTTTCTCCCTTTATAATCCTGAAGGTTTGAGGTTGGCAAGAAAGAAAATGACTGAAATTTCTCATACTAAGTCACTGTACTCATACTTAATACTAAGTAAAGTAGTAAAGAAGCATGTCATTGTACCTTATTATTTTTTGCTGTTTCAAGAAAATGGATCTATCTGTAAGAAGAACATTAAAATTTATTATTTTTACATGATAAATAATATTTGATTTTTAGGAGTTGAATAAAAGCATATGTACTCTTTTTTTTCAGTTTATCTAGTATGCAAATAATTGGAAATTTTGTTCATGACGGATTTTACTTTGTCTAACTCAGTTCCTTTCTTTTATTCCCCTTTCTTTTTTAAAATATATAAGCAAAGAACTGAGTTTATTTCTTCATTCTTTCAACTCTCAGATAATTTCTGGATTGTAATATTCTCTATATTTTAATGGAAATATCATTAAGAATTTTAAATTAATTAATGGGCAACTTTTGAATATTCACTTATTGTCATTGAAATTTTAATAAATGAAATTTTTAAAAAAGAAATAATAAATAGAAAGAACTTGTTTTTCCATCATTAAAGGTTTAGTTTGAAGCCAATTAAGAGTCAAAAATTTCTTCAATTATTCTTATATGTTCAACTGTATTTTAATGTGAAAATACTTATGATTTAGGATTAGGTGATTTTGTTAATGACTGAAATCAGCTCCATCAATTTTATTCTTCACAAAGTTAAGCTTTACAAATGAATAGTACATATTTCATTAAATGGAAAGTAATTTACATCCATAAAAGTATAAGAATTTTTGTCTTCCCAATTTGTCAAGGATATATAATCATTCAAATGATTGGTTGATATTAAATTCCATTCTATAGGAAATTTGTTCTTTTAAGGCCCTTGCATTGTAATATAATTTTAAAATGAGAAAACCTGTTTAGATTTTAGTTTATGCTATTTTAATTATGGCACCATCTATGTATATATAATGTTTAAGAGAGATTAAAATGATTCCATGTTACATCAGTATTACATTTGGTTCCCACACTATGCTCCTGAGCCATCTTTATTTCATTGACTTTTCTTTAAAATCATTGGGAAGTAGTGACCTATAAAAGTACACAGGATGTTTGGGAAAGAATTTCAACATGCCCTCTGTTTACAGAGGAATGCCATAGATAAAAATGGATTTTTAATCTTTTTAGTCATTGTTTATTTTGTTGTCATTGAAGCTTTCAGGAAACACCCTAATGATGAACTATCTTTTTCCCTTCTAGCACCAACAGACATTTTTGAATCAGCTGAGAGAAATCACTGGCATCAATGATACACAGATACTACAGCAAGCCTTGAAGGTAGTGTGAATTCTTTTTTACTAAATAGTTTGTGGCTTGTCCCAACTTATAGTCGGAAAAGTTCACATTTTCTTGCCATGACCATATGTTCGTGGAGATTAGAATTGTACTCTTATAAGAGTACACTTTGTTTAAATAACTAATCTTCACACATAGCTGCCTATATATCTTTGGAGAAAACTAGCATTAAAGCATGTTAAAATTAGAAAGACAAATCATCAGCATACACAATCTACCCAAGATGAGAAAAAAAATTTTTGATGAAGAAATAAATGATTTGTTTAGTGGGATTAATTGAATCCTACTTTGAGATAACTTCTTTTACAAAAAAGATCCATTGCTATAAAAGAAGGGTGTGGGAAATATATTTTCTGTCAATCCATGATGAGAAAAAAAGAACAAACATATATAAAGTTTAAAAGATAAACAGAAAAATAAGATTTTTTTTACTTTCTGAAATAAATAAAATCATGATCAGTCTTTACTGTAACTATTCAACTTTAAGTAAATCTAACATAAAAATTAAACAAGAAAATAATGATGAAATTTTAGACAAATTAGTTATAATTATACTCTTATGATAACAAAATGGTAATAATGATATTGCTACTACACTACTACTACTACCACTGCTGCCACCACCACCACTAATTAATTAACTGATATATCTAATGTCAAGCTTTGTGCTAAGAGCTTTACAATTATAAATTCAGGTGACACTCACAACAACACTGAGAAGGGTAGGTATTACTTCTGTTTTACAGATGAGAAAATTGAAACAGAGGCTAGGGTCTGGGGTCACACATTTAACTGATTTGTATCTGATTTGAACTGGATTTGAACTCTGATTTTCCTGACTTCAGGTTTGATACTCTATTCACTGTACCACTTTTACAAAAATTGGACAGATATTACGATATAAAAACTTCATGAACAGATACACAAAACAGAATTATTAAGCATATCTTTCAATGACCACAATTCAATAAAAATTATATTAAAGGTAACAATTAGGGAAAGTGTTAAAGATTAACTAGAAACTAAATTTAATTCTGAAGAATTGGTGAGTTAAAAAAACAAACCATAGAAATGATCATTATATTAATATAATGACATCTAGGAAGCAACATATCAAAATTTGGGGGATGTAACTAAAGCATTCATTAGGGAAAAATATATTTTTATTTACATTTTAATCCACAAAATGGATGGTGAGTAGATTGATGGATTTATTACAACCAAAATAAGTAGAAAACCAACTAAATTAAGCCTCCCAATTTAAACATGAAAATAAAGATCCTGAAAAAAAAAAAAAAACAAGAAATAGATTTAACAAAATTGAAAGCCAAAGAAAAGGGATAAGTAAAACTAGTTATTTAAAAAAAATAAAATTGCTAAGTCATTTACTAATTGAAGATAAAAGAAAATCAAATTAATACAAAAAATTGAAAAAGGTGAATTTACAACAAATGAAGATGAAATGATTCATATTATCAAAAACATCAAAAACACCTAGATCAAAAAGTAGAAAATTTAACCAACTCTACCTCCAAAAAATATAATGAAGATTTCATAAGTGAAATCCCAAATAATAAAAAAACATTCCAAGACTGATAAATTCACAAATTAATTCCATCAAATATTTAAAGAACAATTAATTCCAATATTATAAAACTGTAAAAAATATCAAAAAACATCAAAACTGCAAAAAAATCTGTATGTTTTCAGATTCTTTCCTATGACAAAAATATTATCTAGAAACCTAATTGAGGGAAAATTTAAACAGAAAAAGAAACTAGAGTGAATATTCATGTAAAAATTTTAAATAAAATATTAGCATAGAGGTTATATATTACAAAGATTTTACACCTTGACCAGGTAGAATTTATATGAGGAAGGTAGTTAGGTTAATAATGAAAAATTATAAATTTAATTAACCACATTAATTACAACATATAATTTTATCACTAGATAAATTTAATTTTTTTTACACATAAATCAAATACAATTAAGGTTATAAGGGAACAAATGAGAAAAGTCTTTTTTTTTTTTTAGTAATTTTCTCTTGATAAAGGTCTCATTTCCAAGAAAAGTAACAATTGATTTAAATTTACAGCTATAATACATATTTTCCAGTTGATGAATGTTCTAAAGTTTTGGACAGGAAGTTATTAAAGGTAATTGTAACCATATGAAAAAATGTTCCAAATCACCAAAAATTAGAATAGCCATCTCATATTTGTTAAATTTGCAAGAAAGATAGTAAAAGGTGACAAATATTGAAAGGATTGTGGGAAAACAGGTACAATATGCATTATTGATAGAACTGTGAATGTGTATAACAATTTTGGAAATCAGTTTTGAATGATGATGCAGAAGTTCCCCTTTGACTTGCTTTCTAGGCCAATGCTCAAATGATATTTAACCAAGAGGAAAAAGTATTAAATCTAAAACATATTTATGGAAGCTCTTTTTGTGGTGGCAAACTGAAAGAATTTCTGTCATATTAGGGGAATGATTGAACAAATTATGGTTTGTGAATATAATGGAATACTGTTGTGTTGTAAGAAGTAAAGAAAAGGAGACTGTTTAAAAGAGATGTGGAAAGGATTATATGAATTGATGCAGAGAACAACGAATTGATCCAGAATAATAATTCCTACTATAATATCAACATTATAAAAATGAACAATTTTGAAAGTCTTAAGAACTGATCATTTAGCTAGGGGGTATAAATCATATGCAAGTGCATATTGACTCAAAAAAAATCACAAATTAAAATTATCTATGTTATATTATATTTTTGTTTTATTAAATATTTCTGAGTTACCTTTTAATCTGGTTTAAGAGTGCTTGGTTTTGAAGTATACAAGGTATGTGGCTAGATGTTGAGCTTGACACCTGAGATATATGGTAAACCTTTATTCCAGAGAACTCTTTAAAAAAGACTATTGCTCACCTAATGACAGAGAGGATGATGCAGAATAAGAAGCACATTTTTGGATGTTACCAATGTGGGCATATGATTTATTTGATAGTGCTTATGTGATGCATGGGTTCTTCATTTCTTTTTGCATTTTTTTTGGTGGATAGGGAAAGTGAAAAACGGTAGGGGAAAAATTGCTCTTAATAATTGTATTTTTATGCTGCCTATATGTATTAAAAACACCAAATGTTGGGACCATAATTACTAGCTATAATGGAACAAATTTAGTTATCTTGTAAGAACCCACTAATTTATAATCTGTATAGACTAGCCTTTTAATTAAAATTATGACTTTCTTGATATTTAAAGGATAGCAATGGAAATTTGGAATTAGCTGTGGCTTTCCTAACTGCAAAGAATGCCAAGACACCTCAGCAAGAAGAAACAACTTACTATCAAACAGCTCTTCCTGGCAATGATAGATACATCAGTGTGGGAAGCCAGGCAGATACAAGTAGGTATTTTTCATTGTCTTTCAAGATAGTGATAGAAAAAAATTATTCTACTTTGAGAAGATGCCAAATAAATTAAGATCAATTTGGAGATTTTTTACATTGGTTGAAAGATACGTTTTATAGGTATCTGATAATTTTATTTTTGCTGTGGTTTAGAATGAAGAACTACAATTATGTTTATGGCTACATACTCCTTACTTGTTTGATATGACCAAAGAAAAGGAAATAAAATCAAGTCTGTAAACTAACAACTGGTGTGAATTTTATGTCACTTTTCAAAATGGTCTGTTTCAAGAAGAAAATTCCTCCTTCTGAAAGATAGGACTATTTCATGGATGGAAACCTTGGATTTAATTTTAGTTTACTAAACAAAATTTTAGAAATTATAGCATTCTAATTTCTCTCATATGCATAATTGCTTAATACTTTTTAAAGCATTTTAACATATATTATCTCCATAGAGTCTTACAATCTCTTTTCCAAAATTTAATTATCCTTTTTTGAATTATAAGAAATGGATATAATAGTTGGATTTTTTCACATTATATTATGACCATTTCATACATTTGGGATCAGTTAGGCACTACTTTGCATATTGTAAGTTCCATGTATATCACAGATAGAAAATAATAAATGGAAAGTCATTCCTAGTTTTTTTTTACAGGTTTTGAATGATACTAGTTATACATAAGTAAAAAAAAATATTGCTGCATCATTTTTGACCTTCTGTATTAATTTTTATATTGCTGTGTATTGTAAATGAATACAGTGTATTCAGAGTTATCCAACGATTCTTGAAATCTACTTCCTCATATTATTGTCATGATTGATAAAAAATATTCATATTTGGAAGGTAAATGTAATAAATGAGAATGTGCATATGAAGACTTCACAGAATAATGGATTTAAAAGAAAAAGAAAAACATCTTGTAAAAAAGTGCTGGGAAGCTATGTGAAAGGAGCAGGATGGAATGAAAAAAAAGTAGCTTGTCAGAGAAGTAGAGGACAATATTACAAATGTTTTAAGATTCTGGGAATTTTGGGGAAAGGAATCATGTGAAGTAAATACAAATGATTTAATGTCAAGCAAAGGATGATTTTTGAATTAGAGGAAGGATTTAATGATTTCATGAGGCATTAGGAGAAAAAATTAGAATGAAGAAGGTAAGAAATAGTAGAAGGGATGAACAGATACTTTTATAGAGGTAGTTCAGTATAATAGCATCAATTATTGTTTGACATTTTGTTGAAAAAGGAAAATTAGGAATTTTAAATTTATGAGAAAACAGTATTCATTCTCAGCTGTTGAAAAAAAAAAAGGTGTATGGATTGAAATGCAGAATCTTTTTTGTAACTTTTAAAATGGGAACTGCAAATAATTGTGAAGGAATTGTAATAGTTTGGATGGATACCCAAAAGAATCAACTTGTAGAGAATTCTATTTTTTTTCAAAGCAAATAATTGAAAAAAGACACCAGTAAATACATCTTGGGGGAATTTGCCAGTGTTTTTTTGTTTTGTTTTGGTTTGGTTTTTTTCCTAGTGTGAGTTTCTTGGGTGATTCATTACATTGTGTGTAAAGAATTTCATGGTGACTCAGTTTTACATCTATAAAGTGAACATAATGCTATTATTGCTTTTGTTGTACCTATTTGGATATTGTAATTGTAAAAAAAGGGTTTTTTTTTTTTGAAGGAAACCTACTATAAAATGAAGAGTGGTTATGAATAATAATTTTTAAGTGCCCTTTTCATTTTTCCCCTCTCATAGAACTAAAAAATTCCTATTCCCTGCTTCCCTCTCTGTAGATCAGATTGCCTACTGTATCTTACCCTCTTGGTACCACTCTGTACATTCTCATCTCCTCCCATTCCAATACCAATCTCCTTCAGTTCCATTCCTCCTCTGACTTCTCCTTTGGTGACTACCATATAATTATTAGCAAATTCCTTTTCATAGGATCAAAGATGAAAAACTCGAAGAGGACCTCAGAGATGATCTATTTCAACCTTCATGTTTCTCAAAGGAGAAAACTGAAGACCAAGAAGATAAGCTTTTTCCTTGCCAATTTCTAGAGCAGGTCTGGTCAGTCAAGCTGTCAGGAGGAGCTACCACTCTCCCTAGTGTGGTCACATCTAGATCCTTATGCTGTGCTGTTATTTGAACCTATTTAAATTCCCTTAAGCATTTCTCCATCTCTATTACTGTCCAGTTGCTAATCAGTGCTAGTAATATTGTTCCTATATTACTTCTCTTCCTTTCTCAGTGTTTTTAAAAGTGCTTGAGTCACAGAATTATATTCCATCTAAATAAACCCTTGCCCTTATTCTTGGTGACTATGTTTCATGTAAATATTCCTGTACTGTTCTTGTCTTCTATTGCAGAGGTTTGCTTCTTCTTCATTTCTATTATCTCCTGTTACCCTGGGTAACTGTACCAAGTTAGGGCAGTTGTACCTTTGACATTAGTGACATTTATTTACTTAGCAGTCACAATCATGAACTTTGAATTTTTTCTCTGATCAAAATCTGTCACTCTATCTCTCCCTCTTCTTTTCGTTTTCCTTCAATCCATTCATTAAGTCATGGAACATAGATTTAGAAATTTAGAAGTAGTTAAACCTAATCTCATTTTATAGAAGAGGAAATTGAAGTATAGTGACTTGACTGTTAGCAAGTTAGTTAACAAGTATCTAAAGTAGAGTGAGAACCTTGGTCTTTCTAAGTCCATTTAGTGCTTTATCCACTGTACTATGCTACTTTGTTCTCCCAGCTCCTCATCAGTCTTGGTCTTACTTTCTTGCCTTAACATTGTCAACTCAGTGACAAAAGAACTAGTTAAATTGTTAACTAAAACTGTGACTCCCAGAAATTTTCCTATTTCTGTTGAGGGTATTGTTATCTATCAAATATAGATCAGATCCTAACTTCTCTCACCTGGCTCTAACATGAACTACCTAATTGGACTGCTTGGACAAACTTCTAGTAGTATACTTTTCAAATCTCTACCCTGCACAGCTGCCAAAATACTTAAGTTGTTTGTTGTTGTCTGTCCTCTTGAAGAAGTCATGAAACTTCTCACACAATACTGTTCTATAAGTTTATATTATCTAGCCTTGATTGGGCTCTTTATCCTTTGATTTTTTCCTTAGTTGATACTCTACATCACTTTTTCTTTAGTGTATATGATAAATCTCTCTTTATACTTCTAATGCCACTCTTACTTATTCTTTTCCAATTAAAGGAAACATTGCGACTATGTCTTGAGCTCATTCATCTCTCATTCTCTCTTGTCTTTTCCAGGAGCTTGTCTCATTGATCAGTCTCTCTCATCCCTCTCCTGACAGACCCCAAAAAGAACTAGCTAATGTTTGGACATGTATACATTTATTGTATTTAATTTATACTTTAACATATTTAACTTGTATTAGTCAACCTGCCATCTGAAGGTGGGGGGAAGGAGGAGAAAAATTAGAACAAAAGGTTTGGCAATTGGCAATGTTGTAAAATTACCCATGCATATATCTGGTAAATAAAAACTATTAAAAAAAAAAAAAGCACTAGTTAAATTGTTCACTAAAATTGTGACTCCCAGAAATTTTCTTATTTCTGTTGAGGGTACATTGTTACTTATCAAATATAGATCAGATCCTAACCTCTCTCACCTGGCTTTAACATGAACTACCTAATTGGACTGCTTGGACAAATTTCTAGTTGTATACCTTTCAAATCTCTACTCTGTAAAGCTGCCAAAATACTCTTCTTAGAGAATAACTTTCATCATACTGTTTTTGTGGCCTGAAAATATGAATGCCTTAACATGAAATTTAAAGCCTTCAATCTGTCTCCTGCCTATCTTCTCAGGCTTGCTACACATTACTTTGTGTATTCTTTATCCTAGGCAGATTAGCCTACTTAGCTAATCTCAGAACACACACTCTACCTTTACACATATGGTTCCTTCTCACATCTGTCTCTTAGAACTTCTGAGCTTCTCTCAATGTTTTGCTCATGTGCCACTCCCTTTAAGGGGCCAACCCTACTTGCTAGTGCTTTCTTAAGTCTCTTTTAAATTTAAGTTAATATGCATGTACTTATCTGTTGGGATTTAAAAGGCAATGAGGGCTTTCTGTCTTTGTGTTCCCAGTGCCTATCTTATCATACACCTTTAATGCTTGTTGGATAGAATTGGACATTGGAATCATCCTTGACACTCCATTCTTTTTCTCTTCCTCCACCACATGGACCTTTCCTTACCACACAGACAGTTATCTCTGGACTGGACTCAGTAAAACCTCATTTGAAATCCAGCCTTAGAAATTTACTAGTTGTGTGAATTTACTAGTTTTATTTCAATTTCATTAGTTATTAAATAATATAGCACTCACCTGCTAAGAGGTGTTGTTAAGATGAAATGAAATAATATTGCAATAAGATATTTGCAATATCTTAGAACTGTGCTTGGGACAAAGTAGAAACTAAATAAATCTATGTTTCTCTACTGCTTTCCCTCCTTTATCTGTATCTTTTCTCCATCTCCAAACCCTTTTCTTCATACCCACCAAAGATATACTTCACAGACTTCCAAAGATACATTTCTGACTACATTATTCCCCTGTTCAAAAATTTTCAATAAGCAATACAAATTGCTTAACCTGGCATCCATTATTTTCTGCTGTCTTGGTACCAACTTAATTTTCAAATCTCTTATATTATTTCCCTTCATCAATTCTGACCATCCAGACAAAACAACTTAACAATTTATCTTCCTCTGTTTAGAACGCATCACTTCCTTATCTCTAGAAGTCTTTTTAAATTTTCTTCAAGACTCATAATTGATATTACTTCTGGAAGCTTTTTATATTTCCTTTAGTTGTTGGTGCTCTCATTCTCCTTAGCTTATCTTATATTATACTCATTATTTGTGTATCTCAATTTGAATGTCATCTTCTAGAGAGGAGGAGCCACTTAATTTTTGTTTTATGTTTCCTTTCAACTAACATAGTAAGCATTTAATAAACATTTATTGAATTCTATTACCATTGTATCAGTGTAATTGATATAGAGGATCTGTCTTCTTATATTCAACTAATTGCATGGTTTCTGTATACAAAGCAATTTACTTTCTAGTATTGGTGGGATAAGAAAATATCGGATAATGTCTTATCCGAAACTTATTTGAAGAGACAGAACACACATAGAAATGAAACTGCTAGAGATTACTTTATGCTTTTGAATGCCATTTGTGTCCACACCCATGAATAGAATCAAAAGAACATTATAAAACATGTATATAAATGTACTTATAGGATGCAGAATAGTGGAATAATCATAATAGGCTAGAGATTTTTTCAGGGATTTGGAATTAGATATAAAATCATAGAAGCAGCCTGTTGTAATTGATAGAAAATTAACCTTGGAACTCAGAAATTCTAGGATCAAGTCCCACCTTGAACACTTACTAGCTAAGCAATTCTGGTCAAATTATTTAACTTCTCTGTTCCCTAAGCAACTGTATATAACTAAAATTTTTTTTCTTTTTTATATTAAAGCTCTTTATTTTCAAAACATATTCATGGATAATTTTCCAACATCAACACTGGCAAAACCTTGTGTTCCAATTTTCCCTCTTCTTCTTTCATCCACTCCCCTAGATGGCAAGTAATCCAATATATGTTAAACATGGTAGAAATATATGCTAAATCCAATATATGCATCCATGCTTATACAATTACCTTGCTGCACAAGAAAAATCAGATCACACAGTAAAAAAAGTGAGAGAAAACAAAATGCAAGAAAACAACAAAAGAATGTAAATAACTATATAAAATTAAAAATTTCAAAGAAGGTATAGACCTGCATTAGTAAAGGGGAATTTCTTCACATGGGAGTTGTTTATATCAATGAAATCATAGGTCTGGTACCTATCCCTTTGCTATAAACTATTAACCTTTTGAGCATTATAGCATTATCTGTGACACATATGTGATTACTTTCAACTTTGAATTTTTCAGAGACCTTTGTGACATTATTTTAAGAAGTTAGCCTACAATTTGAATATATTCATTCAAATGTAAAAAACAGATTGTAAGTTAGATATAATTTTTTTTACTTTTTTCTTTTCAAAAAAAATGAATAAAATTATATTTAAATAGTGTCAAAATAGACACAGAAATATGCTGGCTTATAATATATCTACTGGTGGCATTATGTTTCCTCAAAGGAATTCTTATATATAAATATAACTTGGTTAGTATAGATTGCTTTATAATTGATGGATTGTTATCTGTTTACCTTTTAGAATTGACCAGGAAGGTCTAAGATATCCAGGAAGAAATGGAATAAAATGCTAAAGTCTTGAAGGAACATTTTAGAGCACTTTGAAAACTCTGAAATGTTAGAGTGAAGAAAAATTCTTTAATGAAATTTAATGTACTGATAATTTATAACAAAACTTACTATTATGAAACACCAGTGAATTAATATTTTACAGGATAGTGAATTGTAAAAACTTTCTTCATCATTATATATTTTAATAGGAAATTCAGCTTTTTTTTTTTTTTTTAAGAGTAGGTTTGAATTTTAAGGAAAACTGTGCACTGGAAGATAAACTGTTAAACACAGCTTGATACTTTGATTTCTCTGTAAATTTATATAATCAAAGTTAAGTCTATAATATTGCCTTGAGGGAACCAAGAGGGAACACAAATCCATTTGATATTTGCCATATTCAGCCAAAAAAAAATCCAGTTCTATTTTTTTCTTATATTTCATTGACACATTATAATTTGTCCTAGTATGAGGGCACCTGTTTGCTGTTTTATAATGTAAATCAAAAATACAACTTTTTGTTTGTTTTATAATCCAAAAATCCAAATTAAAATGGGATCAGGATGCAATATAAGAGACTGATATATAATTGTTATATTTTGTAGGAAGGTAGATATCCTTTGGAACTTCTGCATATGAGGAAGTCTTCCATAGAGCTTCCTGTATAAAGCTTTGCTTTATTTGAAAACTGAAAGCAACCAGTTTTTACTTTTATGACCATTAAATTCTTTTGAACTTTTTTAAAACAGGAAAAAAACAGTATAAACCAACCAGAACAAGATGTGCCACAGTTGAGCAAACACACTATGGATCAAAAGATAAGAGGGATATGGGTAGGTAATTGAACCAAAAGAAATGTCATACATGACATCAACTTAAAATAAACCAATGTAATGTTAAATATTTAGACACCCCTTATATGATGGAGAATGCTAGCTTACTTGTTTATAAAAAAAATACATCTAGAAATATATAAAAATGACTTGAAAATCAAATTTATCTAACCTTTCTTAAGGTTATAATAGGTACAGATATCTAGAATTAGAAACTTACTCCATCTAGGTTTTTTTCCTCATTTTGACTTTCACTTGGTCATGTTTCATTTGGATCAAGATTAGATCAAGTTGCTTATTTATTTTTGCAGATTTGAGATAGATTTGCTTTTCCTAGGAGAATAATTGCTTATTTTTACTCCTTAACTCAGTAAAGGAAGCAGTCTTGTCCACTTGCTCAGATTTTTTCTCTCCTCAATTCCTGCTCTCACAGCTCAACTTACATATTGATACTGCCTCAAACATCTTCACCTCCCAATATTTTTACTTACTCATTTCTTGTAATGTACTTTACCACTTAATGGACCATAATCACATAAAAAGAGAATCTTGAATTCATCTACAAATGCCCTACCACCATGTTCGTGAACTCTTATAATCTTACCTAATCATAATCTATTGGTATTCTACCTCTTCCTCTGCTTTCTAAAACCAAACCTTGCTCATCATCCACACTCTGATCTTCTTCCAGGCCATCTCTATGTCAGCCATGTTCTTTTCCTTTCCTTTTCCTGACCCTTGATGAATTTGTTCAGATCTACATTATATGTTGTCCTCTCTCCATAAATTCATGGCTAGCTGATTTGCACAGATTGTGCCATGTTGACCTTAGCCTTGGATAACGCCTATACCTACTGCCTTTACTCCTACTTTTATGCTGCTGAAGAAAGGTTAAGAAAATCCTAGTCTTTTCAAGTAGGTCCGCTACAAATTTATATTATAAAACCTCACCTTAGCTCTTATTGGTGGTAGGCAATCTTACTGTACCTTCCTTTCACCTCACTGTCTCACTCAACAGTGGCTCTTTCAGACTTTTTAATTTTCCTCAAAACTGTTATTTCCCTCCCTCTACTATCTTAGCTGAGAATTTTGAGCCTCATCTTTTGCTGAAAAATTAAAGCAATTCACTAACAGCTCCTCTTCTTTCATTATCCCATTTACTTCCCTCATTCTCACCTTATCTCATTACCCAGATGTATTCTATCACTATCTCCTTTTTCTCCTCTGAGAGTCATAATGAAGTAGTTTTTCTCCTTGCAAAAATTAGCCCTTCTATATACACGATTGTGTTTTATCTTCTCAATCAGAATTATCCTTTATTATTCTCTTTTTCTCACTTATCTTCAATCTCATCTCTCTCCCTATTCTAATCTATCCTTCATTTAGCCACCAAAGTGATTTTCCTAAAAATGTGAGTCTGATCATGTCACACACCTCCACTAAATACCTCACTGCCAGATAGTATATAAAATACTGTTTGATATTCAGAGTCCTTTATAACTTACTCCCCCTTCCCCCTGCCCCCCCATTCCATCTTCTGTCCCTCTCTACTTCCTAATTCCTTTCAATTTAGTAACACTGGTTTCCTATCCCCAGACTTAGGGCGTTTTTGCTGCCTGGCCTTTGTGCACGGAATGCTTTTCCTCCTCCTCTCTGCTTTCTAACTACCCTGGCTTTCTTCAGGATCTTGCTAAAATCCTACCTTCTACAAAAAATCTTTCCCAATTCCTTTTAATTGTAATACTTTCCCTCTGGAGATTATTTCTTATTTAGCCAATTTGTAGATAGTTGTTTGCATGTACTCTACTTTCCTCCATTAAAATGTGAGCTCCTTTTATGTAGAGTAGATGTAATAGTAGATCCTTAATAATTGTTTATTGACTGATTGATTGATTTATCTGTCAAAGGACCTACTATTACACACTGTTCATACTTCAACACAAAAGAAGAATCTGCTGGCATATATTTTGGATTAGAAGGGCATTGTCTTTTTTTGACTATGATGATTGGGAAATCATAAAATTTTGAAAATCTATAATCTGATAATTTGGCATTAGAATCATTTTAATTCTAGAAAAATAAAAAATTTTTTAGTGAAAAATCAGTTTTCCATTGGTTCACATTGGTCCAATTCTTTCTTTGCTTATTTATATTACTATATAATATGGAGAAAATAGTGGACAGAGTGCTGGATTGGGGACAGAGACATCTAGATTCATATTCTGTCTTCAGATATTTACCAATCTGTGGCTAAGGGCATTTAATATTTTTAAACCTCCAAGGTTGTACCTAAAGACAGGTGATGATATGAACTGAGAGTTCTCACACCAGTGAACTGAGAGATTCTTGACATATTGGTGCAGGTAAAGTCTTATTATTTTGTTACCTTTATATGCCAAAATTGCTATATCTGTAATAAATAGCTGAATTAAGGATTTTTAATCCATTGAGTGATTGTAATGATATCACAGATGAATAAGCTCTCTCTGCTTATTTGCCTGGCTTGTCTTTGAGCCAGGAAGAATGTTAGGTGGGCTCTAAGTGATCTAGTTTTCTCAGTTTATATATGCAGGAAATAAATCTATGAAGGCATAGGCCATTTCAAATAAAATAAAAAGGTTTCCTTAATTGCAGTCCTTCTCCTCTCCCACCTCAATGCAAAAACAAATAATAGGGCATATAAGTAATTCAAGGATAAAATTTTGGGATTAAGGGATGAGCTAAACATAGGGTTTAAGTTAGAAATGACTAGGGCATTTGGAGTTAGACACAGGATCTTGACTTCTTTAAATCAAGAAAGGAATGGTCAGTAGATCCAAATAGTCAGGGAACTGTACATCCTGTTTAAGGAGTTATATACTTTTAGATGGAGGGAAAATGTTTTACCCTGGGTTGCCAGTAATATTGCCAAACTCTTTCTTATTGTTTATCTAGCTAAAAGCAACAGCTTGAACTTGCTAAGAATCAGAAAGAATTGGGTTGCACTGAGTAAGTTGGATTATATACCATGAAGTGTATAGACTTTATTTAGAGAGATTGACTTTTGTACTATAAGACCTGGTTCAAGTACCCTTTCTGATATGTACACTTCTGGGCTTAACTTTTTGGTGCTCTAGATAACTCTCTAAGAATAAAAGCTGAAAAAGGAGATTATGACCTACACCGATAGTGAAAAATTTATTAATGAAAACACAGATTCAGCCCCAATCATCCCTTGTAAATAAATAATATAAAATCTTCAGTGGGTTTTCTTATAGTTTTTGTCTTTTGAACTTATTTGCAATAGTTTTTGTTGTTTCATGGGATCTTTGGCTTTTCTTTGGTCCATTCTAATTGTATTTCTTGTGCCAATCTGTTCATCTTTTTCCAATTCTTTCTTCTCTATCTTTCATTTCTTTTTATACACACCTCTTCTCCCCTCCCCCCAAATTCTCATTTCATTTTTCCAGAACTTTAAAAACTTTTTAACCTCTAACTTCCAGGCATTCTAGTTGGATTTGTGTTATCCTTTACAGTTTTAATTTAGATGTTTTAGAGTCATTCTCTTCTGGGTTTGTGTCTTGAACATTCTTATCACCATGATAGCTTTTTAT
The DNA here is from genome assembly GCF_048593235.1 of Sminthopsis crassicaudata. NCBI lineage: Eukaryota > Metazoa > Chordata > Mammalia > Dasyuromorphia > Dasyuridae > Sminthopsis > Sminthopsis crassicaudata. The sequence continues at coordinate 253,521,660 of NC_133619.1, forward strand.
GCAGGGAATCTTTTTTGTTTTCTCATTTTCCAAGCTTACTTTCTGATTTTGGATTTGATGTTAAAACCATGTTCTATGTACTTTTAAAGGGAAGATCTGGATTGATCCTTTTCTTTTTTGGGGAGATACTGAGTATTATGTTTTTCTATCTTCTCCTAGAGTAGTTCAGGCTGGGTAATATAAGTTTTATTCTGTCAATAAACATTTTTGTTAATTGCCTCCAATATTCCAGATACTGTGCTAAGCTCTGGGGATACAACAGAAATTTCTTGCCCTCAAGGAGCTCACAATCCCAAAGTATTATGATCCAAATCAAAGTTTGGTCCCTGACCCCCTACTCTGAGATTTGAGATTTATTTACTTGGCTTTGGGTCTGAAGAACAGTAGCTACTAGATTTAACAAGTATCGGCTAGCTGGAAAGCTCTGCTGATTTTGACTGATAGCATTATAGGCTCCCTTTTGATGTGGGATTCCTGCTAGAAGCTGCAGCCAAATCCTTGTTTTGTATTGTTCCTGGATGTCTAAGCTACCACTACTGCTTGTTTCTGAACTTGATCTTCTTTTGGAATGCTTAGGGCTTGCCAATCGCATTCTATCTCAGTACATTGGTTCTTGGCATAGTGCCCCTCTTCAGTCTGTCCTGGATTTTTCATCTTGCCTGGGCTGATACACATATATAATGAGCGTACAAAGATAAAAATGAAGATAGTTCTGGCCTTTAAGGAGCTTACACTCTATTGATACTTAGCCTTGTTATAAATTCAATTCAGGGTTTTTCCATTTCTCATTAAACCTGATCCTGATATGGCTCTGGAGGACTTCTTTTTCACTTAAAGATTAGCATGAATAGTAACAGATTACTATTGAAAGTAAAATATTTGAATTTTGACTTTGGCTTTTGATTATATTGCTTGCTGTTATTCTTTGTCCAGAAGAATTATTATCCAGAAGAAAATATAGTCTGTGTCTTGTCTGAAAGCATATGCTACCCTTATAATTTTTAGAAAGCCCAGAATTTTGGGTCTGGGACAATCTGGGTACCCCAGGAAAAAAGTCTAGAATGTTTTTTTTTTTTTTAAAGAAAAAAACCAAATATCTTTTTGTGTATGACTGGCACCTACATAGCCATGCATTCTTGGGGAGGCCACTTAATTTCTCTAACTTAACATTTTCATTTCTTAAATGAGTCTAATAATGATTTAAATATATATCTTTCTAGTTTGTGAATTTTGAAAAGTAACTCATTAACACAATACTAAAAGTTTTGCAGAGTGTTTTAAGTATGTTGTTAATGAAAGATGTATATTTTGTTATATTTGAAAAGTTAGTATCATTTTTATTTGTTTGTTTGTTTGTTTTTTTGGTTTTTGCTTTTCTTCATTAACCAACTAGCCAGAGAGTTTCCTATGGGTGGACTTCTATATTGTTTTCTGAAAGAGAAAAGAATAGCAAAATAACAAGTGATAAAGGAAAAAAATGAGAGGTTCTTCTCTCATAATTAAGCCGTATTTCCCTGTGTTATCTCTTTCTCAGATTATTCACAGTATCTACTTGTCTGTGTAGGTTGTAATATTCTTTCATTACTAGCTGCCATACCTGCAACTTAGTAGGCACTTTATAAATACTTGTTGATTGAACATATGCATTGAAGTTTCATAGAGTTACACCATTTCTTCTCCCTTGTTGAATTAATATTCTTTTTCTAATACAATAGTAATAGCTGGCATTTATGCAGTGCTTTAATATTTCCAAGTTGCTTTACATACTTTTTACAATAGATTATTTCATTTGATTCTCACAACAATTATCCCCTTTTAGAAATGAAAATCCTGAAGCTCAGAAAAATGACTTGTCTTTGGTCACAAAGTTAGTTGAAGGTAGAATTCAGATTATTGATCTTGTATATTCTGAGATCTTCCTACAATGAAATGTCTTCTAACACACATTTTCCATTTTGTACTTTTAAAAGTGCTTTTCTCTTTAGGCCAAGTATGAGACCTAAGTATTAATTTTTTTCTTATTAGACATAGCCTAGTGCTCTACAATGCAAGACCTTTTTTGGGTCTAGATTTTCAACTACCATAGTATTAGCCACTATTCTATTTTTGAGACATACATATATTTGATAAACATTTCATGTCAGCTTTTATTCGTGATTTAAAAAAATTAAATAGCATTAAGTGAAGCACATATCACTGGGACATTGTTTGGAATTGTCCTTCCAAGCTTCCTAGTAGAATAATGAATGATTAATAAATTTGGGCATTGTTTTGAATTGAGAGAATCTTTTACCTAGTTGAGAATCTTTACCCTAAATTATCATTACCAGCTACCCTGGAGACATAGGCCTGGTCTAACTCAACTCCATCTGAACCAACCGTTGGAGAATGAGTTTCAGGATTCATTTACTACCTCTCTCCCTATTTTCAAACTAGGCCGTTTGGTTGAAAACAGTCTAATAGATGCCTTTTTTCATTCATTTATCTCCGTTTTCATCAGTCTTGGCCCATTCATATTCCATTCCAAAGCTGTACATTCTTTTTGAGCCCTGTATAGTTCATAATGAATAGAATCCCTTTCATCCTATACTTCTTTTTATCATACACCTTTCATCCCTGAATGCTATACAACCTTAACTGGGATCTCACTGCAAAAAGGCAATATTTTTTATTTCTCCCTAATTGATTCCCCATTTCACTCTACAAAGAAATTATTCCAAATCTTCTCTTCCCTCTTCAGTCCTCCACCATCTTCCTTGCCCCCTTTCTCAGAGCTTAGGAAATTGCCTCTTTTTTAACTGTAAAAAATTTCCTTCCTTCAACATGAGCTTTCTTTTCATCCATCTTCTTCATCTTTTCTTGACATAATCCCCGATTCTTTTCTCCTTTTTCTCAGTCTATAAAGTCTCTCTCTGTTCCTCGGGAAGTAATCTTAGCTGAAAGCATCTGCTATTTTCTGTCTGTTTTCATTGTTCTTTTCTTTTTTCTTTTTTTTTTTTTTTTTTTTTTTTTTTTGCAACTTCATAGTTCTGTTGCCTTCTAACTTAAATATGCAAATTTTAAAAATGTTTTGTTTATTGTTTCTTACATCATCATAATTATCTCTAGTATCCCAATTTCTCCCTGTCCTGAACAGCTATCCCCTTTAACATGTAATATTTTTTAAAGAGGAAAAAAAAGTGAGCATAGCTGATCAATACATTGAAAAACTCCAAAAATAAATGCAGTGTAATTAATACCTGTGCATCTCCCACTTCCATGAAAGCATGGGTTCAGGGTTTTTCTCATATCTCTTCATTTGAGACATGTTTGATCTTTAAAATTTTGTTACATTAATTTTTTTACTTTTATTTTGTGGTTATTCTTTTCATTTACATTATAGTTGTCATAGTTTTTTCTTGGCTCTGCTTACTTCATTCTGAATTAGTCAATGTAGATCTTTTGATGTACTATTACCTTATATTCATGTGCCACAATTTGTTTAGTCATTTTCCAGTGATGGACGTCTTTGTTTCTAATACTTTCTTATCAGAAAAACAGTTGCTATAAATGTTTTGGCATACATGGGGATGTGTTTATCAGTAGCTTCCTTGGGAATAGGCCAAATAATAGAATTTTTGCTTCAATGGATATAGACATTTTAGTTGTTTTATTTGTGCAATGCAGCTTCTAATATCTGTTTTTATCTTTTGATTCCTAATCTCTTCCCTCCAATCAGGGCCTTATTTATTTATTTATTTATTTTGGTAGTGATCTACTTCTAATTTAGGTTGAGAAATCACAATTCATCTTTCTATCATTTATCATCTGTAAAACTGTAAAACAAATTCTTAATATGTAATTTTCTTAGAGTCCCTAGTTCTTTGATTCCCAGCAATATATATCTAAGTCATGAAACAAATATAAATTAGTTCCTGGGAAATAGTTTATTGCAGTCCTTTTCACCATCACTTAGAACCTCTATTTTTACTGCTTTCACTCTACTCTTTTCAAAAGAAGCTGTTTGTCTCTGTGTTTCTCATCTGTCTTTTTTATTATATTTATGTAAGGTCCAGGCTAGCTTTCTGGAGGTCCTCTGGATGGGTTTTTATCTCAGCAGGATAGTTACCAGGAGGATGGTCAGGAATAGAGTCTTAATTGTCTCCTTCACAGTCTGTTCATGCTGACTATGTCTCCAGTTTTCTTAGCCTTTAAATACCCTATTACAATTACATCATTACGGCATACTGAGTATATGCCAACTAGAGTTGATTATATCATTATATCATACTAGATATATATAAACTAGAAAACCATTATCTCATCAATTCCACTGAGTTAACATCTTGTTATAAGTATCCTTGTTTCAAGTATACTTCTCCAGAGTTCCGGCCCTCTAAACATTTACATAAGAAATGCAATCTAACTTAAATATTTTTTTTGTGAATATTAGTTCTTAAAACTCAACATCCCATTTTCTGACTCCTTATCTCTCCTCAAGTCTAGAACGTGCATTCTCCTCATCTTTGTCTCTTAGGAGTTCTGTATTCCTTTGAGGTTCACCTTAGGTACTATTTCCTTCATGAAGTTAATATTCTTCTTGCCTCTTTACACTTCCCTTGTGCAATACTTCTTTGTATATACGTGTTTCCTTCCTTCCCTATCCCCAGTAGAATATGTGGACTAGAATTTGAAAGTCCAGATGTGACCATAATCAAATTGAATAGCAACATGATTTACTATAAGAGAAAATATATGCAAGTCAGGACCCCTCCAAATGGGATACAAAGGAACCTGGCTCTTCAGATAAAGCTTGAGCTATTTATGGGTTTTAGCAAAATTGGGAATTCTGGAGGAGTAGGAGTAATCCCTTCTGAAAACTGTTAGAACTTGGAAGCAGGATATTCTTGTTGAGAATGGGGAGTCTGCAAACCACAAGATTTGTTTCAACCATTTTTAGTCAGCTCTCTGGTAGGCTGGTTGAGCTGTTTCAGCCAAAGTAGGGCTGAGCCAAGATTCAGATCAGCTACTAATTCATCTTTAGTCCCTCCATCCTCCCCCTCAAGTCTTAAGGAATAAGGTAACTCAAGGAAGGCAGAGTGTTTAATTTTGGGTGTATGTTCATATTCCCTCTTTTGATCAAGGAAATCTCAGACCAAGGAAAAATAACTTGCTGGAAGATGATTTGTTAACCAAGCACATGAAATATTTGGGTGCAGTAGAAAAAACAAAACAAGAGTCTTGAGATAAAGATCTAAACATACAAACACTATAATAAGTAGGCCATGAACAATATAATGGAAGACAGAGCCCAGGCCTCTGGGTAGCCACAAGAATAAGTTGCCAAAGATGGACAAAAATTTTGTGGTAAGTGATGGAATGACTTTGTCAGTCAGAATGGAGGCAACTGTATGGATTTTTAATAATCTGGCCACTATCGTTAACAACCAGGTGACTTGTTCTTCATGTAGTTAAATATAGGCACTTCCCTGCGTGGCATCTAGAGCCCTTTGGTTCTGGAGTGCAGCCCAGGTCATGGAGTCAGGCCACTTTTCTCAGACTTCCAAAGAGGCTGCCATGTTATTGAAACCAAGGGCAACAATGATGGAAGCTGCAGAGTATGTATAACAAATCAACAGTGCCAAATCTGATCACTTTGGGATTTTTGATAGGGTTTCTAATACAAAGCAGTAGCTCCCAGGCTAAGATTATAGCTTGGGCCATGCAGGTGCCAAGTTATTCCAAGATATTTGAGGATCTCCAACATCCCTATCTATGGTATGAATAATTATAGGGATCTAGTATGAAGTGAATGGATGCCAGTCAGAGATGGGGCCCAAATTTCTAAGATGTTGAGATAAGCTATATATGTAGGCTCCAGATTGAAATGATCATTGCAAGTGCAGTGCAACAATTTGTAACATTCCCTAGCTGGCTGCCTTTTGCAGTCCCAGCATATAGTGATTTAGGCAGCCTCTGGATAAGAAATAAAAAAGCTAGCAGGGGAATCATAATCTTGGTAAATGCAGAGATCATCCAGTGATGATTTGGTAAAGTCAAACTAATAGTAATAGAAGACAAAACTAAAACCAAACAAGGACACAAGTAATAAAGATAGGAAGGCAGGCTATGGCTATCTAATATTCAACCCTTGTCCAAAATCTTGGGATGATTGTCTTCTTTGGATGTTGGCTGCTTCTGAGCTCAAAAAGCTCACTTAAAGCAATACTTAACTTTCACCAAGTTCATCAGACCAGACAGAAGTAAGGACTTTCTTCAGGTAAGAGTGATGAAATCACAGTTGACATCTTGAAGTTCAACAGCCTTAGAGTCATCAGGAGGACTTTGTATAGTTCTTTCCATTGAGGTTCCAGAAAATCCTTTTTCAAATGGCACTCCAGTAGATACAGTCATGTTGGAATTCATGGGAGAGCTGAGCCCCAGTAAGACATTTTTAGTCAGGGTAATTAAATGGGCCAACACATCAAAGGGCTGAGCCAGGAGACTGATGAGAGACTTAAATGTCTGTTCTGACTATAGCCCTCTTCTCCATTTGAAAGTTTGCCTCGATCAATACCTGCTACAACCATCCAGAAGTGATAGTGCTTATTTTCATTCCTCAGTGTGTGGACCATGTTGTGGGGGAGAAATAACAGCAAAAAACAAAAAATGGGGAATTGTTAAGGGACAGGTCAGTTCTTCTAGAGCCTCCATAGCTGTGGATCATAGCATCTGAAAGGTTAGCAAGGTAACCTTTGCTGATACAGGTGTGGACTGGGAATGAAATAAATTGGAGGCATGAGGGAAAAGGAGAGAGGTTAGACAATGCAATGACCTCTCAGTCAGGTCAGAGAACAGCAACTGCCCCTCAATCTCCTTGTATCATCCTCTCACAAGAGGAGATCCATTCTGCAAGTCTGGGTTGGATCTCCAGCAGCCACTGTCAGATGGGTCCCTTGTAATCCAACAGTTCTTCCATGTATTCCAATAAGTCACCTAGTTGCAATAACTGCTCAGTGGGCAGGGACCCACAGATTGACATTGAGTGAATTTCCTTTTTTCCCTAGATGACAGGCATACATTTTACATGTGTTACAATATAACCTAGATACAATATATGTGTGTAAATCCAATTTTCTTGTTGCACGGTAAGAATTGGATTCCGAAGGTATAAGTAACCTGGGTAGATAGACAGTAGTGCTAACAATTTACATTCACTTCCCAGTGTTCCTTCTCTGGGTGTAGTTGTTTCTGTCCATCATTGATCAACTGGAAGTGAGTTGGATCTTCTTTATGTTGAAGATATCCACTTCCATCAGAATACATCTTCATACAGCATTGAAGTGTACAGCGATTTTCTGGTTCTATTCATTCTGAGTGAATTTCCTTGATAATTTTTGAAGGGCCCTGACAATAGGAGAGGAAAGTATCTTTAGTGGCAATAAAGTCTTCTTGTAAGAATGGTGGAAATAATAATTTCACATAGAAATAAGGAAACTTGCCAAAGGAGTGAGCCTGTAAGATTAAACAAGACCCAAGATAATTGAGTTTTTAGGATTACATATACTCTTTTAAACAGTCTGAGGATTGTGAATGATATGCACAAGACAGGCATTGAATTATGGGCCAAGAAAATATTAAATGGGGATATGAAGTGGGTAGCCTTTGTTACTAGATTTTGCAGGGAGAACTCCCCAAATAGGAATAATCTTTTTAACTAGGTATTTGGCAACTGCCATTGCAGTAGCTTATCTAACAAGAAATGCTTCTACCCATTAAGAAAACATGCAAATCCTAACAGGAATAAATTTGTAACCATTAGAGGTGAACAGTTGAGTTAGATCAATTTTGCCATACTTCATCTGGTGAAGAGGGGAAAGAAATGCTTCTAGTCATAAATGGTTTAGACACATTATACTTAAAACAAGTGGGACAGATTGTATAAGACATTAAAACCACCTGATGCAATTTTCCTCAACAGTCATTGTGGACCAGTGATATTAGCTTGTCTGGCCCCAGTGAGTAATTGAATACAAATGTGCCATTATTGGAAGGAATAATGAATCAGACAGGACTGAGACAATTTGGTCCTTTCCATAATCCAATGGAGAGATCCTTATTGCATCCCTCCTTTTGTAGCCTGCCAAAGACTGACTATAACATAGAATCTTGAGTGAGAACATTCTCTTTGTGTGTCAACAAAAAGATAGTGAAGAGGTCCCAATAAAAAATATTTTATGAAACACTTATGGGAACCAAAATATTTTTCTTTTTTTAAATATAATAGTTTTTAATTTTTTTAATTAAAAAGATAATTTTATCCCTCCTTCTGTAAGTTTCCCCCTTCTCTAGACAGCAAACAATCTACAATAGGTCAAACATGTAATTCTTCTAAACATATTTCCATATTGGTCATGCTACGCAAGAAAAATCACAAGAAAAGGGGGAAAAAAGCAAGAGAGAAAAAAAACACCAAGCAAATAAGCAACCACAAGGTGAAAACTCTATGCTTTGATCCACATTTAGTGCCTATAATCCTCTTTCTGGATGCAGATGGCTCTCTTCATCACTCTTCATCACAAGTCTTTTGGAATTACCTTTAGTCATCTCATTGATGAAAAGAGCCAAGTCCTTCACAGTTGATCATTCCATAATCTTCTTATTACTGTGTGCCATGTTTTATTGGTTCTACTCACTTTACTCACCATCAGTTCATGTAAGTCTTTTTTTCATGTAAGGCTTTTTTGAAATCAGCTTGCTCATCATATCTTATAGAAGAGTAATTTTCCATTTCATTCATATCCCATAACTTATTCAGCTGTTCCTCAACTGACAAGCATCCACTCAATATCCAAAGGAAACAAAATATTAAAGAGTTGCCTTGGCTATGATCAGAGTCATCTTTACTATACCCTGGGACCTTAATAACAGCAATAACCTTTGGCAAAAGCAAACAGACCAGTAGGGTGGGCAACATACTCTTATGGGCCATTCAGTGGACATCAGAAATCCCCTGTGTTTCCAAAACATCTGAGAGTCATGAATAGCCCCAAAAGCATACCTGCTGTCAGTATAGATTTTGGCTCTGGGTCCAGGAATAAGCAGGCAAGTTCTAGTTGCCAGCCCAAGTTCACCCTCCTTCATATACATGGCCTTTGGGAAGGAATGACTTCAGTGACTTCAGTGGTGGTAATAATGGCATACTGTGAAACTAGATTGTATTCCCAGGTCCTCAAACATAATCCGACACTGTACTAGAAAACATCAGCATCCAGCATGAGGATTTCTGATATCATTCCTGAGGGTAAGAACATTGTCTAGAGGAGTCACTATCAGGGCCTTCAGAAGGCTTGGGTAAGATGGTGACTGAATTGAGACTCTTGTAGCATTGGAGAGTCACTTCGGGCTACTTGAGTAGGAGAAACTCCAGGCCCATGAATTGGCCAGTGGAAAAATGCTGAATCTGGTGAGCATTGAGAAAAACTTCCACAAAATATTATGTGGAGCAGGTATAGTAAAACTATTATCCAGTAAAATTTCAGAAGTTTTTTTTTTTCTTTTTTAGTCGATTAAAAACAGTCACAACTAGTCACAAATATCCAGGGAATCATCTTAGTAAGCTATAGTAAGCAGCTAGACAAAAATTCTATTGATGTTTTTGTGGGAGTTAATCTTATAGTATTCTTCCCTATCTCTCCACCACAGAGAGGTAGAAGGAAGATCAAAAATTGGGATGTCCTAAGGTAAGAGGAGTGGGAAGAGCAGATTTCAAATGTTCAATAGTAGCCGGGGATTCTACCATAGGATCAGAGGATGAATCTTTAAAGAGGTGCTAAAGGGGCTTAACCAATGTGGAAAAAGGAAGGTGACAGGAGCCTTCAAGGCCAACCAAGGTTCAGAGTTGGCATTTAGTTCTGGGACAGGAAAATCTCATGATGACTTGAATCCAAATATCATCCAAGTGGAAGCTATCATGTGAAATGTAATGACTGAAAACTTTAATTCAAACAAACTGTAGCTTCTCTTTTGAAGCTGTGTGCCTGTTAAAGTCAAGCAAGAGTAAAGAGAATCTTGCATACAAGCATCGGAAGAAGAATACAGCAGCAGATCATCAACATATTGTAGAAGGGTGCAACTAGATGGAAAAACAAGATCCACTTTTAAGATCACGTTTAAGGAATTGTGAAAAGAAGGTTGGGCTTTCTGGATATCTTTTGGGAAGAGTGGTCCAAGTATGCTGTTTCCCTTCCCACAGAAACTGGGGACAGGAAAACCCTAAAAAGACCTGTTGAATAGGTCTATAACTAAAGTGAATATGTTGCCAGTGAATATGTTGATGAGATGAGTGTAGAGGTTAGGAATGGTCAGGATTCTGGGAATTAGCCAAAATTAACAACAGAGATTCTGAACTAACTTCCATCCATGGCCACAGGGTTTCCTGTAAGGAAAAAATAGGTATATTACAAGGACTGAAGCAAGGCTAGATAGCCACTTATAACAGAGTGAGCCCCTTCAATAGCTTTGCAGATTGAAGTGTTGGCAGATACAAGGTAAAGATTGAGGAGTTTTATATGGATTACATTTGGGGAGACACCATGAACATGTCTAATGTCTGTGATAGAGATGGCCTAGAGGGACTTAAAGACCTTAAAGACATGAAGAGTCAGCAAAGGAAACCATGACCATGGAAAAGTGGAAAGTTAAGTATGAGAGGGAAAAAGTTACAGGATGGAAGAGAAATTCTACCCTTCTGAAGGCAAATTCTGTTGGTAGCCTGATAGATTTTCAAGGAAGCAGTGATCAAGCAGAAATAGGTACATACCTATTAGCTCCCCTCTTCCCCAAAAGAAATGAAAGTACAACAGAGGTGAAACAGTACTGGTCTGAGGCACAGTGTTTATGCTAAGGAAAGGATGTGGGGAACCTAGTGGAGTTAAGATTAACAAAATAGCCCTGTTATTGAGTAAAGCCTCAATGTGTGATTGTAGACTGTCAAGGAAATATTGCCAGTAGGGGAAGTAGAGATCAATGAAGAAAATTAGAGTTTCCATTCCCAACCCATTCCAGTCCCTCAGAGTCCTGTCAATAGCCTTTGCAATTAATGTTGTTGTTGTTGTTGTTGTTGTTGTTGTTGTTTGTAACAACACCCACTAGGTGTTGGTGACAGAGTGATCACAAAAGGAGGAGGTCCTGGATAAGGATCAGAGACCTGATAGAGGCAGAAAGGAGGAAAGTCATGTAGTCCTTCCTTAGCTTGTGCTGCAAGAGGAGACATTCATTTTTCTAGTGTCCCAGGCTTTTAGAATAGAAACAGACCTAGTTAAGGAGTTGGGAATTAGAATTCCTAGGTGGGGTGGGAGGAATATATGATAGCTCTTGCTGTTATATCCTTCTTTATACTCTCTGGAGTTGGCTGAGATGGAGAACCATAATTTTATTTTTCAACTTAAATTTATTGTCATGTCACAAAATTATTGTCAATAAATTGTTATCTAGAAACTGAATCCAGTAACACTGATGTGTCTATAGTTTGTCCGTCTAACATGTTTCTTTTAATGAAGTCACTGAGATCCTTTTGGAGGCTGTCAATGAAAAGAGAAATAAAAATGAGGAACTTGGCAGGTTCCTTATGCTCTAGACCAGAGTTCGAATCAACAATGAAAAAGGTAATGGTTGTAAAATTGATGGCAGGTTTCAATTTTTGTCCAATCTACAGTTTTCAGAAAAAGCTGTAGGAATAGCATTCAAAAGAGCCTTGTCAACTTTCTCTGCCTTCTGAAAGTGGACCTGAAAAGATGTGGACTAATACCTGTAGTAACATTTTTTTTTCAATCAGCTAATCTGAACCAATGCTTAGCTTCTCCTGGGCCTATTAGGGTTTGGACTGGATTAATGTCAGGGAAATTAGGTTTATAAATAGATTAAAGTTCCTTAGTAAATTCTGTAGGGTCTTCTCAGATCTGGGAAAATTTTCTTTATGACCAAAATTTCTCCTGGAAATATGCAGGATTGTTGGATCCATGTTCTTTTTTTGAGTTTAAAAAGAAATTGGGGGCATACATTTAATGAGCTGCTTCTCCATCCTGGAGAAAGGAGGGCAAATGTTTTTGAGAGGGGCTCTACCATATGGCAAACCCATAAGTCTTTAAATACTTTTTTCAACTCTCTCTATATCTTTCTCTCTCTATCTCTATGTCTTTGCTTCTCTCTGTCTGTCTCTTTCTTTCTATCTCTTCCCCCTTCCTCCAAAATTAATTAACTAGATTACTTTCACCTTTTTGCTTCATAGTCTCAAATATCACTTATTAGAAGCATTCCACTCCAGATATTTAACCTTCTTACTTTTGTATTTTTGAGTCATTTCTTAAAATAATTTATTCTGTCCTGATCAAAAACTCCCCATGTTGGCCAGTAGTAATAGGGGATCATTGGTCATTTTCTGCCAGTTAGATATTTGAAAGTTTGGGAGCCATGCAGTAATGATATGTGGCTTACCTTACAGGAGAGGCATCATTTTTTTTAATCTTTTTAAAAATTAATTTTATAATTATAACATTTTTGACAGTATATATGCATAGGTAATTTTTTTTTACAACATTATCCCTTATACTCCCTTCTGTTCCGAATTTTTCCCCTTCTTCCCTCCACCCCCTCCCCTAGATGGCAGGCATTCCCATACATATTAAATATCTTATAGTATATGCTTGGTACAATATATATACATACATATATATATGTATATATATATATATATATATATATATATATATATATATACATATATATATATATATATGTGCAGAACCGTATTTTGTTGTTATTGTTGTTGAAAAGGAAGAATTTTATTCAGAAGGTAAAAATAATCTAGGAAGAAAAACAAAAAACAAACAAAAAAAAATGCTCACAGTTTACACTCATTTCCCAGTGTTCCTTTTCTGGATGTAGCTGATTCTGTCCATCATTGATCAATTGGAATTGGATTAGCTCTTCTCTATGTTGGAGATATCCACTTCCATCAGAATACATCCTCATACAGTATCATTGTTGAAATGTATAATGATGATCTGGTTCTGCTCGTTTCACTCAGAATCAGTTGATATAAGTCTCTCCAGGCCTCTCTGTATTCTTCCTGCTGGTCATTTCTTACAGAACAATAATATTCCATAACATTCATATACCATAATTTACCCAACCATTCTCCAATTGAGGGGCATCCATTCATTTTCCAGTTTCTAGCCACTACGAAAAGAGCTGCCACAAACATTTTGGCACATACAGGTCCCTTTCCCTTCTTTAGCATTTTCTTTGGATATTACCTCAGTAGTAACACCGCTGGGTCAAAGGGTATGCACATTTTGATAACTTTTTGGGCATAATTCCAGATTGCTCTCCAGAATGGTTGTATTCTTTCACAACTCCACCAACAATGTATCAGTGTCCCAGTTTTCCCACAGACCCTCCAACATTCATCATTATTTGTTCCTGTCATCTTAGCCAATCTGACAAGTGTGTAGTGGTATCTCAGAGTTGTCTAAATTTGCATTTCTCTGATCAGTAGTGATTTGGAAACTCTTTCATATAAGTGGAAATAGTTTTAATTTCATCATCTGAAAATTGTCTGTTCATATCCTTTGACCATTTATCAATTGGAGAAGGGCTTGATTTCTTATAAATTAAAGTCAGTTCTCTGTATATTTTGGAGATGAGGCCTTTATCAGAACCTTTAACTATAAAAATGTTTTCCCAATTTGTTACTTCCCTTCTAATCTTGTTTGCATTAGTTTTGTTTGTGCAGAAACTTTTTAATTTGGTGTAATTAAAATGTTCTATTTTGTGATCAATAATGGTCTCTAGTTCTCCCTTGGACACAAATTCCTTCCTCCTCCACAAGTGTGAGAGGTAGACTATCCTATGTTCTTCTAATTTATTTATGATTTCATTCTTTATGTCTAAATCTTGGACCCATTTTGATCTTATCTTAGTATGTGGTGTTAAATGTGGGTCCATGCCTAGTTTCTGCCATGAGGGGCATCATTTTTGAATGATTTAAAGTCCATTGGTATTAGGAACATATACCAAAGGGGAACAAACTGCTCCAGGACATCTAGCCAGAACATAAAAGGAATTGTTGTGATCAAAGAATCTGTCAACTTTGGCTTACCAGGGGTACTCAAAACGGTCAGAGGAATTACCTGAGAGCTCTCCCAGAGAAGAAGATCCTTCCTTTCCTTTTTCTGTGGGGCACCAAATATTTCTCTTATAAAAATAAACTCAACTGAAAAAGATGAAAGTTCAGAATCTGAATGGAATGGTGAGTACCACTTCAGACAGAGATCAGAGACAGGTGGGAGACACAGATCCATGCTGAGGCATAGCCCCACATCAGAAATCTCTGGCCATTTAATTTTACTACTTCATCTTGTCAGATCCTACTGCTACCATTAAGAAATATGGACTGGAGTTTGAAGTGATAACCAGATGGCGTAGCAAGAAGAGAAAGTAAAGATGCATTCTAGGAACCTTCTACACAGTACAGAGGAGCCTGGCTCTGTAGGCAAAGCCTGAAATGTTTGTGAGTTTCAGTGAAATTGGGTTATAGGGAGACAAAAAGGGACAGTTCCTTCCAGGAATTTCTAGAAACTGAAAGGAGGATATTCTTGTTTATCATAAAATGGTGAGGGGGAATTGTAAACCACAGGACCAATTTCAGCCAGTTCTAGTCAGTTCTGAAGTAAGCTAGTTCAACAGTACACTCAAAGTAGAACAGATATAAAGAATCATTGGTATGTCAAGGCTGAGCAAGGATCATATCAATTACTGATTGATGCATTTCATTTTTAGGCCCTCCATCCTTCCCTCCAATTCTATGGATTAGGGTAATTCAGAGAAGACAGAGAAATTAATTTTGGGTATATATTCACAAATATAAACTCTTTGAAGGCAAGGAGCATTTTATTTTTGTCTTTTTATTCCTAGCAACATACATAATGAATAGTGGGTACAATATAGTTGTTTAACTGAATTGAAATGACAAGGTGAACCTTGTCCAGAGGAGTTGAATTAGGATGGTGAATTAGGATGATGATACCAAAACTCACGCAGGTGAACAAATTGGGTTTGCTTTTTCCCTGGAAAAAACTTAAATCTTCCCATATTTGAAAGGTGGTCATATGTGTTGAATTGGATTAGATTTCTTACCTGCCTTTGGAGAGTAGGCCTAGGCTGGAGGTGTGAATGTTAGAAAGTCAGGATTTGGTTAAATATGCAGATTAGCTTAAAAATAATCAGAATAGTTAAAAATGGGTTGGATTTCGTTAGAAAGTGGAGAGTTCCCTCTCAAAAGAGTTCTTTAAATGAAGGTTGGACGACCACAACTTCTCAAGATTCTGTGACCTTTTCCAGTATTTTGTTCCCTGTGGCTGAGTGCAACTTGAACAAAGTGTAGCAGTGTAGTCAAAAGAATGATTTTTCATTTTGTCAGGGAAATTTAAGTAACTTTCTCTTATTGTATTTTACTTTGTTCAGGATATGTGCATCCCAAAATGCCTATGATATGTATGGAGGAAATGCTTAATACTTAAAAATTTTATGTTTGTTATAAAGGGAATAAGAAAGATGATAAGAGAAGAGAGTAGTATTCTGATTTTGTTTAAATCTGCCTATTAAATCTTTCTATTTAAATTTGAACATTAAATATATGTTATCCTCTGTAAATATTACAAAAATATCATTTAATACCCAATATTTAATTTATTCTAGTTTTGCTGAATAACAATTGAGATGGTGGAATTCAGCTTTAACGTAATAAAGTTCCTTAAAATAAGTTCTCAAAATTGATACCAAAGGATTAAGCATTTGATTTGTAATTTTTCCTAAGTGTTTTCTAAGTGTTACATCTTAGAAAAGAAACATATGAAAATTTAAGTGCTTTGATATATATTTTCCCTACCAAAGAGACCTATATCATCTGAATAATTATCCTCCTATTGTATTCCCAATTTTTTTGGATAGCAAAAAGGAATTAAAAAGTCAAGTTTTACATGTTGTTGTAATCAAGTGCCTTTTCTGCCATAGGGATCTCAGAAATGTTTATGACATCAGTCTAACTTTGTTTCCATATAGAATTTAGAAGTTATGCCTGTTAAACAATATGCGGTTCATATATAATAATTAGGGAATTTAAGGTGTGTGCTTTAGTTTATAATTTACATTTAGACTAATTTCTATGTAAGAATCTCTTTTCATCTTGTTTTACTTTTAATTTTGAGAAAGATAGTTTTGCTTTTCAGATGTGATTGATCTCACTGGAGATGATAAAGATGATCTTCAGAGAGCAATTGCCTTGAGTTTGGAAGAATCAAACAGGGCATTCAGGGAGACTGGAATTACTGATGAGGAGCAAGCTATTAGCAGGTAAAAATACAACTTATATAAAACAGATATATATAAAGTACATATAAGAGAAATAGAACTTGCTTTAATTAATTTTTATAAATTAACAGAGAATAACAAATTCCCCAGTAGACAATAACATATTTACGCTAATTGTAAACAGTATTGCATTTTAAAATTAGCCGTTTGCTTCTGAATTAATTGTTCTTTATTCTGTAACTAAGAAAAAAAATTAATCTGGTATTAGACCATGTTTGGAAACATATTAATTGAGCAAAAGCTAGCTTAGGTTTTTTTTTAATTGTTTATTTTGTTTGTTTGTTTTTAGCATTTTGGAAGTAAAATTATTGGTTCAAGTGTTTATAACTATATCTGTTAAAGAAAACCATATTATATTTTCCTTTTCAAGAGTCCTTGAAAGCTGATTGATTATATACCTATCTTAAGATCTGTTGTTAAGGTTTTATGTTTCATTTCACTTCTAGAAGATTTGCAGTTTCCTTAAAAAAAATCCTCCATTTATAAATTCATGTAAATATTTTTAAAATAAGTGATCAAGTAGAAGAGGTATTCAAAAGAAAATATTTTTAAAATAAAGGAATTAGTATAATCAGTTTCCTTTTTTCATAAACCTAGTAGTGAACAGTGATAACTGATATTTGTAATGATGTTTCTAATGGTAAAATCTTGACCTATCAGAATCAGTCATTCATTTACTTATTATTGAGTGCCCACTTTATGTAATACAATCTTTTCTCAAATGAGAATTTTATTTTATCATGAATATTTGGAAACTATTAGTACCGACATGGAAAATAAGGTACCCCAGTTACCTAGAACAGTAATGTCAGAAATTGATCTTTGGACCCATATTGACTTAGAAAGCCACAAATAAACTCTATCCATGTGTTTATTTTGTTTGTTTTGTTTTTGGTAAACATTTCCTAACTACATTTTAATTTAGGTCAGGTGTACTCAAGATTAAATAAATAGTTTTCTATTTGGCCATTAAAGTCCTTTATAGTCTGTCCCTTTCTTCCTTTTCAGTTTTTTTTTTTAATATTTTACTCCTTTCTCTGAACTTTGCAGCCTAGCTACATTTGCATTTGCGTACTTGTTATTCCCCACATCCAACTCTCTATCCAACTCCCTATCTGTTGACTATGTGCTTTTGTATTGGTGATTTTCAAGCCCACAATTCCTTCCCTTTTCATTTCTTACTCTTAATCTCCCTGGCTTCCTTCAAGACTCAGGAACTCAGTACAAATCCCATTCTTCTGTTGGACTTTTCCTGGTGATTCTCAGCCCCTGCCTCCTTCTCTCCCCCCATTATTACTTCTCTTTCCTTTAAGATTACCTTTCTCTTATTTTCTATATATTTTGTATGTACAGTTATTTATATTATTTTGCTCACATTAAAATGTGAGCTCCTTTAATAGCAGGGATTTTATTTTTGTCTATTTTTGATAACTCCAATATATAGCAGCATGGCTAGTTATATAAATGCTTGTTGGTTAATTGACTAATCTTTCTTTCTAGTTCCTGTCCCATGTTATGAAGAACCTATTGGTAGTTTTGAACTGGATATTATCTAATAGGCATCTTAAATTCAACATGTCTAAAATAGAACTCCTTACCTATTCTCCCAAACCCATCTTTTTTTTTTCTGAATTTCACAAATTTTTATTTTAGTCTACTATGATTCTTATCCAGATACTCAACTTTTACTTTATCCTTGATTCCTCAGTTTCTTGAATCCTACATTTCCAATTAGTTCTCAAATCTTGCCAGTCATTTCTATGTCTACATTTCTAACATCAGTTCCCTTCTCTATTTACTCACCTCTCTGCTGGACTATTGTCATAACCTTCTAATTGATTTCTTTGCTTCAGGTCTCTCACTATTCAAATATACCCAGCTAGAAATAATTTTTCTAAAGTGTGGGTCTAACAAAGTCATTTTTCTAATCAAACTTCAGGATCCTTATTGACTCTAGGATCAAATATTATTTGATCTTTATCAAACTTTCTTTTTTAATTTCTAATTTTGTATAATTTCATAAGATATCATTATATAATAGTAGATATTGTTCATTTTTTCTGTCATGTTTTCTTTATGGCCCTATATGGAGTTTATATTAGAATGATTTGCCATTTCCTTTTCCAGTAGATTAAAACAGAGGTTAAGTGACTTGCTCAGCATCATACAACGAGTGAATGTATGAGGCTAAATCTGAATTCAGGTCTTCCTGACTTCTGCCCAAGGTCTATATCCCTTGAGTCATCATATATAAAGAGCTGTCTATTTATATAATAGTACTTGTACACAATTTGGAAGAGATGTACACAAAACTTCAGTGTATTGAAGTGCCTGATAAAATTTTTTTTAAAGCTTCTAATCTATAATATTAAATTAACCAGCAACCTCAATCCTGAAGATAATAATATTAATGTCAGTCCTCCAGATCATGAACCTTTCTTTTCTCCCAAAAGGACTTATTTTATTTGATTTATGATATTTTTCTTAACATAAAAAATTTTTATTGATGCCATTTCATTTTCATTCATTGAAAGCAAACCTTTCTTTGTAACAAAGATTATTTTTTTTTATTTTTTTTATTTTTATTTTATTTTATAATTATAACATTTTTTGACAGTACATATGCATGGGTAATTTTTTACAACATTATCCCTTGCACTTACTTCTATTCAGATTTTTTCCTTTCCTCCCCCAACCCCCTCCCCCAGATGGCAAGCAGTCTTATATATGTTAAATATATTACAGTATATTCTAGATACAATATATGTGTGTAGAACCGAATTTTTTGTTGCACAGGAAGAATTGGATTCAGAAGGTAAAAATAACAGTTTACACTCATTTCCCAGTGTTCCTTTTCTGGATGTAGCTGGTTCTGTCCATAAAGATTATTTTTAAATAGTAGCTTTTTATTTTCAAAATATGTGCAAAGATAGTTTTTAATATTTACTCTTGCAAAACTTTGTGTTCCAAATTTTTTCTCCCTTTCCTCACCACCTCCCCTAGACAACAAGTAATCAATATATGTTAAACATATGCATTTTTTCTATACATATTTTCACAATTATCATGTTGCACAAGAAAAATCAGATCAAAAAAGGGAAAAAAATGAGAAAGAAAACAGAATGCAAACAACAAAAAAAGTGAAAATACTATGTTGTGATCCATACTGCAGTCCACAGCCCTCTCTCTGGATGGTAGTTGGCTTTCTTCATCTAAATCTATTGGAATTGATCTGAGTCATCTCATTGAAAAAAACCACATCTATCCAAATTTATCGTTGCATAAATTTTTTGGTTTTTTGAGTACAATGTTTTCTTGGTTCTACTCATTTCACATAGCATCAGTTCATGTAAGTCTCTCCAGGCCTCTCAGGAATCATCCTGTTAATTGTTTCTTATAGAAAAGTAATATTCTGTAACATTCATATACCATAACTTATTCAGGCATTTCCCAACTGATGGGCATCCACTCAGTTTCCAGTGTAACAAAATTGAAGAAGAAAAATATTTTTCAACAAAACCAACTAATATACCTATCCTCTCTAAGCAAATATATGATATCCTTGTCCATAGTGATTCATATCTACAATGAAGAGAGAAGTCTCAAAACTTTTTAAAAATGAAGCCACTTGGTTTAAAATGAAGAATCAGTATAACTTACTATGTTTATAATGCTTCAAAGAGTTTGGTTTTCTAAACAATTATAATAGGCAGGTAGGCTAACAACAAGTTGTCCTAAGGCAGAAACAGGAGGTAGTCTAGGAATCTGCCAAGTGAATGGTTGCCACCTTGACTATAGTCTCCTCTCAGACCTGGGTGGAGACAGATTAGGAATCTGAACCCAAAAGCCCTGGGAATAGCAGCTACCTTTCCTTGAATCCTTCCTGAGCCTATCATAGGCAATACCATCAATTGGTTTAACTAAGGAGAAGGAAAGCAGCAGGGAACTCCTTGTTGTATGCTAAATGAATCAAATCATCTTAAGACCTAGAAAAGAAAGTTGGCACCAAAATTGTTATTACTACCAATGGTTCAACATCAGAAGTGGATTTTTTAATTAATGGAAGTGACACTATAGATGAATTATTATTTTTCTGCTATTGAACCCTAAAGACATTCATCTACGCCATAGCTGAATCCTCTTTGAAGTATTCTACTATTAGAATGTGAGTTCCAGGATTTCAGGAATAGTTCCCATTTTTTATCTTTCTCCTTACTGCTTGGCACATAGCTTTTAATAAATGCTTTTTCTAGTCTCCCCCACTGCCATGTTTTCTCATTAAATCCATCTTTGGCTTTCCAAATGAGAAAATAGAAAGGCAATTCCAGGGAGCTCTATGGCCAACACTGCTGCAGCGCTCAATTTAACAAGCTAGAGAGAAGCCTTGGTGTCCAGTGGTAACTGGTTTTGTGGAGTGAATATTATGTTGGTGATGGCCTTATAGGAGTTTGGTTTTTCATTTTTAAGATGAGGCAGATTATTCATTTTGCTGTGAAGTCTCAAATAGGCCCTCTGTTTCTGTAGGACAAAATACTCCTAATGCCTTAAAGGAATACATTAATATCTGGTTATCCAAAGTCTAAGATGTGAACCATGAGCCCCAATTAAAGAGAAGATGCCAGACTTTTGCAGCTGGATACACCAGGAAATCTACATTGTTACAGCTACCTACACAGGATGAAAGCATTGGAAGCCATTCATATCTGCATTCAGAAGGCTGGCATCCTTGTTCCCTGATGAGCAAGAACTTATGCTCTTATCTGCTGATTTCATAACACAAGTACTCCCTTCATGGGTGTCCTCATTGATATCCTGCTTGATGAGTATAAGACAGCTTGATAGGAAACTTGGTGTCTTTGGCCATGACAAATATCTACTTAAGGCTTCTCAAACTATGGCCCGAGAGTGTGAGTTTTTGTTTTTACTATAGTCCGGCCCTCCAACAGTCTGAGGGACAGTGAACTGGCCCCCTATTTAAAAAGTTTGAGGACCACTGATACCCTATCAGAAAACACTAAGTGAACTGGCTGCCATTATCAAAGAGCAGGCAGGAACTAATGTTGTACTTAAACTACATCCTGATGAGATTTGTATTATGTATAGTGCAGTCTTCTCTCAGGGTATACTATATATATTAATATAATTAAGGAGAACTATTGTGATATACACCAATCTAACTTTATCAAACTAGTTATTTAGTAAAACTGTAGTAAAATTTTTTAAAAACGTTTTTTCATTCATTCAATCCTTTCTTCATTTATTTTCATTATCTAGAAATGAACAACTATAAAATTACTCTTGAGTTTCTCCACATAAGTATAATTTATATATATAAAGATTCATTGATTCACCAGTATCCAAACATTCATTCTAATAGGAATGTTTGTGCTAAGTCATCTGTTTTGCCTTGTCTTTATTGGGATACATAATATACTTTTGTAAAATTGGGGTCAGCTCTATAGTTTGGGATCCTGAAACATTTTATTCCTCTATGTGAAGTTTACCTGGCAATTTGGCTTCATTAATTCAATGCTCTAACCTATTTATCCAATATATATACATGAGTAATATTTTGAATTATTATAATATATTCTAATATTTTATTGTTCTTTTTAAAGATATCAGGAAAGCTACTGTATTTTTACTATAAAGCCACACTTCACTTTTATCTACCTTATAAAAGTGACTACTTAATGAATATGTAGTAATTCATTTTTCCACAATTATTAAATAGCTAGAATTATTTCAAAAATAACAATCCTTAGGGAAGGGGAATGGTAAAGTATCACTTTTGAATGTCCCCTCAATTGACTTATCTGATTTCTTATAAGCCTCAGCTCAAATTCCACAAAAGAGCCTTTTCCTTCTCTTTCAGCTTACCACCCTTTTATTCTGTTTACACCTTGTATGTACATAGTTGTTTCCATGTTGTCTCCTCTTTTAGAATGTGAGCTCCTTGGGGGCAGGAATTACATTTTTTTGCCTTTCTTTCTTTCTTTCTTCAGAAATTAGCATAATTCCTGGCACTTAAAAATATTAATAAATGTTGCTTTTGCTAATGCTGGAAAAGAACCATATAAGCAGTATTTCATCCATAAATTCTAGGAAATACTTTCTATATATAAATAATGGACTTTTTTCTGTCTTGGAGTGTTCCTTTCCTCCTAGTTGAAATAGAGAACACAAGAATATGATTATGGTAGTGTGTTAGATGGCAAAGAGAACATAATGGGGAGAATAGAGCACTAGAGCTGGATTACAAGGAAGTTAGATGCTTCCTGACAGAATCCATGTCATTATGCTTTCAAACTCCAACTAGAGGTTAGAACGTTGACTCCAACTTCAGTGGGATTAGTATCTAATTTGTGTGAATGATCATCAAATATGAGCAATCTGCCTTTGGATTTAACTATAGCATTTACAACACTGTGTATATTTAAAATGGATATAAATGAATGAAAAGTGTTTATTAAGTGCTTACCATATGCCAAGCAGTGTGCTAAGTACTGGAAATACAAACAGAAGAAGCAAAAGGATATCTCTTTGTTCATATTCTAATTTGGAGAAAATTCAGCTACAGGGCAGATGGAAAAGTTCAGAATTCATAAGGTAGCAGCAGAAGGTTGGATGGCAGGATTTTTAGGGTAAATCAGGTTATATGATTATGCCTGGTTGTTTGGAGGATGTTATGGCAGAGAAGATAATAAGGCCTAAAAGATTTAAGACACAGTGGTAAGGTGGGTGGTTCTAAATCTTAGAGGAGAGATTAGAGTTAGTGACTCACAGGTAATCAAAGTGCTGTAAGCAGTCATGATGCCCTATGGGGTCTGGGAGCAAGGGGAAAGGTTGGAGGGAGGCCTGGCAGCTTAACTTCAGTGGCCTAGGATTTTGAAGAGAAAGCAAGGAGGAAGAAGTTGCCCTGCTTCCCAGTTGGCTTGAGTTACATATATGTATTGGGGGGAGGAAGGGGCACGTGGCAGAGAGAGAATGTTATGGTATTCTAACCTATTTTCTTTGATTTTTTTCAAAAGTAGAAAAATATGATAGGTCCCTTAAGACAAACAGTATTTCATTTACAAGATAGCTCCCTAAGTTTAGAAATATCATCTATATGGAAATTAACCTCATGATCTTTGCTTCATTACAACTTGTTCTGACTAGTGATTTAATTGCATGACAATATGATGTTGTATTATGTTGGAAAGATCTGACTCAAGCCCCAAGTTGAAGATCTGGTATTAGATTAAAATGAGATACTTGAAGAATGTTAAAAAGAGGTTTAATTAGCCATAATGTAGAAAGGATATTCACCAAGGACACTATAACACTTCAAGTAAACATCTCCAGCCTTATCGCCATTCTACAGTATCATTAGTAAGGTATGATTAGGCAATCTTGGAACATCATCTAGATCTGAATGGCCCTCACTCTATGTCAGTAAGCCTTTTTATTACCCTCAGCTCATCAGGAAATAATCTATACTAGTCCCTGACAACCTGCCTCCTCTAACCCCATGGGCTCCCTCGGAAGAATATGAGAGATGAAATCCTTTTATCCTTCTCAAGATCTTTATAACTTCCACTTTTTCCAGATATGAAGGAATATAAAAACCCTTTATCTTTGGTAGAAGAAGCACTGAAATGAAAAAGAAAATAGGGAAATGGAGCCAAAGAAAAGCTTACTGTCTTCAGGAGACAGAACTAAGAGCAATCAGTAAAGTAGCAAAGAGATGAATACAGATTTTGATAAAAGGAAGAACTACTTAACATGTAGAACTACTACTATAAGTGGAATGGGCTGTCAAACAAGAGTGGTAGATTTTTTCACTGAAGGTCTTTAAAACAATAATTGAAAGATTGCTTGTTAGGTATGATATGAAAGACATTTATTCAGCTTTGACTTGAATTAGGTGACCTTTTAGGGTTGCTCTAACTTTTAAGATTTAAGATTTCATGAGTATCTTAATTTCTCCCTATCTTTTAATTGATTAAAGCACTAATAAAATACATTTTTAAACATAAAATTTTATTTGTGCTTAAGATAATAATCATTTAAAGATTTTTTAAAATGACAATTTAACCAAACAAGTCAGTCCAATTTCAATCATTTCCTCACAAATTTACTTTACAATGTGTAGTAACTTCGTTTTCTTCAAGAGACATAGTTTTGGTAAGTGGATACAGAAATAAATATATATTCAATTATACTCTCCCATTGTCTTCCACCATGAATTTAGATATTTGCTCCCATAGGGAGGAGCTGTGAGTTTCAACATGTAGTAAAAGTCACTGCAAGGTACTTTTTCTGTTGCTAATTACCTTCCTAGCTAAGGTTGTCCCTTGAAATGCTAATTTTGTAGATTATAAACACATAGCTTTGATATGTTACTTTAGTTTAAAAAATTTAAATGAAAGTATAGATTTTTTTCAAATAAATGAAATAGAATAAATGATAGACCAAAGATGGAATTAGAAATCCATATTTTCTGATTGCACTCTATATTTGTCTCCTTAAAAAGTTTTTATTTCTAAAATTCAAGTTGTGAAGAAATTAAAAATATTTAGGAGAACTAATGGTGATTTTAGATAATCTCAGATTATCTATAGGTGAACAAATATTTACATTTTTATTGTAATGGAATGTAATGGAAATTTCTAGTCTGTAGGAAAGATTTATTATCCATTTGCTAGCCCAAGGTTGTCTCCTAAATTGAATAAAGCAAAGTTATAATTGACATATATTTTAGAATAATTAATTTATGTTATAAAAATGCTAGTTATGAAAGGATTTTTTTTCTTTAAAACATACAGGAAGCTATATCATAAATTGAAATCAAATATTTAAGATGCTACATGGGAGTGAGTACTCAAATTACTAAAGACTGCTAATCACATGTACTTTGTGTTGTTGGCATATTATATGAATCACCCAAAAGTATTTTGATGAGTTATTCCTGATAAATGCATCTGGGACTTGCAGATGTCTCTTTCATAAATAACATGCTTTAATTACAGAAATATTATCATTATTTGAACAATGATTTTTATGTGATTTCACTTTGTGATCAAGTAATGATCATAAGTACATACTTTTGTTAACACTTGACTTACTTGGAAGATACCATGTTGACTCAGATAAGACAAATTGGTTAATTTCCCCAACATTTGTTTTTTATTAACTGAGCCATGAATTTCATGCCATGTTTCATTTCTTTCATGTTTTTAAGGATAGATTTTTACCTCCAAAACTTGTAGCTCTTAAAGAGCATGTTTCATTGTCTGTTAAAGATATTGAAGTAGGTGTAAGAGGGGAAGTTAAGCATTTCAAGGATCAGTCAAGCTAACTATAAAACATGACACACTGAAGCACACAAAGTATGGTTAAAAGTAAAAAATCAACACTGAGATTAATGAACTAGTAGTAGACTATGAAATAACCCAATTAATTCTCAAACAACAAGCAAAGGCATTTAAAAACTATAAAGGAGCTGTATAAGAATTGTTGACTCCTTTTTAGTGTGGCATAGGTTTCGTAAAGTTACAAGAACAGTTGAAAGGGCACTTGAAAAAAAAGTAGCTGCTAACTCTTCTTACAGTGAAGAAGCTTGTCATGGCTACAAAACTGGGATATTGTTAGGTAGGAAAAGGAAATGCTAAAACTATACCACAAGCTGTACCAAACTGTTATCAAAAGGACTCTAGGTGACTCTACTTGACTCAACATTTTCATCAAACTTTAAAATAACTATTTTTACTTATCTTCACCATGAACATGTTTTTGGAATTTTTAAATTACAGTGCATCTATTGAGGGATCAACAAACTCCGATGTTTTTATTATGATGATAAGCAGAGTTTTTCTGGTTATTGAAAACATTTCCTGGGCATTCTGGAATGGGCATATGTTTGGATAAATGGCTCTTCTCACTGTTGAGTGCTTGCTGAATGTTTGGTGTTGAGATAATTATAGTCAAGCATTAGGGGCAGAGAGAGAGGGGGGCCAACTGGATGAGAAGGAGAGAGGCTGGACTCAGGACTCCAGAATCCAGGAGAGATTTTTGGCAAGCCTCGTGGCAGTTTGTCTGTCTTCTTCACTTATCCCCTTAAAGACCAAGGACTTTTAATTTACCCTGACTCTGGCTCACCCTGAAGCCCTCCAGGAAGCTAGCCTGTATTTTACACGAACATATCTGATGTAGATGTTTGGGAAATCTAAGGGCTATAATTAAGGTTAAGTTTGGGAAAATAGGTTGTCAAAGTTATGTCTCTAATTTCCAGTATGATAAAAGTGTGATTTCATGATAAAGAATTAAGGAATATGTGTCCAAATCTTGTGGATTCAGTGCCAAATTTTGTAAAGCAAGTAATTGCAGTTAAAAGAGAACATCTTGCATATTAATGTTTTTAAAGATTTATTAAAGATGTCAATAAATCTATTTTATTTTGTCCCAAGTAATTTGCATATTGCTATATTTATTTTTTTCTTTATTTAGGTGTCTTAGAATTTTAGAGCTAGACGGAACCCAAGAGATCCTCTAATTATAAGCTCATAGAGCTGAAAAGAAGAGTTATCTTTCACATTTTTCATATGAGAAAACAGACCCAGAGAAGTTGAATATCTTGCCCAAGGTTGCCTTAGTAATAAGTGGCAGAATCATTTGAAATTAGATCCACTTTAAACCTTGCAATATATGGATGAAGGCAAGAAAACCCAGCAGGGTGAGGTCAGTTATTTAAGGTTATAGATCTACTAGTATCAAAACTATGACTAAAACTGAGATGTTTTAATATCTACGATGATTACTTAACTGTATTCTTCTTCACCTACTTAGGTATTTGAAATTTTTTTTTATAGACAAATTTAGAAATATATGTTGTCAAAACATTCAAGTTTTACTTAAACTTTCATGATTGCCATCAAGATGCCATTCAAGGAAGATATTTTCTATGTGAACCTCTTTTCAAAATGTATTATAATAAGCATTAGTTTATTTGATTAGGTTTACTGAAAAAATGTTATTTTTAATAAACTTCAAACTCATAACATTTCTGTATTAAATAACACAATAACATTTTCCTCTTTCTTTTTATTGGCTTTCTAAGAGTCCTTGAAGCCAGCATAGCAGAAAATAAAGCAAGTTTAAAGAGGACGCATACAGAAGTGTGGAGTGATTCTCCAAACCCTTATGATAGGAAAAGACAGGACAATTGCCCAGTTGGGCTAAAGAATGTTGGAAATACCTGCTGGTTTAGTGCTGTCATTCAGGTAAGAGTCTTTATTCACATTGTATTTGAATTAAGAAGAGATTTAGATAGACCTTTTATGTTTCTTATTTATTATGTTTTAATTATTTGTTTGTACATAAAAAATGTATGTATTTTAAAAAACAAAAAAGTATATGATTTTTGGAAGGATAGCATATTGTTTTCCCTTATTCCAAGTTTGAGGACAGAAATTGTTTCCTTTTTATTTTTTTAATTTTTGCTAGATTAAGATGTATTTTCACTATTTTGGGTAAATTTTCTGTTTCTTAGATGAAAGTATCAGATTGGGGAAAAGATACATCATCTTGTGTATTGAGGATAGTTTCCCATGGCGTCCCAAATAGGAAATTATTTTTTATGCATCAGATTTTATTTGTTGCTCACCAGAATGTATCAGTGTAATGTTCGTCTTCATAGACTATTTTAATATTTGCTTTTATATTCTTCCAGTCTTAAAATTGGAAGAATCCTTAAAGATTTCTTGCTTTTTTCTTCTATGCATAACTTAACTAAATATTACTTTATGTGGGTTCTGATAACAATGGGATATTATTTTCAGCATTAACTTTATTAAAAGTTTTTTTATATCTGATGAAATAATTGTTATTCTTAATGTTTTTAATATGATTGATTTTATTGATTAACTTTCCAAATATTGAACTGTCCTTGCATCTTTGTTGTAACAATAAATTATTTTATGTATTATGTTTAACACATTTTTATTTTAAAATTTTGTATTGCTGTTAATTAGTTCTTCTTTGCTTTGTCCTTCTATAGTGTTGATATTAGGACTATATTAATTCCATAAAAGAAATTTGATAGAATGCTTTTTTCTTAATTTTTATAAACTTTAAAATATTAGTATCAGTCATTCTTTAAAAGATAGGATTCTCCTGTAATCTATCTGGATCTGAATTTTTCCCCCCTCTAGTAGTACCTGTCTAGCAAGTTTGGTTTCCTTTTTTGAGACTAGATTTTCAAGATAATCTATTTTGTATTTTCTATATTTGATTATACTGTAGATAAGCCTCTTTTTAAAAATTCAGTTTTGTTGGCATATAACTGCTGCATTATAAGTAAATTTTGACATTTTTTTTTATGTTGTGATTTTAGCTTTTTTGTTAATTTTCTTACCTGTATATTATTTGCTTTGGCTAAAAGGTTTATCCATTTCTGCTAGTAATTTAAGCAAATACCAGATACTTTATTGCTCTATGCCAAGGATTTGAAGCCATGAGCTAATAATGTTTCAAAGTCTTACTTATAGCTTAAATCATCTACACTAGGATTTTTTAATTTGGGATCCATGTTTTTAAAAAACATATTTTTATAATTATATTTCAATAAAATTGGTTTCATTTGTGCCCTCATATAGTTTTAAACATTAAAAGTTACTTAGATAAGGGGGACCCATAGACTTCACAACCAGATGACAAGAGTTCCATAATATTTTTTAAAAAGTTTAAAACCTTTGATGGAGACAAATTCAAATGAAGCTAGTAAATGTAGATAAATATCTTCAAGAAATTGTACAATGATTAAGAATTATCACAGAAGTGAAAGGAAGTTAAAGTATCAATATGAACAGCAAATGGATAACATTCAAATATGTAATCTGCAGATGAGAAATAATACTGTACAAATGGAAAACAGGATAACTGGATATGAATAACTTGGATATCAAGAAGATGAAACAAAATGATTATTGAATCATAAGAACACTTTCTAATTATAAAAAAAATGTAGAAGCTGATGTCATTTATGGAAATTAATTTCTAAAATATTTTATGAGAGCTAGGACTTGAAATTTCAGTTCAATAGAAATTTATTGAATACAAAACATTTTATGTTCTGTAATTTTTTTGATCAAGATAAGATAAATAAAATGACCACTTCTTTTGAGGAATTGACAGTTTGGTAGGAGAAAGGCATAGTGATGTGCACATTAACTGGGACAAAGTAAGATAAATTCATTTAACATCTTCAGTAAACCTTCAATGCTTTGATGTATTTGTAGTGACCTCAACTAATTAACTCATTTGCAGAAATTAGGTCACTTAACAGTTTTAAGGATTCACTCTGAAGGTTCATTCTGCTGCCTAAAGACCAGAATTTTTTTCTTTTACTCAGTAGCCTTTTGTTACTGATATGTGCTGGATAATTTAAATCTTTAAAAACTTGTAATATGCACTCTGACCTCCTTTCACTGCTATCTTTTATATTATTTGTCATTAAAATTTATAGATTTATGTATATTTTCCCCAATTTAGCCCTTTTTTTTTTTGAGTTTCTTTCTTTGTACCAAGGTTTAAATCAAATGATAGGTTAAAAACTTTAAATCTAAGAAGTCTATTACATATAGAAAAATAGCTGAATAAATAAAACTTCAAATTTTTGTTTCTTTTATTAAAATTGGAACTACTCTCTCATCTTATGAAAAGGCAGATTTTTCCTTATTTTACTTACTAATTAACAATGTATATGCCGTAACCTCAATTAATAAAACCATTTGTAAAAATCAGAGAGCTTAGAAATTGAAGCATTCAACTTGAAGCTTCCAATTACTGCCTAAAGTCTAGAAATTAATTCATTTTCACTTAGTGGCCATTTGAACTGATATGCACTAGATAATTAACTTTTTGAATTAACATTTATTGTGTTCAGTTTCTTTTAAAAAGTTAATTTAGGAGTAGCTAGGTGGGGCAATGGATAGAGCACCAGTCCTGAAGTCAGGAAGATCTGAGTTCAAACTGGCCACAAACACTTAATGCTTCTTAGCTATGTGACCTTGGGCAAGTCATTTAACCTCAATTGCCTCAGGGGGGGAAAAGTTAATTTAATGCTTATAAAATAAAATTCTCGAAATAGTCAGATTTTTAAAAAACTATGTCTTAGAAATAATTTTTTTTCATTAATTAATTAGATTTTACTATATTTTAAGTTTTGTTCTACATATCCAGAAGCAGGAGTAATAAAAAAGAATATCAGGTAGGGAATTAGAGGAAACTTGGATCCTAATCTTAAATCAGTGGATTATAGATTTGGAGCTAAAAGGAACTTCAAAAATTATCTATTCCCAACCCTCTCATATGAGAAGGAGAAAGGAGATTATTCTATGATATTATTTGCCCTTTTCCTTAAGTTTTTATACTCATTTATCTAGTATTGATAATTTCCTTGCACTGAATTTGCAATAATGATAAATGGTCAAATCTCCCTCTCTTACTATAGAGTACATATATCTAAGAAAAATCACCTAAAGATGGAAAGCTAATGATTCCATTGCTAGTCAAGAATTGTCCAAAATGTAACCGTAGGATCATAGTATAACAACAATAACAAAAAATTGCTAAGTCTAATTCCTAGGCTAATTTATCCTTTGGATAAATTTTTAAACATTTTATGATATGTTGCATGGTACAAGGTCATTTTTACACCATTTCATCTTTTTTAATTTCTATAAATTCAAAACAGTTTTTCTTATTGTTATATCAATATATTTATTACAATTTCCTATTTCCTCAATGGGAACAATCCTTCCAGATTCATTGGAATTTTAAAGTCCTCCAAACAAGGGAAATTGATTTTTTAAAGTCTCATGAAAAGATGATAACCTTACAGGCTTGCCCAAGACTTGTCTGATATTAGTTAGTTTAGTTAGTATAGTTTTGAACAAAAAAAATTTTTGATCATCAAAATTCTAGTCTTTGCTTTGCCCTAGGCAAATATCTTTTCTTCTTATAGAATTAGTGGTAACTTTTTTTAAGTTGTCCTTTTAGCTGTTTTTTCTACTTGAAGAAACTTATGCCATACTGTGGAAGAATCAGTAATAACTCTCCTCCTAAACACGTGTGTCTGAATGACTTTGCTTGTTTTCTGAGGATTGATTAAGCAATTTTACAGCAAAATTTCTTTGTTCTTGGCATTATTTTTCATTTTAACCTGATTTTCCTTTGTGTTTTAATGCCACAGATTCTTGTTTTCATAGTGAACTTAGAATTATCCTGAAATGCTTAATTTTTCCATGCCAACATTCATTTCAGTATCAATATATCATTGCATACATTTTAAGATCTACAAGTTTTGCAACTGTTTGGACATGTATACACATATTGTATTTAATTTATACTTTAACATATTTAACATGTATTGATTGGTCAACCTGCCATGGGGGGGGGGGGAAAGGAGGGAAAAAATTAGAACAAAAGGTTTGGCAATCATCAATGCTGTAAAATTACCCATGAATATATCTGGCAAATAAAAACTATTTTTAAAAAAGATTTATAAGTTTTGTTTATTTCCTTGGAGTATTATTCATTCGTTTAAAAGAGAAAAAAAAAAACCTGGGGCAGCTTGGTAGAACAGTGGATAGAGCACCAGCCCTGAAGTCAGGAGGACCTGTGTTCAAATCTGGTCTCAGATACTTAACATTTCCTAGCTGGGTGACCCTGGACAAGTCACTTAACTTCCAATTGCCTTAGCAAAAAAACAAAACAAAACAAAAAAACCATCACAGAATTAGTAGAGCAGACAGAGACAAGTAAAACAGTATTTTGAGAATGGACTCAGAAATATGCCATGTGAGGCTACCTTAAAGTCAGAATTACCTGCATTATAACTAGAGTAAACTTTAAGTTTCTGTTTCTTATTTTGATTTTCTTATCTGGCTCTTCTCCTATCAGACCTCAGATTTTTTAATTTTATTTTTTCGTTAGTTTTTTCCATTTATACACATGCTTGTCTGAGAAAACTTAAGTTCTTCAGTTGTAGACAGGAACTGCTTTTAGGAACTTCACAGTTACAAGTAAACAATTGCCCAAGATCTAGAATTTTTTTGAAAAAGGGAGTGTTCAATGTCTTCACTCTAATTTGGTTATAAGATTTAAAACCATTCTTCCCTGCTTTTAATATGATGAAGATAACTTCTGAGAAGATGGATGGGCAATTGTCATATCAAAGAAAACAACATTGTTGTAAGCAGCGTCCATCTTGCTTAAGCTTTTTATTGTTAAAGATTTGGAATTTCATGATATGCTTTATGTTCATAACTGATGTGGTTGAAGAATTGGTATTAAATTTATGGCATCAGCAGAACAGGAAATGAGATGTATTTTATGTGTTTCAGTAAAGGGATGACCTATTCTTATTTTACAGAGAATGGAAAATGAAAGTCTTGTACCCTTTGTATTCCAAAATAGGGTCTTGAATTTTGTGTAATTTTCATTAATGTAACACCAGCTGTGTGACCATAGGCAAGTTATTTGCCTCACCCCCAAGTGCTAAAAATTAAAAATGAGACCAATAAAATTTAGTGTTAAAAAAACCCCTTAAATTAGTAAATAAAACTAAGAACTAGTTTTATGGGGGAAAACCCCCAACAAAATAAATAAATGATTGCTTCATTTGATTTTTTTTTTTAAAGAAAGAAGAAAACCAAATCTCTAGTATTAAAAATTCAAAGGGTGAATGTAACATTCACAAAAATGAAATTAAAGTTATTATTAAGAGTTATGTTGCCAATAATATGCCAAAAATTTAACAACTTAGGTAAAATGGAAGAATATTCATGAAAATATAAATTGCCTAGATTAGGCAAAAGAGGAAATAGAATATCTAGATAGATCTTTTAAGAAAAAAGAAATTGAACAGTCTAGGGATGAACTTAAGAAAAAAGTATCAAGATTAGATAAATTTACAACTGAATTCTATCAGACCCATTACTTGGCATAAATAGGCAAAGAAGTGATGCTACCAAACTTATTTTATGGAACATATATGATAATGATACTTAAGCCAACAAAAGTAAAAACAGCAAGATGCTATCCATCTTCAAAGAAATAGATGACAAGTAGAAATAAACATAGGTACAATCTTATGTATATGTGTATGTTTCTAGTTTTTCATGTATATCTATATATCTCCATACTTATATTATTTTATGGGAGGGAAAAATGAAATAAAAAGTATATACTAGAGAGAAAGGGAAACTAATGAGGAAACAAAAAAAAAAATCCAAGCACCTTTGAAAACAACATGCAGTATTAATTATATAGGTTTTTTTTTTTTGAAATGGAAATATATTGCTTTATATTATCTTGTCCTTATATTGTCCTGTCTTATGGTATGCTGTCTACTTGGCAATGATTTTTTTTTCTTTTCTCATTTTGTATGTATTTAAGTTTAAAGTAATAAATTTATTGTATAATATGGAGTTAAAAAGGAGAAAGAAAATTGTAGACCAATTTCGTTAATGAATATGAATGCAAAAATCCTAATGAAATTACTAGCTAAAAGATTATAACAATATATTTAAAAGATTGCATATTTTGATCAAGTGAGATTTATACCAGGAATGCAAGAATGAAGAAAATCTATTAATTGATTATATCAATTATTGCTTGTATGAATAATTAATTATATCAATAAAATAAAAAAAATCAGTATTAAGAGATGTATGCAGGATTAATTTGATAAAAATGACAACTTTACCTAAACTAATTTATAATTTTCAATGCCATCCTAATTAAATTATTTTTTAAAATTGCTTTTCTGAATCAGAAAAAATTATAACAGAATTTTTTTTGGAAGAACAGAACGTCAAGAACTTCAAAGGAACTAATGAAAAAATGTAAAGAAAGGAGATTTACCAGTACCAAATTTTAAACTATATTATAATGCAGTAATTATCAAAATTATTTGATACTGGCTAAGAAATAAAATAA
Organism: Sminthopsis crassicaudata; assembly: GCF_048593235.1. Classification (NCBI taxonomy): domain Eukaryota; kingdom Metazoa; phylum Chordata; class Mammalia; order Dasyuromorphia; family Dasyuridae; genus Sminthopsis; species Sminthopsis crassicaudata. The sequence continues at coordinate 253,556,055 of NC_133619.1, forward strand.
ATTGAACCATAGCTCAATGAAGAGAGTACATATAGGATTTGCAGCAGCAAATTAATGTAATAACCTTTTATTTAACAATGTAAAGACTTAAGAATTATTTAGTTAAAATTGTTAGGAAAACTGAAAAGTAGTCTAACAGAAATTGGGCATAGACCAATATTTTATACCATTTACCAAGATAAGGTTAAAATGGATACATGACCTTGATATAAAAAGAGATGTAACTTATTGGACTTAAGAATAAGCAAACAATTCTAGAATAAACAGATAAAGACAGCTGAGTGAAATATAAAATGGATAATTTGATTACATTAAGTTAAATTTTTTTTTACTTATTACTCTAATAACAGGATATATGAACGAATAAAAAAGGAAAAAAGAAATTTACATGACAACTTTGTTATAAATTTGTTATAAAGTAGCAAGTTTTACATAATAAATTTTCAGTTGCATGTGTAATCATTTTTTATTATAATTTTAAGAAAATCTTGTTTTATTCCCTAAATTGAAAATAAAAATTAAAAGAAATGTAACTAAGGTCAGAAGGAAAACAAACAAACAAAAATGGGGGGGGGGATTTTATACCTTTTGTCAGATAGAAGGTCTTACACCTCAAATATATCCATAACTTTGTCAAATTTATAAGGACTTGAGTCATTCTTCAGTTGATATATGATCAAAGGCTATGAATAGGTAGTTTTCCAATAGAAGAATCAAAACAGTCTTAGGAAAAATGCTCTGAATTATTGTTGACTAGAGAAATGCAAATTAAAATAGCTTAAGATATCATAAACCTATGAGGTTGGCTAAAATAATTGAAGGAGAAAACAGCAATATTATTTGAGTAAATTGTCATTTTTTAAATATTATAAATATTCTAATTAATAATAAAGGACATATGAGGGAAGAAAAAAAGAAAAAAATTACATGATAACTTATAAATTTAAAAGGAGTAGCAAATGCATAATAGATTTGCATTTTTATGTGTAATCATCTTTTTTAAATTTTGCTTTTATGGAAATTTTGTTTATTACCTAAATTTAAAAAAAAATTTAAAAAGAAAACACAAAAAGAAGCTAGCAATCAGAATATAGTAACAAATTTGTATTTCTCCAATCTCCAATTCTTAAGCAAAAACTTCTTTTCCCTACTACCGCTCCATCCACCCTTTCCCCCTCTCGTTCTGTTTTACGACTCTCCATTGCTTTTCTCTGCTAACTTTTTTCCACTTTGTTCTTTAGAACCTTTGCCTTTTTATTAACAAAGTCCCTTTTATGCACAGTTTGATACTTTGGAAAGAGTGATAGATTTGGGGTAAAGACCTTAGATTGGATCCCCAGCTCTACCTCAGCTCTTCCCTAAGCGCTGTATGGCTATTACTTAATTTCTGTGGACATTAAATTATTCATCTGTACACTGAGAAAGTCAAACTAAAGAACCTACAACTTCATCATCCAATGATCTTTTTCTCATACTCTTTCTGGCTTTTCAAACTCTGCAGAAACCTGATTTTCTCCCAAAGAAACCTAATCCTTTGCTACAATCTAAGCCTGACAGTTCCTTTATTCACACTCCTTGTTACACAATGATTGGAGAAGGACTGTGAAGTTCACTCCATCTATTTGCTTCCTTGTCCAAACATTTTTCCCCTTTCCTCAGTGAATTCAGTACCTGGGTTACTCACAGTCTTTGTGTTATCACCACCTTTGTTAATTATTCATTCTTAATGTTGATGATTTTTCACTCACCCTTATATTAAAATGCATCAACTTTTTAAACTCCTGTGACCTCCATCTACACTTTACATTTTTGTTACCCATTGGAGATGTCATCCCTACTGTTCTTCCTCCAAAAGTAAAAAAATCTAAAATGTCCTTTTTTTCACATTCTCCTGTCTTTCTTCTGCAATCTCCTCTCTATCTTCCTTTTCCCACTGCTCACTCCTAAACCTTTTATAATTCCTGACTTTTTGAAAACATGTGAGCTTGTAGTGTTCTCTTTTAGACTGTGATTGAGATGGCAATAAAGTTTTGGACTAACTTTTTCCCCTTCGTAGCCATGACTTTATGTTAACCAGTTAAACAAGTATTGCCCATCAGTCCAACTTGGCTTCTACTTCTGATGTTCATTTTGGACTCATTCTCAATCCTTAATCTTTGCCTATTACCCTTCTGCATTTATACATCTAAGCTGCTAGGTCTCATTTATAAATTTTATTTTTTAATATCAAACACAAGCATTTCAGTACACAAATAAAAAAGGTTGTATTTGAATTTGAATTCTTATGTGTATTTCAAAAGTATATTAAATTTAAAATAGTAGCATTTTCATTTTTAAAATTTTTCATTTAAAACGTAAAAATTCATAGTAAGTAATATAAGCATGTTTGTGTAATTGGAGAAGAGGAGGAGGAGGAGGAAGAAGAAGAGGAGGAGGAGGAGGAAGGTGGAAATTCTGGACTCCAGAATTGAGAAGAGATCTTTGGCAAAACTCTTGGCAGTTTGCCTGCTTCTTTCACTTCTTCCCCCTAAAGACCAAGGACTCTTACTCATCCTGACTCTGGCCTATCCTGAGGCCTCCAGAGAGCTTGCTTGGATGTAACACCTTATTCTTTACCAAAACCCACTTCAAAAGAGATCCCATTTTAAATTCCCATGTCCTCTCACAGATTCCTTGCTATTATTCTGACTTTCTTTTATCCTCTTTTCTTGGCTACTTGGCTCATTCCCTACTGCCTGCAAAGATATGGATATCTCCCCCATCCTTGAAAACACTGTTTCTTGATCCTTCCAGCTCTGTTAATTATTCTCCTAACATCATCTTTCCTATATTTTGTTAAATTCAACTATTTGAATAAGTAGGTTCAATAGGTTCAAATAGGTCCATTTTCTCTCTTCTTGATCCTCTACATCCAATTACCAATTCTACCATTTCAGCAAAACTGCTTTCTCCAAAGTCACCATTGATCTCTTAATTGCCAAGTTTAGTTCTTCCTGTCCTGATCCAACCTCTCCTCTCACTTCCAGTTTCACATCTCCAAATGTCTTTTTAGATATCTTGAACTGGATATTCAGTTAAGCTCAGCATGTTTAAAATTAAACTCATTATTTTTCTCCTTAATATACACTCCTCCCTCATTCCTATTATTGTCAAAGATAATACCATTTTCCCAGTCTCTCGGGCTCACAACCTGAGCTTAGCTCACCACTATCTCTTACTTTGTATTCATTCAGTTATTCAATAGACAAGGTCTATTAATTTCACCTCTACAACTTTCATATCCTCCCTTTTCTCTTCTGACACTGCCACCACTCTAGTTCAGGTATTCATTATTTCATACCCAGACAGTTGCAGTAATCTGTTGGTGGAACTGCCTGTCTCAACTTCCCCCACATCAGACCTTCCTTTATTCTGTCATCACAGTGATTTTCTTTGAGTTTGGATTCAGTCTTGGCACACATGCACACCCTCCATCCCTCAGCTGTTCAGTAAACTCCATTATCTCCCTATGACCTTTCAAATCAAGTATAAAATTTTCTTTTTAGTTTTTAAAGCCCAATTCCCCTATCCCTCAAGTCTTCTTAAACCTTACTTTCTGCTATATATTTTTGGATACAGTGACACTGGTTTCCTGTTTATTCCATGAAAAAAATACTCCAACTCCAAAATCATTTTCTCTGATTTTCCATCATGCCTGGAATACTCTCCCTTCTTATTTCTGCCTATTGGCTTCTTTGGCTTCCTTCAAGTCTCAACTAAAATCCCATCATCTATAGGAAGTCTTTACCAACCTTCTTATTTCAGTGCCTCCCTCTTTATTTCCTTTATAGATATTTGTACATATTTATTCTTTGCTTGTTTCCTACATTAAATTTCTTTCCTTGAAGTCAGAGACTGAACTTTTGTCTCTTTTTTTCTGTCTCCAGCTTAGCACACTACGTCTTCCTTCTTGCCCTCTGCTATAAAAAATGGCCACCATTTGACACAAAGGGGTGTGTGTGTGTGTGTGTGTGTGTGTGTGTGTGTGTGTGTGTGTGTAAGTAAAATTATATTGTTTGTATTTCTGTTAGTCTTTTTCCTCTGGAGGCAGACTTTTTTTTTCATAGGATCTTTGTGTTTACTTTGGGCATTTGTAATATTCAAAATTACTTGGATGTTCATAACTTTAAAAACAATATTTAGTAACACAATATTCTTTTTTCAGCTCTTTTTTTCTTAATTATTTCATGCAAATGTAGCCATACTTTTTTAAATCAATGAGTTTGTTATTTTTTATAACAGTAATATTCCATCACAATCATATGCCACAACATGTTTAACCATTCCCTAATAGACAAATATCCTCACAATTTCCAGTACTTTGCCATCACAAAGTGGTAGTATAAATATTTTAAAACATAATTGATTCTTACAATTACAAAATATTTTTCATACAAATAAAGTCAAATCTAAACAATTGGAATAATACTAATTGCTAATGGGGGGGTCATGCCAATATAATAAAAATGTCAGTGCTGCATAAATTAATTTGCTTGTTCAGTGCCATACCAATCAATTTATAAATATAATTTTATATAGTTGAATAAAATAACAAAAATATTTGGAAAAACAAAATATCAAAAATATTAAGCAAATAAATGCAAAAAATGTAAAGGAAAGTGGCCAAGTCACACCAGATTTCAAACTATATTATAAAGCAGCAGCCATCAAAACTATCAAGTACTGACAGAAATAAAATGGTAGATCAGTGGAATAGATCACATATATAAGAAACAGTAGTAAATGGTGATAGTAATCTGGTGTTTGATAAATCCAAAGACCCTAGCTTTTAGGAAAGAAATCATTATTTGGAAAAAACTGCTGGAAAACCTGAAAACCAATATGACAGAAACTAGACCGACATCTTATACTCTAGAACAAGGTAAGTTCAAAATGGGTACTTGATTTATATATAATGATTCTACAAGCAAATTAGGAGAGTAAGGAATAGTTTATCTGTCAGATATATGGATAAGGGAAGAGTTTATGACCTAACAACTGTTAGAGAACATTCTGAGAATCAAATGGATAATTTTAACCATATTAAATTTAAAAGTTTTTGCACAAGCAAGATTAGAAGAAAATCAAAAACTGGGAAATAATTTTTACTGACCTAATTTCTCAAATATGGAGAACTGAGTCAAATTTATAAGAATACCACTTTCCTCTTAATAAATGGTCAAAGCATTTGAGCATGCAATTTTCAGATGAAGAATTCAAAGCTACATAGTCATATGAAAAAAAATGCTCTAAATCACTGTTGCTTGGAGAAATGCACACTAAAAACAATTTTGAGTTATTACCTCACAACTGTCAGATTGGCTAATAATATTACAGAAAAAGCAAATGATACAAATGAGAGGATATGGGAAAATTGAGACATTAATGCATTGTTGGTAGACTTGTAAACTGATCCAAGCATTCTGGAGAGCAATTTGGAACGATGCACAAAGGCCAATCAAACCATATATCCTTTGATCCAATAATATACTACTAGTAGGTCTATGTCCCAGAGATCATTAAAAAGGAAAAAAGGCCTCCATGTGCAAAAATATTTACAGTCTCTCCTTTTGCAGTGGCAAAGAATTAGATATCAAAGGGATAAAATAGGAAATAACTAAATAAGTTGTGGTATATGAATATAATGGAATGCTGTTGTACCATAAGAAATGATGAGTAAGTGGATTTCAAAAAAATCTGGAAAGACTTGCATGAAGTGATACAGAGTAAACATTGTATACAATAATAGCAAGATAATATCATGATAGCCATGACAGACTTAGCTCTTCTCAGCAATACTGTTGGTAACATTGTGTAATGATCAACTATGATTGACTTAGATCTTCTTAGTCATCCAATGATCCATAAGTTCAAAAGACTCATGATGGAAATTGTATCCAGAGAAAAAACTATGTGTTTTTTTCCTCTTCTGATTCTTTCACAACATGATAATATTAATATATTAATATGTTTTGCGTACTGCAAATATATAAGCTACATCAAATTGATTGCCATCTCAGGTTGACAGGAGGGAAGTAAGGAAGGTAAAAAAATTGGAACTCAAAATGAAAAATGAATTCTAAGAAAAGAATAAATTGGTTCTTTTCTTTTTACCCTCATCAATCATCTTTGGAAACAGACCTAATAGTGGTATTGCTGTCAAAGGTTATAAGCAGTTTAATAGCTCTTTGAATATCATGTTAGATTGTAGTCCAGAGTGGTTGGTTTAGATAACAGTTGTACCAAAAGTTAGTGTCCCAATTTTTTCATATTTCCTCCTCTGTTTTACCCTCCTATCATTTTAGCTAATCTGAAAGGTGTAAAGTGATAACTCAAGGTTTTTAAATTTGAGTTTCTCTAATAATAATTCAGGTCTTTTTATATGATTACAAATTGTTTTGCTTTCTTCATTGGAAAACTGCCTGTTTCTATCCTTTGACTATCAATATCAGCTTGCTATTGTTATCAGATTTTGGTGCCAAAGTGTGGAGAGAATGATAACTCAGGTCCTCCTTACTATTATTTTATAAACTCTGTCTAACCTCAAGTTACTTTTCTCTGCCCCTTAAACTGTGATTAGGGCCACACTATCCTTGGAACAACTCTTGATTTTGGGGATTCCTTTCTTCTAGAGCAGCAAACTGCAGCTCTTTTCTCTTCCAAGAAACAGAAATTAGGGCTGGGCCTCTGTTTTCTGCAAATGCTCACAGCTAACAGAGTCTCCCCTCCTCTGCTACCCCATACACAAAGTATGTACTTGATCCTTTCCACCCACATCCACAACTTTGCACCAGTCAGTACAGCTGAGCCTGGTGTCTTGCCACAGTGGAAAGTCCTTCAATTTCCCCTATTTAGTTTTCCATGAAGTGAAAGTTGTGGTGAAGGCTGCCCCCACAGTTTGCTATAAAATGATTTAAAGTGGAGTTTGCCTAGAGGTGTTTACACTCACTTGGGTAGAAATTCTGTCCCTGGAGCTCAAGTCTTTTCTGAGGTCTTCTCAAGTTATCTTACATTGTTTCACCCAGACTTTTATTTTCTTATGTCTCTCCTACCTATTTATGCCTTTCTTACCTTGTGGTAGGAAAATATATGTGCTATTCTGAATTTGTTTTTATTGTTCTGTGTGTTCTCACACTTGCTGTTCCTTGAATTGAAATTACTATACTTTTTTCACTATGGTATTTTCTTTTCTTTTCTTTCTTTCTGTCTTTCTTTTTTTTTCCCTGAGGCAATTGGGGTTAAGTGATTTGCCCAGAGTTACACAGCTTCACTGTTGTATTTTTATGCAACCTTCCACTTTAATAAATGGCTGCTGGTTGCCTTTTTTAAAGTTGTCTTTTAAATTTGTATCCATTTGGTTTTCTAAACATTCCCTTTTCTCCCATTTCTACTTAGTGTGATCTTGCCTGGAATACCATAGTCTATTTTTATGGCAATGTGTCATCTCTAGTCATCCTTCCAGTACTACTTGGACTTTATATTCCCCACATTCATTCATCAGTGTGGTTGAATCATAATACTCCTGGTTCCCCATTGCCACCTTAAACTTTCCTTTTATATCTTCATTCAGTTTTTTGAGATTCTTTCTTTAGTTTGTATCACCCTTTCAGGATTCTGATAGCTGTTACTCCCATTCATTGTTTCCTTTTTCAGTGAATATAATGCCATGATTTTAATCTCCTCTACAATTCATATCTTCATACCAGGGGACTTGAATCATATATATTGATGTATCTTCAAAAAATTCCTCAGTATTCTCACTTTTCATGCCTTCTATTACACCTAAGGTACATTACACATAGAGATGTTCATAACCTCTCTTGGCATAAATCATGAATGTTCTTCCTCTACATTCATGAACTTTGAAATTTCTTCATTTGATCATAATCTATTTTTAGCCCCCCCTTTCTTGTGTCTTATAACCCCTAGTCTTATTTTTTGTCCTCATAGTGACTTCTGATAACATTTCTTATTTTCATTTTTTATTATGTCAACTTTTTTTGTTTATCTCATAGAATTATTAACTCCACTTACCAATTCTAATTTTTAAGGAATTATTTTCTTTTTTGAGCGTCTGTTTCCATTTGGCCAATTCTACAACGAATTATCTTCATCAAATTTTTGTGCCTCTTTTTACCATTTAGCCAATTTTTTTTAGGTGTTACTTTCTTTAGCTGCTTTTTTTTTTTTTAACAAAAGCTGCTAATTTTCTTTAAGTAATTTTATTACAACACCCTTATTTCTTTTCTCAATTTTTCTTCTACCCCTTTGATCTCTTTCTTTAGTGCTTTAGGAATTTTTGTTGGGCTTGTGTCTAATTTGTATTTTTTTTGAGCCTTTACTTGTAGCTATTTTCTACTCTGCTGTTAGTCTTCCCTATCACCATAGTAGCTTTTTATGATCAAGTCATTTTTGTTGTCATCATTATTTATTTTTCTAGTTTATTTTTTGACTTTAACTTTTATGTTAAAGTTGGTCTCTTCTCACCTGGTATGGGAGATTCTCAACTTCAGACTTTATGCTGCTATTTTCAGAGCTAGTTTTGGAGGTCTGCAAGTTTTCAGTGCTTCTAGAATAGTGTAATATAAGGAGAGATGTGGTCACTATTCTCCTAGTGTATACGTTGGTCTTTACCCCAGAAGAACTCTTGCTTCTCTGCAGCCACAAGTCCTAGTGCTATTCTCATCCCTGCAATCATATATAGGCAGTGCAGCAGGCTTTTGTCAGCTTCCCATCTCCTGCAATCTCTTTCTGACCAGTTGCCCTATCCTTTTAGCCTTTTCCAAGTTAAGACTTCCCCAGCTGTCACAACTGCAAAGTCTACCACTGGTGTTGCTGCTTTGTGTGCCCCTGATTGGCTCCTATCATAGAGGAGCTCTCCTGCTAACCTCATAAGTTGTTTTGGTCTAGAAAAAATTATCTTTTTAACCTTTTATTGGCTTTGCCACTTTGGAATTCAATTTCATACATTATTTTAATGTTGTTTGAAGAGTGATGTTAAGAAAGTTCAGCTGGATTGCTGCATTTGTTCTGTTATCTTAGCCCTTCTCATTATGATTTCCAGTCTCTCTATCACTCAGTTCTTTCCCAAGCCATTACTCCTTAATTGGTTACTCTATTCCCTTTACCATTTTGACTCCTTGGTGAACCAGCTCAACTTTGAACTATCTTATACATTGAAGTTCTTTTCTCCCCTATCCTATCGCTAATCATAATTTGCTAAATCAGTGTTGAATGACTTCTGCCATATATAGTCTTTTGCATCTATTTACATGTTGCTGATAAAATCATGAAATTTTGCTGAGGGGGATCAATACATATTTTTAACATATATGTAAACTGTTTACAGATCCAAGTAATCCCATCCTAACCATCTTTTCTAGAAGATTGTCTTCTCTATTATCCCCATTTTCTCACTAATATTCACTAACTTCCTGCTTATTGCTTCCTACTGCCTACAGATAATGCTCATATCTTCCCAGTTCTTCCAAAACAGCTATTACAAGAACTATCATTTGATTTGTTCCTCATACTATCTCTTCTACAGCTCACTTCTCTTTTGTGGCAACTCCTTGTACCTCTACCTCTCTTAATGCTGCCGTTTAGCTTGTAATTTAATCATTCAACTGCAACTACTTTCTTCAAAGTTGCCAGTTATTTATTAATTATAAAATGTGTTTTTTCTTGATCCTTATCCTTCTTGGCCTCTTTTAACCTTTGACATTGTTGATCATACTCTCCTTTTTACTTTCTTTTCTCTAGATTTTTATGATGCTTCCCTTTCAGGGTTCTCTTGCTCCTTGTCTCACTACTCTTATGCATTCTCTTTTGCTGTATCTTTATCTAGATTGCCTCTGCTAATCATGGTATTCGTCCTCTTATTTCTCTGATCTATATTATTCCATTTACTGATCTTATCAGCTTACATGAATTCAACTATAATCTCTGCAGATTTTAAGATTTATTTATCCAACTCTAATCTCTCTCCTGCCCTCTAGATTTAACTTTTGTGTCTTAGTTACTATGTCCCACTTCTGCAACAAATTTTTCCTAATCCCTTGATGTTAGTGCCTTCCCCAATCCCTTAAATCACCTCAGTTATCTTGTTAGTACATAGTTTTTTATTTATTTTGTTCTGTGTTTTCTTCATTAAAATGTAATACTGTAAGGGCAAGACATTTTTTCCTTTTTTTAACTGAAAGTCACAACTTCACATGGCATGGTTAGTAACAATTTATTTACCAGAGAAAGTCACATGCATGCCAAAACTCCTTATATATAACTAGAGGAACTCTCAGTACAGGCAAACCTCTAGGTATTTGGGTTACAGAGAAAATGGAAAGATGCCAAAAGAAATGAAGCATGGCTGAGGTCCTTCTTGGTACCTGCTAGACCATGAAGTTAGGATGATTTCACTTTCTATGAAAACCAGTTGTCTATGTTAGACTGGCTGGAGCTGTCTGGGCTTCAAGAGCACTGAGAGTTTAGTAGAATTCAGTTACAAAGGATTAGTGTTATGTTTGTACTGGGGGCTTCATCTCTGGAAAATAGGGAAATTTTTAAAAGTTTCAAAGTTCAGAGTGGGGCCTCTACATTTTTTTTTTTGTCTCTAGGGCTTACCACAGTACTTAGCATATAATAGACATTTCACAAATGCTTATTGACTGACTAATGTCCAGTAGAAATTATTTTATGTATTTGTATATGTGAAATCTAGTACAATTAATTCTGAGCATACAATTGAGGCTTACAATCTGGCCAGAGCTATGAGACTTAGACATATAAAAGAAAAAGAAAATGACTAGAAGGCAATGCAAAAGACTGAATGTTTTATATTTAATTTTTATATAATTTATATAAATTTATATAATTTAATTTATCCTTAAAGGCAGAAACAGTTTCATTTTTGTCTTTTTATCTTCAGTCACTAGTTTAATGAAATCTGATATAATTTCTTAATGCTCATTGAATACTAAAATCTATAGTGTAGTCTTAAAGCAACAAGAATCATAAAAAGAAATAAGATTGTAATATATGGAAACTTCAGGGACTTATGGTGAAAGAGGAGATATGCAAAGTATTTATAATATGACTAAAGATATAGAGGCAAGACTAAGTCTGTAGTGTTTGAGTGATAGGAAAAAGAATGAGTAAGTAAAAAGTTTGTCAGATGATTTACTCAGCTTTTTTACTTGAATAGTATCTATCTTCAAATAATTAAAAAAAATAATTGGGGAATGTCCATATATAAAATCCATTTTGCCTTAATAATTAGAGCAGTTGCTCAAAGTGTGCCAATCAAATTTATATTGAGTTATTTTATACCCTTTAACTTAGTATTAAGGTATTTCTTTGTGAAGTATAAGGAAAGTCTTTCTTGAAAACCAAGGAAGGTTTTCATCCAAAAGGCAAAAAAAGAAGAAATACAATAAAAAATAATAGATTCAGACTCCGCTAATTTAGACTAAACTTTATTTTTTATCATGTAAGCAAAGGGTTTATTTAGCAAGCTGCTTACAGAGTCTTGTCATTTTCTTTGTTTGGATGGTTTTTAATCTAACATACTTTCTTTATATGCATGCTTATTTATCCCCTCAGTGAACTTTGGTTTTTTCAAGTATAATTTTCCCTTATAGGAATTATGTTGCCTTTCAACCAGGAGAAGTTGTATTGTTAATGTAAACTTTTTCTTTTTTAAGTTAGTTACCATACGAACTTTTAAAGTAGGAATTTAATACTTTTCAAAATTTTATTTATCAGAATTTTTGTTAATACGGATTCTGTCCTTCAATATAAATATACTAAAAATTAATGAAGTTTTACCCTAAAGGCTACTTGGTTCTATATTTCTATGGTTGTAGCAGATGGTATAGGAGTATTTTGGCATAATGTATATGTATACCTTTAAGTTATATATGATCCAGTGTATAATTTGTATAGTGTTTTGTATATTTTTGTGGTAAAAGATAATATTGGTATCAGTTATTATTATTAAAAATAATACTAATAGTCTTTTTGCAGAGAGATTAAAAAGAAATTTCCCTGTCAATCCAATCCAATCCAATAAATATTAAATACATGTTAGATACTATGCTGAGGACTGGTAAAACAATTAATTTTTAAAAAATAATCCCTGCCTTCAAGGAGCTTACAGCACAAAAGGAGGCAAGAAAGCTGGGTGGTAAAGGGAAGGGGCACTAGGGTATATTCAGTATGTGGACATCTTATTTTTTGTTCCATGGAGTTAAAACCAGATAGGGGTTCAGAAGCAAAGTAGAGTAATCTGAGAGTTCAATTTCTGTTCTCTATAAAGGAAGACATTGGGAGGCATTTGATCTTTAACCCTCCAAACAGGTTCAAAGCTAGAGTTAACAGCTTGCTGGGGAGTTTAGAAGGGATGTGATCATCTTGAAAGTCCCAGAAAAAATTGTATCTTCTATAAGAAGAATTTTACAATTTTCATTAATTCTAGTACTTTCCTTTTTGTATTATCTTCAACTTATCCTTTATATACTTGTTTGAAATATTTATATACTATGTTTCCCCCATTAAACTGAACTTTTTGAGAACAGGTATTTTTTTTTCCTTTGTGTCTCCAGTGTTTTAGCACAGTTGTCTAGAACACAGTACTTAATATATACTTGTTGACTGTCTGATTAGAAAACATATCATTAAGAATGAATTCTAATTTTTAACTTATGTTAGTAGTTTTATTTTTCCTCCCTTAAAAATGTTAAATCTCATTTCTTTTCAGTCATTATTTAATCTTCTGGAATTTCGAAGATTAGTACTGAATTACAATCCTCCTGCAAGTGCTCAAGATTTACCCAGAAACCAAAAGGTAAAATTATATAAATGCTTTCCCCTGATGCTTATCTATACAATTGTAGTCATTTCTCATTCATGAGCTAATTCCAGAGTCTGTATGTAAACTATTAATTATAACATTGTCAATTTGCTAGCTTTGACTTCCTTTTCATTAGAAGACTGAACAGGTTGAATAGTACATAGAAGCTGAGACTTTTTTTTGGCAATTTGTTGCATGGGACAGACTTGTATCTTGCAGTTATAAGATTTTCAGTCATCACTAAAAGAAATCAAATTCCTTTCTTATTTGTATAGACTTTATATACATAGTTGTGGCCACAACAGAGTGCATGAAGAATTGGAAAGGGGGTTAAGCTGTTGGAATAATTTTCTAAACTAATCAGCAAAATAAACAGCAGACTTTCCTTTTTCCTTTGCTATCCTATGTGTCCATTTATTTCTTCCATCACAAAAGTTCCAACAAAGTCTGTAGTAACAGGAGGCATCCACTATGCAAAACTAAAGAGTTGATGGAGCAACTAAAGAGCTTTTCTTGAGATGTTGTTCTCACTGCTCCCTAATTGTCTGACTGCATCTATCCATACTCTACTTGGCACATCTCATGTAAAATAACTGACTTTCTCTTACTTGCAAGATCAAATATAAAATCCTTTGTTGGACTTTTAAAACCCTTCATAACTTGGTTCTTTCTTATTTTTTGAATTTTATTCCTTACTCCCCATCACATACTCAAGAGATTCAGGGTCACAGGCCTTCTTGCTTTTTCTCACAAAAGATATTCCCTCTCCCAGTTCCATTGCTTACATGTTCTCCTCCATCTCAGGCTCTTGACTTCCTCCCAATCCCAAGTAAGATACCACCTGCTATAAGAAATCTTGTCCAGTCTTCATAATGTTAGTGCTGTCCCTCCAATTTATTCTGCATATATCTTGTTTGAAGTTCTTTATAAGATGTCTCCCTTTTTAGACTATGAGCTCTTTGAGAGGACTCTTTCCCCTTTTCTGTTCCTCCTCCAACACTTCCCCCACATTTGTCTCCTCCCCTTCACCCCCCCCTTTGTATACCTAGATCTTAGCACAGTGTCTGAAATTTATATAATACTTTTAATAGATGCTTATTGATCTGACTTGAGATGTATGGTCAGTGCTGTGAACATGCCCAGAGAGTTGAGATATGGTGGGATATGATGGGAGGTTGACTTTTAATTTAAATTAGTTGCATCTTAGTCTATAATGTTTATTTGACAGAGAAACTTTTTTGCTGCCGGGGCCTATTTCTGGGATCTTTTTGCCTTGTTTTTCTGATTTGTGTATCAGTCACATTTTTAACAAACGGTGATATAATCAGTGTCTATTTTTTCATTTTCCATTTTTGGATTTGAAAGCATTTTTTGGTTTGAGCTGCTGCTGTCACATCATTATCTCCTAATTTGTTACTATTCTGTGATCTGCCTGAGCATAAATATTTGACTGAGGAATTATTGGTCCATCTCCATTGAGGCATTTTTTTGTCCCTTAAAAACATAATTTATTTTATGATTTGGTGTTTTTTGTGTCTACTAAATCCCAACTTGTCTGCTGAAGAAATATAAAAATCATATAGGCTTATGGCTTTCAAGCTGTCTAGAAGTCTTAGATGATACTGAAGCACATTTTTCATCATATAATTTTAAACTATTTTAAAATTTTTTTAAATAAAATAACCTTTTTTTCACCTTTACTACTAACCTACAAATTATATTTGGTATTTTGAATTGTATGTTTTTTAAAAAATAATTTTTAGTTAACAGATATCTACATTTTATTCTTATAAAAGCCATGAGGATCACTGACATTCTTGAGGAATGGCTTTTGTGTCATAATGCTTGATTTTATAAAAGTTCTATTGGATATTGCATGTGATTTTAGTATAGCGTGTTGACAACTGTAAGACACTGTGAAACAAATATTTAAGTTTGATACATAGCAATGATCATTGATTACACTTATATATTAGTTTCTGATTAAAATAATTAATTATAAAATAATTAAAATAATGAATAATGAATCTTAACCAAGCTTTTTTGCATACATATAATTTAAGACCTTTAAAGTTGTTCAGATATAAGATGTCCTTTGTACTATCTTGCAAAATGATGGAAACACAGCTAAAAAATAAAATAAATAAGCAACTTTAAAAGGCAAATAGAAATTATACAACTTTTAGATAAAAGACAAAGAATATTTTCTCAGATAATTTTAGCTAGTAGGCAGTTGATTATTTAAATAAGATTTTCCTCCTTGAAGAATTAGAACTGGAATTCTCCATCATAAAATATTTTGAGTGATAATAGAAGTGCCAGGGATTGATTTAATTTATATAAGTTATAAAATGAATTATGTATAACTTTATTTATACAAACAAGTTTCAGGGATATTTGGATTCTGCTATGATTAGTTTGGTGGAAACTAAAGATTTGCCATCAAAAAAAGACCTGATTTGAAATTCTGCCTCAAATATACTTTATGGAAAGTTGCTTATTCATTCTATGCCTTAATTTCCTTATTTGTAAAAATTAGGTGGTATGAACTCAAAGGTCTCTATGATCCCTTTTAACCTTAAATTTATGATCCTTATGATCCAGTTCTGGAGAAAATCAATGTTCTTTTCCAGTTCCTTTATACAAAACAGACCAGGGAATGTGAGAACATTTTTTTGTGTCAAGTCTTTTTTCAAATATGGGCCACTGCCAATGTAAAAACTTCCATTGCAAGAGATCAGATGTCTTCCTCAAGGACACACAGCTAGCATGTGACAGAAACAGGTATTCCTGACTCTAAGGCCAATTTTCTATCTCTTCTTCTTGTGACTTTAAGCACATTTATTGTTTTGTACTTTAGTCATAAGTGGTAGCAATACTATCACTTAAAAGATTTTAGAACCTTGAGTTTAAAAAAAAAATTCCATTTCATTTAATTGTCTAAGAGTTTGGCTAGGCAGAAAGAAATAGGGAAGATGCAATACAAAAGGGTGGGGAAATAGCTTGAACAAAAGGGTGGTGATTCAGTTCAGTCAGATAAGAATTTTAAAGTACCTATTTTATATATATATATATATACCATTACCAAAACACAAAGTTAATTACCAGGTGGTGAAATGTTTAGCTATAGTAGTTCATGATTGTCTGCTCAGGTGGTTGTTGGATTGCCATTCATGTCAGCGTATACACGTTTCACACTAGTGAAATACACAGATTATTAAAATCTAATATAGGAACAAGGGTTGTAAAAGGATACATAGTTAGAAAGAATACACAGTTCTCTTTTTTTTAGTTCTTTTTATAAATAAAACTACAGTATAATGTGTGAGAAACAGTAATGCACAAAAAAGTATAATGTAAAGTACAATATAAATTTTAGCACATATACTGATGTTTAGGAGTTGTTAATTCTTTTTTTTTCTCTCAAATTCCCTTTGCCCATGAATTAAAGTCTCCCTTCCCCCTCAAAAAAGTATAGGAAAGATTTAAAAAATTATGAGCTTGAAATTAAGAAAAATCATGAAAGATTTTGGAAGTAGGAGGAGAATTGGGAATCAAGGAAGGGTATATATATATATATATATATATATATATATATGTATATGTATATATGTATATATGTATATATGTACATACATATATATATGTATATAGTAGCATCCTTCATGTAGGAGGAAGCACTCAATTTTTAACAATTACATGTTTGATCTATATGAATTTTTCTTGGATGAACTAAATGGTCCTTGTCCTGCTTTTCCTTATTTGCATATGACAGATAGTTGACTGACAATTTTACCCACTTAATTTTGCAAATGTATTCTTATTCTTTCAAGATGATTATCTCATGAGGACACAATTTTTATTAATCTTTTTTATTTTTGAAATTTAGGAACATCGGAATTTGCCTTTTATGCGTGAGCTGCGGCATCTGTTTGCACTTCTTGTTGGTTCTAAAAGAAAATATGTTGATCCTTCAAGAGCAGTTGATATTCTTAAAGATGCTTTCAAATCGAATGGCTCACAACAGGTAGCTTTTAAAGGGGGATTCATTTATGACTCTACACTTAATCTGATTAAACTCTAAAAACCTAGATTGCACAGATTTTTTTTTCTTTGCTTTATAACTGAGGATTTAGCCCAATGCCTGACATGTAGTAAAAAACATAATGAATGTCTCTTGTCTTGACTTGTCTCTCACATAAATAGGCACATCCACACATTCACACAAAATATGCAGTCTTTGGTGTTCACACACACACACACACACACAGCTGGGAAAAGTTACGTAAGATCCTTTGGTACCTGATATCAATTTAATTATTATTTAAATATATATATATATGTATTGTGCTAATAACTGGAGATACATAAATGAAAAGCAAAGCAACTTCTGTTCTCTAAGAGTTTATATTCTAATGGAGGAAACCCAATCTAAACAAGCACTGGGTGGGAGACAGTCAGTGTGGAGGTGGAGCCTGCCAGAGAGTAAGCAACACGGGTGGGGCTGCTCATATCATATACCTGTCATCATCTTCTCCCCTCCACAGGAACTTAATCATCAAGTAGGCTTCAGGGTAGAATCATTCTCAGAAGAGTGAAGCAAGAGTTTAAAAATTTAGACACTAATGATAGCCACATCAATCAACAGCACAAAAGATTAATAGTATTCTTATTTTTCTATTTCTTGTTTCTAAAAACCATACATTAAAAGAACCTAGGGGGCAGCTAGGTGGTGCAGTGGATAGAGCACCAGCCCTAAAGTCAGGAGGACCTGAGTTCAAATGTGCCCTCAGACACTTAACACTTTCTGGCTGTGTGTCCCGGGGCAAGCTTCCCCAATTACCTCAGCAAAAAAAAAAACACCATAGGTCTTCCTACAAAAAGAAATATCCCTCTTCTATATGATTTCATCCTACCCCCAACTTTACCCCTCAGGTTTTGCAAAATATTTTTGGATATGGGTTTATTTAGGAAATTACATGACTACTTGGCCTCTCTTCTATTTCACTAGGTTTCTAATACCAACCCCTTAAATTACAAATAGCTTTTACTGACCTAGAAGAACAAATTTTCAAGGAATAAAAATCCTTCTAGTAAATAGCAATTAGTTTTGTAAACTTAACCAAGTTGTCATTAGGGGAAAAAAAGCAAAATAATTAGTAGCTTTAATTAAATGTTAATGATCTTCCTAACCTCAAAATTACTGAGGAATAAAAGTATTATGATAAGAAGTCTTCAGTCCTTTCTACTTTTCACATATCCTAAAGTTACAACTAGATGTAACATAATCCTATGTATAGAAAGTTTTCCAACAAATTTTAACTCATTTCACTTAGGAGATGAAAGTAGCTTGTAGAATTTTTGTTTTGTTGAATAATGTATTGTTGCATATACCAAAGTATATACATGTTTAGAAAAATCCAAGTGTAATTTGATTAAAAAAAATTTAAACATTTTGCTTATATTATTTGTGGAATCATTTTAACGATTTTTGAAGTTAAGGCTTTTGGGATTTTCTTAATGTAAAGCATTTGTTTATAGAGTGGTATTTTCAACATATTACTTAGTTTTCATATAAAATCATTTGACACATATTTGTATTGTTCAATTTACAACATTTATAATATTTAATGTTCAATTTTCTTGAACATAATATTTGGAAAGTTGACAGACATTACTTTTAGAATGTAATATTTTTTTTAAATTAGAAGGAAAAATATTATAATGATTTTTTTTTTGAAACACAGCAAGATGTGAGTGAGTTCACACACAAATTATTAGATTGGTTAGAAGATGCCTTCCAAATGAAAGCTGAAGAGGAAAGGTAAGTTTCCTCATGAAATTGGTGTTTGTTTTATATTGTCTTTAGTTCTATTTATCTTTAAAGGAAATATAATGTAGATATGGTGCTTTATTATTCATGGTTCATGTATATTTTACAATCTCTCAAGCAATGTACCATTAAGACTAAATAAAGATTTGAAAAGTACAGTATCTAAAATTAACAGATTTATCACGTAATTGAAAAATTAGTGTAATACTGTAGATAGAGGGCCAACTTTTGATTTATTAACTAACAAGTCATTTAAACTGCTAGTGCCCCAGGTAAACTTCTTAAGAGTATGAATTATAGATGAATTACTGACCCATGTCAGTATAGTTTCCATATCAAAAAATTCTCTGAAATGATAAAATCATAAGATTCAGACCACCTTTCCAGTTATATATTATTTAAAAACTTACTTTTCTTATCAATAGTTTTGATTACATTTATGAACAAGAAATGTAATTCTTAAACATGTCCTTAATGTGAAGAATAAATAAATTTGTTTTACCTTTCATAAACTGTTATTAAATAAATATTTGTACGAGCTAGTGGGAATAGCTATTCATATTTGTTGTTGGTACTTAGCTAAAAGATTTTTCTGAATTTAATAATATTTATTAGGTTAGCTAAAATTTAACTAAAAAGTTGAAAATGCTTTTTATACCACAGTAGTTATGAAACAGCATTTAATAAATAACTAACTTCATTTAGTTAAAAGTGAATAACTTGCTCATATGAGGTAAAATTAGCTAGGTCAGTAATACTGAACAATACAAAAAGCCTAAAAAAATGTGAAAGAATTGTGTTCATTTCGTCTGAATCAAATGGTACTAATTACAAAATTAATCAAATGTATTAGTGCTATAGTCTAAAAATTGGGAATTCTTAACCTTTTTTGTGTCATACATATATCTCTTTGTCAGACTAGTAAAATCTGTGAATTTCTTCTCATAAGAATATTTTAAAATAAATAAAATAAAATTCATAGAATTAGAACTAAGGAAATTCATTATATTTAAGTCCACTTACCAAAATATGTATTTTTTTTAAAGTCATGGATTCTAGCTTAAAAACTCTTGAACTAAAATATGAGATTTTAAAAATACCCCGTATTAGAAGGTGAAAAATCTATTGTTTTCATTATGCTTGAAGTCATAGCATAAGTTACTATATAAAATTCAAAGGTTGTAACTGTATTAAAAAATATTTTTCAGGGATGGAGAGAAACCAAAGAACCCAATGCTAGAATTGTTCTATGGAAGGTTCCTAGCAGTGGGAGTGCTTGAAGGTACAGTTTTATATACATATATATTTTTGGCAGTATAGCATTTTATTGCACATAACAAGCTTATATTTGATTTGACTTCTTTTTTTTTTCCTTTCATTTTTTTGGGATGGGGTGGTCACACAACTAGGAAGTGTTAAGTGTCTAGGGCTGGATTTGAACTCAAGTCTACCTGACTGTCTGGTTTGCCTCTTAATCACTGCACTATCTAGCTGCCCCCAGATTTTACTTATTCTTCAACTTACTCTTCTATGACAATTCTTCAAGTGACATGCCTATTTGGCCCCACTATTTATTTTTTCATTTTATTCTTAATTTACGGAATAAAACAAACATTTCTGTAACATAATACAATGCCTCCTTTTTAAAACCCAGTTCTCTTGACTCCCAAGCCCTTTTTTTTTATATCACACAAAGTACATATTGAGTTGAAATGAAAGAAATAAAATTCAGAGAGTTCCTAATATTTTTTCTAGTTTAGAAATTTATAGGTTATAATACAAAGATTATTAGTGAATATATATTAATAGGAGCATTTATTTAATACCATAAAATTTGTAAAATTCTTAACATGTTATTTCTTCCTCTCAGCATTATATAAGTGAGAAAATAGAGGCACAAAAGTTGTGACTTGTGTAGGGTCACAAAATTAACAGATATTCCAAAACCTATTTATTTTCTCTCACTTTATCCTCTAATCCTTCCACATTGCTTGCTTTTTTAATTTTCCTTCCAAATGTCAATAATTAACCTATTCAGCTTCATACTTTAAAAATCTTTAGTACATGTCCTCCCCAGCCCTTGGTCATCTTCAGCTTCTATTTATGTAAGGGATAGGGCTACAGAAAATAACTACAATTATGGGGACTAAGTACAAGCCATTGACCAGATTTATTAAGAAGTACTTTTCTACTTCCATAATTATTACCTGGTCTCAGATGCTACTCCAAATCTTTTTTTTTCCCCTCCTTTATAACATATTTGCATCTCCCTGACCCTCTCAGCTGAGGATTTCATTAGTGTTCTGTCAAATTCATCATGCTACCTCTCACCCTTAAACAATCTTCAGAGGACTCTACCTCAATCTGTCATATGTTTTTCCTTCCTTCTCTCAGCCAAACTCCTTGAAAAATCTGTCTATATTTGCTATCTCATTTTTTCATATTTCACTTGTCAATTGTTTGCTAACTTCTGAAGGAATCATTTAATTCAGCTTAATCTTTATACCAAGTGACTTAATGATTTCCTAATTGCCACATATTATGGTCTTAGTCTTCATCCTTAATCTCTCTGCTGGCATAGTTAATCATACTGTTTTCTTGGATATTCTTTTCTGTGTTCTCATAATATTGCTTACTGCTGGTTCTCCTCCTATCTTTGTTTAGTACTCCTAATTTTCTTTCTTTTGACTCATTAATATTTTTTCCTCTTGCATTCCCTGAGGCTCTGTGGAATAGGCTCTCAATAGGTTTCTCAAAATTCTTTGTGACTACATCAGTTTCTATGAATTTAAATATCATTTCTATATAGAAGTATCACAGATCTCTGTATGCTGCACTAGTCTTTCTTCTCAGCACCAGTCTCACATTACCAATTACTTAGTAAGAATTTTAGACTGAATGTACTAGTCATCTCCAAGTCACCTTGTCCAAAATAGAATTTATTTTCCTTCCCAAATTCCTCTCTTTTAGCTTTCCTAACTCTCCTTATTAAAGCCATTACCATTCTCTTAATCTCTCAGGTTCTTAATCTTTAAGTTGTTCTTTGACTCTTCATTCTCTCTCACTCCACACATAATGACTCAATTGCCAGATATTATAATTTCTATCTATGTCATTCATCATCTTCTTACTACCTACACAGTCACTACCTGTTTGCTATATCAGCAAGCAATTACAAGTTCACATAACATATGTGAAAAACAAGATTTATTATAAGAGAAACGAACATGTACCTTAAGTTCAGAGTTCACAATACAGACAGAAGCTTGCATATTTATGAAATTAGGACAAAGAGGAAGAGAAGACAACATTTTTACCTACATGGGAGTGATAGGGGAGGAGAAATCGCAAATAATTAAGAAAGAAAAAGCAGCATTCCTTTTCCTTGGGAACCTCTTAGACTAAGATACAATAGTCTGTTTATTTACAAAGGTCCCAGCTGCACAAACAGTTTCTCAGTCTGGTGCAGACTGATTGGTGCCTGTTTTGACTCCAAGGACCCACAGAGAATCCAGCTTTGGATACAAACAACAAATTGACAAAGCTTTTTTCAAGGGGTAGGGGGGAGAAAAGAGTGTTATCTTTGACATATTCAGGACCTCTTACATACTCCAGGTTTGTTGTGTTTCTGAAACATGACAAGTGAAAAGACAAATTCAGAGGACTCCTTAAAACTCCTTAACAATCTCTTGCTTAAAATGTTGCAGTGATCACTTAATTAGTCTTTTTGTTACTCTTTTGGAGTCTATCTTCCATATAGTTGTTAATGGGATTTTGCTTAAACACTAATCTATATCAATTACATATTCAGTAATCTTTAGTGGGTGCTAAATTAGTTCATGGATAAAATATAAAAAATTCTGTTTTATTCTTAAGGATCTTCACAACCCAATCCCCCATCTCTCTTTATAGCCTCATTCTACTTTACTGTCCTTCTTTAACTTTAAGTGCTATTTAATCTGGCTTTTTCCCCCTCTTTTTCATCTATGACATCTCATCTACTCAGCTCTGTGCCTTTACATTGGCTGTCTACTATATCTGAAATAACACTCTCTCTCTCTCTCTCTCTCTCTCTCTCTCTCTTTCTCTCTCTCTCTCTTCCATTTACATATTAGCTTCTATACTAATTTTTTAAACCACCTAAACTGTTCTATTATACTGTCTTTCTATTTATTTTGTATTTATTCTGTATTTATTTTGTATTTATTATATACATATAAAATATATACTATATTACATGACATAAAATATATACCATATACCTGACATATGTTATATAAAATATGATGCATGTATTATATAATTGTAATATATCATGCAGATATATATCACAGAGAGGATAAATATTATGTACACATATATATTCTTTTAGAAATAAATTTAATTGATGTGTTTTTCATTACTTACATTTTCTAACATACCTCATTTCTAGAGAGCCATCACTAATACCAAGGAATAAAACAGATGTTTAGCTGAGGAATTGTTTAGCATGTTTAAAATATCAAAAAAGTCTGATGTTCTGTACAGTATTCCAGATTCATGTCTCTAAATGTCCAAAGAAATATAGGGAAAATGGCCTTTTTATATTTTTACACTAGGTCTAAGGTTGATCATTTTAACTTTTTAGAATTGTTACTGGGTTTTTCATTTGCATTATTGTAGGTAGTTTATATGTGTTTTTTTTCTTTTTTATTATTTTACTTTATTTCTGTTCATGTAATTATTTTGCACTTTCCTATGTTCTTCATACTCTTGTATGTTTATCCTATATTCATCTTTTCAGCAGAATAATATTTCATTCTTACATTTATGTACTCCAAATTGTTTAACCATTCCTTATTCAACAGCCATGTACTTTGTTTTCGGTTCTTTGTTATGACAAAAAGTGATCATCATAATTACTTTGTTTATGTAGGGCGCTTTTTTTTTCCTTTTGTAATTTACATCTTTAGACTGTATGTCTCTCAGTATATTATTTGTGTCAAAGGATATATGAACATTTTACTTTCTCCACACAATTCCCTATTGTTTTTATCAAAAGCTATTTTTGCTATTCAAAAGTCAATCACATTTCTTCACATTCTGGCACTGATTTCCTAATGTTGATTATCTATGCCAGTTTGTTAGATGTGAGGTGAAATCTCATAACAATTTGATTTTCATTTCTGTCATTAATGAGATTATTCATATTTTTAAAATAATTTGTCATTCTTTTTTGAACAATTAATTCATGTCATTGGAAATTTATTTCTTAAGGAATAGTGTAGAAGGCTGAAACTCCGAAAAGGTATGCTTGAATAAGAACAGACTCTACTCACCCTTGATGCTTACTGAATGTTTTAGTAGTGAGATAATCATAGGCAAGGATTATCTGGAGAAGAGTAGTCAGAGTCAGTTGGTGGCAGGACGAGGAGAAGAGAGGCTGGAGACTCCGAACTCCAGAATCCAGGATACATCTTTGGCAAGCTGTGTGGCAGCTTGTCTGCCTCTTTCACTTCTCCCTCTAAAGACCAAGAACTTGGAGTAATCCTGACTCTGACTGATCCTTAGGCCCTCCAGGGAGGAGCTAGTCCAGACATTACAGAACATTTTTTTGGTTATTTTTATCAGTCTTGAATATCAGAACTAAATCTAGTTATTTGATAGAAATATTTTTCCCTATTTTCTTACCCTAGATTGGGAATTTTTTTTTTCAATCATTGATTCCTTTGGCAACCACTTGAAACCAACACATTTCAGCTCAGAATAATGGTTTGAAGTGCACAAAATAAATAATTTTGCAAAAGAAAACTAATTATATTGAAATACAACTTTCAGAACATATATATTTCTTTAAGTTCATGAACTTCACCCCCTGTGTTAAGAATTTCTGTCCTAGATACATTAATGTTTTTGTTGGCAAAATATTTTAAATTTAGCATTTAAATTTTTCTATTTTATCTTTTGTAATTCTCTATCCCTTCCTTAGTTGTCTCTAAGCATACCTATGAAAAGATGTCTGAACTAATTCTGTACAAATTATTTTATTATATAATCTTAACATTCCTACCATACATTAATTTTAAATTGGTGTGGTATATAAATCTTGGTCTAAAGACTACTTTTAATTTTTCTCCCACTTCTTATAGAGAACTCATTCCTGGACAATTTATGTTTTGGATTTTATCAAACATTTGCTTTATTAAGTTTAACTGAATCCAAATCTTCCTTGTCTAATTTATTCCATTTTAACATTCAATAGCTTTCATGATTTTTAAATCTTGCCCACTAGTGATAATTATTTTTATAATATAGTTTGAGGTCTAATCATTTTTCCCTTTTTAATCCTTATAAAATTAGTTATTTTAGTATTTCAATCTTTTGTTCATCTTTTTATTTTATTCACATCTCTAATTTAATCTTTTTATTTGTATCTCTAAAAGTATGCCTTTTAAAATCTTATTGTTATAGCATGAAATCTACAAATTTTCTTTTATTGACTTTATTATGTCAGTATTGAACATCATTTTAGTTGTCATTTTTATATAAAGTACATTTGATTTTTTTTTCTACTTAGGTATATTGAATAGATGATCTCTTATCTTAAATATTTTGTAGTTGTTTTCAGTGGGACTTCTCTTTCTATTATTGGTTCTTGGGTATTGCTTTTTCTGTACTATACATGGTCTTCATTTTCCTCTGTTTATCATATTCTCAATTGTCTCATGGTTTCAGTTGTGTGTTTTGTTATTTCTGTTATATAATTATGTAAATAATGTGTACCATTATTTCTGTTATTAGTATTTCTAATACTATCTCAAATAACATGGTGAAAAGAGGTAGGCTTATTTTCATTCCTGTATTGTTGGGTTTGCTTCTAGTGTTTCCCCATTACAGATGCTAGGTTTTGATTTAAATTGGTACTGTATGGTTTTCATTAAATGTCCTTTTCCACCTATGTTTTATAATATTTTTAGCATAAATGAGTATTACTTAATTAAAAGTCTTCTTCTGCATTGATTATTTTCCATGTTTTTAGCCTTACTGTTTTCCAAATTTTGAATCATCCTTCTTTTCCTGGTATTAAAACCAAATTGATCATACTGAATAGGTTTTTGTTTTGGTTTTTTTTGATAGAAATACTATGTTGTAATGTTTTTGTTTTTGAAGTCAAGCTTTAAAAAAAAATTAGATTTGTCTTGGATCACTGAATTACTGAGAAATCTGTCATAGGTAGTAATCATACAATCTTCCTGTTGCAGTGTACAGTGATTTGGTGGTTTTGCTTGCTTCACTCAGCATCGTCATGTTAATCTAAAGCAACCTGTTCATTTTTTTTAATAGAACAATAATATAGCATTACTTTCATATACTAACCATAACTTATTCACCTATTCCCCAGTTAATAGACATCCACTCATTTTCCAATTCCTTGTCACTATAAAAAGAGGTTCTTAAAATATTTTTGCACATGTAGGTCCTTTTTCCTCTTTCATGATTTCTTTGAAATCATGTGGCACTGCTGGATCAAAGGATATACATAGTTTTATGACACTATGAGCATAGTTTCAAATTGCTCTCCAGAATGGTTAGATCAGTTTGTAATTCTACCAGTAATGCATCAGTATTCCAATTTTCCCACATTCCCCAAAATTTTTTTCATTACTTTTTCCTGTTCTCTTATCCCATCTGATAATTGTGAGGTAGTACCTCAAAGTTGTTTTAATTTCCATTTCTCTAACCAATAATGCATTAGAACATTTTTTTCATGTGACTATAGATGGCTTTAATTTCTTAATCTGAGAAATCTTTGTTTATATCCTTTGGCCCTTTATTGATTGGGGAATTATAAATTTGACTCAGTTCTCTATATAGTTGAAAAGTAAGGCCTTTATCATGAACACTGGATATGAAAATTGTTTACAGCTTTCCGCTTTTGTTCTAATTTTGCTTTTGTTAGTTTTATTTGTGCAAAATCTTTTCAATTTCAATTTTACAATCATTAAAAATATAGTTTAGTTCTTCTTTGGTCCCTCCCTTCTACAAAGATCTGATAGGTAAACTACCCCCTGATCTTCTAATTTGCTTATAATACCACCCTTTATATCTAAATCATAGACATAGATGTTGGTCTATGGCTACTTTCTGAAATGCTTTTTTCCAGTTATCCCAGCAAATTTTGTCAAATATTGAATTTTTATCCCACAAGGTGGAATCTTAGAGTTTGCCAACCCATACATTACTATTGTAGTGTCCTTCTGGATGTCCCTGTTCGGTATCCAAAATATATTGTGTTTTCTAGAGCCCCCATATTGGGCTGCCAAAATATACCTTCCGGACTAGCTCTCTGCAGGATCTCAGGACCAGCCTTGGTTTTAGTGGAAGAGTGAGGAAGGCAGGAGAGACTTATGCCTTACCCAGAGTTCCCCTACTATCTGCAGCTCTGTACAACTATAATCATTGATTATCATGTCTTATGTTCCTAACCTATTCCATTGATCTACCACTCAGTTTCTTAGCCAGTCTCAGATGATTTTGATGACTGAAGCTTTATAGTAAAGTTTTTGGTCTGATACTGTTAGGCCACTGTCCTGGATTTTTTTTTTTTACATTAATTCTCTTGATATTCTTGACCTTTTTTTTTTTTCCAAATAAATTTCCAAATATTATTGTTTTCTAGCTCTATAATATGATTTTTTTTGGTAGTTGATTAGTGTGGCATTGAATAAGTAGACTATTTATGCAGAATTGTCATTTTTCTTATGTTAGTTCGGGCTACCCATGAGTAATTGATATTTTTCCAATTGTTAAGATCTGATTTTATTTGTGTGAAAAATGTTTTGTAATTGTGTTCATATAGTTCCTGATTTTTGTCTTGTTAGGTAGACTCCCAAATATTTTATTTTGTCTAGTTATTTTAAAATGAAATTTCTCTTTCTTTCTCTTGTTTGCAGGACTTAATTGATAATATATAGAAATGCTGTGTGTGATTTATTTTATATCTTGTGATTTTGCTAAATTTGTGAATGGTTTCAAGTAGTTTTTTAGTTGATTCTGTAGGATTTTCTTAAGTATGCCATCATATTATCTGCAAAGAGTGATAATTTGATTTTTTTCCTTGTCTATTCTAATTTCTTCATTTTCTTTTTCTTTTTTTATTGCTAAAGCCAGGGATTCTCAAACTACAGCCCACGGGCCTGATGTGGCCCACTGAGGACGTTTATGCGCCCCCCTGGGTTATGGGAAATGGGCTGAGGGGAGGAGACAGAATGTGAGGTTTTGTTTTTACTATAGTCCGGCCCTCTAACAGTCTGAGGGACAGTGAACTAGCCCCCCTATTTAAAAAGTTTGAGGACCACTGGATAAGCCTTGTAGTACAATACTGAATATTAGTGGTGATAATGAGTGCCCTTATTTCATCCCTAAGCTTATTGGGAATGCTTTTAGCTTCTCCATATTACATATAATGCTTGCCAATGGTTTTAGATAGGTGCTATTTATCATTTTAAGGAAAACTCCATTTATTCTTATATTCTCTAGTGTTTTTAATAGTAATGGCTGCTGTATTTTGTCAAAAGCTTTTTGTGCATTTATTGACATTATCATATGATTCCTGTTAATTTTATTATTGAAATTCTTAATTATACTGATTGTTTTCATAATACTTTTCCAGCCCTGTATTCCTAGTATAAATCTCAGTTGCTCATAATGTATTAATGATAAGTTGATGTAATCTCTTGGTAAATTTTATTTAAAATTTTTACATCAATGTTCATTAGGAGATTGATCTATAATATTCTTTTAGTTTTGATCTTCCTGGTTTAGGTATCTGTATGATATTTTTGCCATACAAGGAATTTTGCAGAATTCTTTCTTTGCCAATTTTTAAAATACTTTTACAGTATTGAAATTAATTGTTCTTTACATATTTTATAGAATTCACTTATAAATCCTGGAGAGTTTTTCTTAGAGAATTCATTGATGGCGTGTGAGGAAGTGATTGATTGACTGATTCTTTCAGTGACTATTTTCCCCTCTAAATCTGATTAGTTTTCCTTGATGATTTCTTGAAGAATGTTGTCCAGGCTCTTTTTCTGATCATGGCTTTCCAGTAGTCCAATAATTTTTAAATTGTCTCTCCTAGATCTATTTTCCAGGTCAGTTGTTTTCTCAATAAGATATTTTATATTTGCTTCTATTTTTTCATTCTTGTTCATGTTTGTTTAATTTTTAGTATCTCATGAGTCATTAGCTTCCATTTGCCCAGTTGTAGTTTTTAATGTATGGTTTTCTTCAGTAAGCTGCTATATCTCATTTTCAGTCTGTTAATTCACTTTTAAAGATGTTTTCTTCAGTGGGTTTTTATTTTTTTCTTTTTGCAGTTGACCAATTGTATTTTTTTAAAGGAATTGATGTCTTTGATGTTTTTTTTTCTTTGCATTTGACCAATTATGTTTTTTAGGAACTGTATTCCTTTTCCAAACTGTTGACTCTTTTTTGCATACCTCTCATTTTTTTCTCCCAGTTTTTCTTCTACCTCCTCTCTTTTTAAAATTCTGTACAAGCTCTATCTGAGTTTGAAACCAATTCATATCCCCCTTTGAAGTTTCACATATGGGCATTTTTTTGTCTTTTGAGTTAGTGTTTTGGTCTTCCCTGTCACCACAATAGCCAAAATTCTTTCTTTCTTTGAGCTCTGCTTCTAGACCAGAAGGAACACTGTCTAAAGCTTCTTGTGAATCTTTGAGCACAGGGGCTTCCTTGTGTTTAGTGTCTTGTTCACAGCAGAGGATACCCTGATCTCCTTTTGCCTATTGTTGCATGGTTCCCAGGCTAGCAATTTATCTTCTGTTCTAGGACAGGAGGCTGCCCTACTGGTCTGCTCTGCTACTATTTACTGAGCTAGGACTGAGGCTCTTGGGTGCCAATCTAATATGATTAAGACCCTCCCACTCATTTTCCCAGACACTGAACTCCAGTGAGACTATGTTGTCTTAATTTGGAGAGTGATTTCATTCCATCAGATTCTGTTCAGAGGTTCAGAGGTTCATGTGATATTTGCAAGAAATTAGGAGAGCTTGAGCTACTTCCTGGTTTTACTCCCTCATCTTGGCTCCCAGATAAGTAACTATTGCTAATTATATGGACACCTGCAACTGACATAATAAAAAATATATATATTTTTTCAGCTCTAGAAATAATCTGGATTTGCCTTGCTCTGCTGTTCTTTGTGAGTTTCTTTGGGTATTTGCTATTTGTTTTGACCTTATAGTTTGTAACTATTTTTGTTCTTAAGGAGGACAGAACATCTTTGGTTGAAGAGTCACCAA
The DNA here is from genome assembly GCF_048593235.1 of Sminthopsis crassicaudata. Taxonomy (NCBI): domain Eukaryota; kingdom Metazoa; phylum Chordata; class Mammalia; order Dasyuromorphia; family Dasyuridae; genus Sminthopsis; species Sminthopsis crassicaudata. Next base: position 253,586,083 of record NC_133619.1, read on the forward strand.
TTTTCATATTGACAAAGAGGAGACCATAAGTACTAATAGATACTAAATCAGGTACTACTTGACCTAGCCCTTGGATTTTTGACAGTGTTGAAGCAGGATGCAGTCTTCTATACCAAGTGCTTAGATTTTGGATTTTTATATTATCTGTATTCTTATGTTAGAACAAACTTAAGGTACAAAACAGTTTTTCACAAGATGTAATCTAATATTAGATAATTTTTTTCTATTAATCGTTAGATACCATGTGATATATAAAACAATTATTTTTAAGGAGTATTCATTAAACAGTATATTATAACATATTATATAGAATATATTATATAGAATCTGAGAGATCAAATGTAGAAATATGAATTTAATTAAATTTCTTTTCTTCTCAAGGTAAAAAATTTGAAAATACAGAAATGTTTGGTCAGTACCCACTTCAAGTAAACGGTTTCAAAGATCTGCATGAATGCCTAGAAGCTGCCATGATTGAAGGAGAGATTGAGTCTTTACATTCAGAGAACTCAGGAAAATCTGGCCAAGAGGTGAGTTTAGCATTTTGGTTATTTTTTTTCTTCCTTCCCCCATTCATTTTTATAATGACTTTATAAAGGTTTATTGAATATGCTAATTATATTGCTACCTAATAATTTATATATCTATGTATGAGTTTGATCCAGCCGTGATTTTTAAAAAGAGAATTAACTTTGTATAGCCAACAGTGTATAACCCATGCTAAAATTTAACATAAATAATTTACCGTATATGGCCCAATGCAATAAACTTTGTCCCTTTGCCGTTGACCCTTCACCATCCTCTTCTTATTTTCTTCTTTTCCCCAATAAAGTTTTAGTATAGCACAACATTAGGCTTATTTGAAGTGGTTAATTTTGAAATGATAATTTTGCTTTTGGTCATTGAACTGTAGAATCAAAGATAAAGTATAGTACCTTTGGATCATAGATTCAAAGATGTAGTATATCCGACTTACTTTCCAGATGAGAAGCTTGAAGTCCAGAAAAATATTTTGTTCAGGTTTACATAACTAGTTTATAGCTTAGCTCAGATTACAACCAGGTTTCCTAACTCTTCCAGTCCAGAATTTGCTATTTTTAACTTTAACTTATAAAAGCTATTTCTAACTCTAGAAAGTAGTTCTTCAAGGAAATAAATCTATAGGGTTTAGTTGGTTACCTTTCTCACTTCTTATATCAACTCTACTTGATTTTTAGTTACAAGTCATATGTAGAACCTTTCCCCAGAAGTTTTGTTCTAATCTATTGCCTTACTTGGGGCTTGAGGGCTGGCTTTTATACTTATTAATAGCTAAACCACTCTTTCTCTATCTAAACTACAAGTGGTACTCTCTCCTCTCAGGTTTTCCTGATAACTGGGTTTTTTCTTTACTTGGTTTTTTTTTTTTTTTTTCATCTTACATGTTTGTACATCAGTCTTATTATCCACATTATGCTTCCTAACTCTGGATCAAACTGGATGTCCTAGAGATATGACAACTATATGTAATTATTTTATTGTCTTTCTCTCAACCCTCCCCTCTTCCAAACTTTAATTCTGTCAGATCTCCACATTATCCTTGACCCAATTCTCTTTATCACCGATCTGTTTAGATTTTAAAGCCTTACAAACCTACTGTTACATCTCCGTTGGATTTCTTATTCCCAAAGCCTTAAGTCCTAAAAACTGACTGTCTTTCTATGTCTTGGACATGTTACTCTATTTTCCATCTCTCTGCTTTTGCACTAACTGTGTCCCATGTCTCAGATGCATTTTTCTCTTTATCTCTGCATCTTAAAGTTCCTTTCTTACTTGAAGATGGATTTCAAGCACCATCTTTTTGCTTAAAGCTTTTCCTGATCCCTCATCTTCTAGTGCTTTCCTTCTTACAATACCTTCTATTTAATTAATTTTTATATATTTGTATTTATGCTGTACATAGCATATATACACACACACATATACATATATATATATACACACACACACATATATATATGCTTGTTGTATATGTATGCTTATTAGAGAATTTATATTTCAACTACTTATCACCAATTCTCATACAGTGTAGATTCTTAATAAATACCTGTTGATTGGTTGGTTGATTATATTCTCTGCATAGGCTGTCCAAGTAGAGAAAAGCTTTGTGGTTTGTCTTTTCTTCCTCTTAATTCAGAGCTGTTACCTCATTTTTCAAAACCAAAGCAGAAAAGGAAAAGGGAGACAAAATTGCTCTATAGCAATGTGATATCACTGGGAACATAAAGGACTATAAGAATGTCAACCCAAAATAAAAGACTATAAAGGTGGCAGTAGCAAAGATCTTTAGCTGAGCTAAGGGACTTGCAATTCAGATTGGAGGAGGAAAAGAAGTGTCAGGTAGGGTTTACATACACTTCAACCAGAAGGGCATTTCATGTAAGGGACAGCCTTGAAAAGCTGTTATATAAGTTGTTTTGCAGAATGGCTGACAGTCCATGGGGGGGCGGGGGAGATTCAGGGAGTGGTGATATAAGTGCAAAACAGTAGAATGCAGGTGTAGCAATGGAGGGCTTTTCAGAGATCACAAGACTGGCTCCAACTGGTTCAAACCAACTTGCTCTACCTTAAGATCAGGGTCAGATAATTCCTCTGATGACTCCATTCAACAAGATCTTAGTCAAAAATAACTTTTACATTTAAGTTTCCCTGCTTTTAATCAATTTTCAAATTATTTACATATAATAATATTATATAATAGCCAAGAGAGCTAAATAATAATAATTGACTTTTGCTCTAAGCATTTTTTCACGTAGAATATGGATATAATTTTTAATTAGCAATAGATGTTAGCGATTACAAAAAAAGTTATTAAAAAGAATGTTGTACAGAATTTAATTTATATTAAAAACATAAATCCAAAATAGACGTGGAATAGAGGAGAATAGGGAGGAAAGTATGATATGCTTAAATCAAACTGAGGACTACCGACAAGAGGAATGTGATGCCCATGGTTTTCAATCTGAGAGAAGCCTATGGGAGAGTGGGTGAAGAATTTGGAAAGATTTAAAAAGGGAGAAAAGGAAGGCAGCCTTTCTTTGGGTGGTGGGAAAAGATTCTAATAATGAACACGTCTATGGGTAAAGAGAAATGGTCTATGAAGGGACCTGAGGACTTTGTGCTGAATCTGCTCTGAGAGATTTGATGCTTGAAAAGTCCATTTGACCTGTTTTCAGAGAGGGGCATCTGGCACCTGGAGGAGCAGAAATGCACAGATAGAAAGGGGAGAAATTGGGCAAGGGGGATAGCTTCATGATGGGCTGCATAGTCAGGGGCTGGGCGGCACAGAGGTCTGCCCTGGAAAGTGTGCTCTCTGACGCTTGACTTGGTTTGTTCTGGGAATAATGCAGAATAGAAAAAGAGGACTCCCTGGGCTGAGCTCCACAAGGAAGGGCAAGAAGCTGCCAGGAGGAAGGGGTAGCACAAATGCCTTGGGAATTTTGATTGAGTGAATGTGAATTAGAGAAAGGAGAGGTCAGGTAATGATAGAGAGGATGAGTCAGACTGGAGGGCGTGGGATGGGGGTAGGCCCTCTTACCCAAACCACTTCTCAGGGCCGTCTTCAGATACAGGGAGGAAGTATTGTTGGGTCTTTGCCAGCAGAGGCCGGACGGAGTGCAGTCACGGAGCAGACCCAGAGCCTCTCGGGTCTGGTGGGGCCTTCTTCTCGGCCCCCAGCAAGTCGGAAGTAGTGAATTTGGTGAAATAGCAAAAGACCCAAGTTTTTTCATTGGGTGAACTGAAAAACTGTTGACTAATGGTCCGCAATGCTGTCTACTTCCCGTGGGTCATGTCACTTCCTGAAGCTTAGACCTAGAGTCTGACCTTCCTGCCCTACAGCCCTCTGGGAATAGGGATCATGTGCCTTCCTGCAACTTCCAGCAACAATTCCCAGGGCTTGACCTAATCCATCTCAAGACTGAGAAATTTTCATCTGGGCCCATTCAACAGGATGAATATTGAAGAGAGTGAGAGAATCTTTTTTTTTAAAGGCACCCAAAAAATGGAAATTTTAAAGTAATGAACAAGAACTAGTTGAAGGACAAGAGAGGAGGGGGAAATCAACTTGGCTGAAGGAGAAAAAGGGAAGAGAATTAAATAACAGGTTAAAGGTAGAAGAGTGGTTGAATTAGAAAAAACTTTGCATAAAGTTTCTCTGCAAAGAGTTTATCAAAGAGATAAAGACATTCTTTTCTGGGTTTGCATGTGTATATATATATATATATATATATATATATATATATATATATATATATATATATATATATATATATATATATATATATATATATATATGTATATGTGTTAGGATTACTAGGTGAGAACTCAGGTTGTCTGGACAATTACAAGGTGAGAACTCAGGTTGACTTGATAGTTCTCTGGCTCAGACCTGTAAAGGGAGTTTACACCTTAGGAATCCTAGAAGGAGCAAGCTCATTGGTTGAAGTGGTTCTTCCCAGAAGCCCTTGCATTATCCCACAGCCATTCTCTGGGAGGATAAAAGAGGCAACATTGGGCCTGGAGAGCAGTCTGGACTACAAGGGCTGGAGGACAACACTCCAGGAAGAGGAGAAGTCTCTGCATTATATCAGGCCTGACGGGGCTCTCTGCAGGAAGGGAAGTCACTTCTCTGGACAAGAGTTAACAGCAACTGCCTGGAGACAACGGTTCACTACAAGAAGAATAATCTGTCTGAGAGATTTGAGTAGACACAGCAGATCTCTTCCCAGAGAGCGATCGGCAGCTTCTGGAGACGACAGCTCGCTACATATATGCACATCTACATACATCTGTAGCTACTGTACATATGTTACCTATTATTTAATATGCATGCATGTATGCATGTAATACCCCTTCCCAGGTCAAATGATAAGAAAACACAATTCTCAAAAGAAGAATTGCAAAATATTTGCAACATCATGAAAGAATGCTCCAAGTCAGTAATACAGAGAGAAATGCAAATGAAACCGTGTCTGAGATTTCACCTTGCTCTCTGAAAACTAGCAAAAATGATCCCCAAATGGCAGTATTCAGTGTTGTGGAATTATAGGTACACTAATCATTGTTGGGGAAGCTGTGAAATAGTACAGCTATTTTGGGAAACAATTTGGAATCATGCAAATAAAATAACTAAAACTCATAACTATTAAACCAGAACCTCTCTAACTGGTCTTATACCCTAAGCAAACCATTGAGAAGAGAATCCTCATATACACCAAAATATTTATAGCAACATCTTTTGTGAAAGCAGTGAATCAAAAGCATCTGTCCATCAACTGAGGAATAATTATAAATTGTGATACATGAATGTGATCTAATATATTGCCTGCTATAAGAAATAATATCTGTGATGACAAGAAGGGTTTATATAAATTGACATAGAATGTAATAAGAAGAGCAAAAAAAATCCAAACATTTGTGTGTGGGGATGTGTGGGGGTGTGTACATAAACATCCATACAGACATACATTACATACACATGAAAACTAATGTAAATGGGGAAAAAAAATACAATTGCACACCAAAAAATTTTAAATGCATGTAATTAAATTATAAAAATCAAGCAGCTCTTGAATGAAGTGATATGAGAAGAAATCTGCAGCCCACTCTTTCATGCAATTTTACGCATTGCACATGTTTTTGGACTTTCTTAATATAGAGGTTATTCTTTTTTTTTTTCCCCTCTAAAAAATATAGTTGTGATATGGGATGCTTCTCTGATAGAGGAAGTGATTGTTGGAATAACTACTCAGATAAACAGGAAACAAGATATCAATCAATAAAATCTTATTTAAGAAACAAAAAATTTTAAAAATTATTGAGCTTTATTGATAATATGGAGAAGGGAATAAAGTATTTCAATAATCTTAATTTTATTCAGATAATAATGAGTAAATTGTGGGCATTACCTATAACTAATTTAATATATCTGAAATTAAATATCAAAAGTAAACTTAATTTGTCATGTTGAAAGTATATACTACATATATGTTCTCAAAAAGTAATTCTTGATGTTAAGTTTACTATGATTTATAATTAAGTGACATGCACATTTGGCCAAAAAAGAGTTTGAAATAACTTGCAAAGTGGTATTTTATATATGTACATATAAATCTTTTTTTTAGAATTTTTTTCCACAGTATATATGCATGAGTAATTTTTTTATAATATTATCCCTTGTATTCATTTTTCCAAATTATCCCCCCCTCCCTCCATTCCCTCCCCCCAATGACAGGCAATCCCATACATTTTACATGTGTTACAATAAAACCTAGATACAATATATGTGTGTAAATACCGTTTTCTTGTTGCACATTAAGTATTAGCTTCCAAAGGTATAAGTAACCTGGGTAGATAGACAGTAGGGCTAACAATTTACATTCACTTCCCAGTGTTCCTTCTCTGGGTGTAGTTGTTTCTGTCCATCATTGATCAACTGGAAGTGGGTTGGATCTTCTTTATGTTGAAGATATCCACTTCCATCAGAATATATCTCCATATAGCATTGAAGTGTACAGCGATCTTCTGGTTCTATTCATTTCACTCAGCATCAGTTGATGTAAGTCTCTCCAAGCCTCTCTGTATTCCTCCTATTGGTCATTTCTTACAGAGCAATAGTATTCCATAATCTTCATATACCATAATTTACCCAACCATTCTCCAATTGATGGACATCCATTCAACTTCCAGTTTCTAGCTACAACAAAAAGAGCTGCCACAAACATTTTGGCACATACAGGTCCCTTTCCGCTCTTTAGTATTTCTTTGGAATATAAGCCCAATAGCAGCAATGCTGGGTCAAAGGGTATGCACAGTTTGATAACTTTTTGGGCATAGTTCCAAATTGCTCTCCAGAATGGTTGTATATATAAATTTTGCAAGAGATTTCAAATAGTGTATCTTTTTGTAAGAATATCTGCATAAGATTCACAAGATTTAAAAATTATGTACTATAGACAGAAAAAAGCTAAAAAGGAAAAAAAAATGAAGGTTTTTGGATGGCTATATGCTGTTAATAGAATAGTTAATTGCTAGAAGTAGTTTGTGTGTATATGTGTGTGTGTGTGTGTGTGTGTGTGTGTGTGTGTATTGCTGCTTATTGGTCTGTGAAAAAATCAAAATTTTAGTGTTCTTTCTACATTTTCTCTATTCACATGATCTGTCACAGACAAAATGCAAAAAAAAATTAATAATAATAGTAAAAATGGATATAAATACAAAAGATAATCTCCTTCATCTCTACATATTCTTCCTCTTCGAGTTAGAGATGAATCACATTCATTAGTTATTGTTCTCTTAGTGTAAGTTAAATGGTTCAATCTCTTTGTACTTATTCATCTTTTGTGATTCATTATTTAAAAAGTGATGAAAAGTAGTAATCTCTAACTCAAATTTATATTTAACCTTCAGAAATACTGTAATAGATTATAATTTATATTTGGGGAAATCAAGTTTACCTTAAATGGGAAAAAACAAATTTCATTGCTGCTTCATATTATTTATAACTTAATTATGAATTAATTCCAAAAACAATGTTTTCTAATCTGAGGTCACCAAACCAGACTTATCCATAATAGTATTTTATATTAAAAATTCAGGGAATGTCTGGTTACCTAGTCTCCCCCCATCTATTACAGAGTAAGGTGAGATGCCTCCACTGCTCTAATGAGAAAAAAACAATCACTGCAAATGGAAGAGAAATGTATCCACAACAGAGGCACATTACATACAAAAATTTTATGAGCATCTTTTAGTAAGGTATGGAAGCTATTTTCTCAATGTGGCAAAAATGACACCTGAAGAATTATGTTCCAGAATAACTTACCCCTAATTGTGAGTTATCAGTTAGCCTTCATTATTTTAGATTCTCTTGGTTTTGAAATCCAAAAGTATCATCTCCTAATCCTGAATTTTAGAAATTCATAAGAATCTGAAAAGAATAGTCTTTAAAATTACTCTGTTAGTATGTGAAGTGTAAAATTATTTGCTCTAATGATTTTCATTTTATCTGTTGAGTTGAATTTAGTGTCATTTCATGGATTCATAGGCAGAGTGCTCTCAGAAAAGAATAAGTAAACCAGATTATTTTAATGAAATTTCAGTCAATTATTTTTATTTGGTTTCTCTGAAGACATTTTATTTCTTATCTTCAAATCCTTTATATTTTTGCAAGATCACTTCAACTTTTTAATTTGTAAAATCAATTCCATGTACCTTAACATTAAAGACAGTTGTCTGTTAGTTTTCCTCCCAGAGAATCTCTCTAAATTCTCTAAATTAAGGTATAATTATCTAATTTAGCCTGGTTCAGTATGATTGATCTGATCCTACAAGGAGAGGTTATGGGCCAGAACTTGAAACAGGGTACTAAGTGGAATGGATGAGATAATGATTAAGTACTTAGTACTTAATATAATCCTACAAGATTCACACCTTTAAGAAAGCATATATAAGGAGGAGTTCTCAGGGCCCACTAAAGGACAAGCCCACAAAGAAGAAGCCCCTTAGAAACTCTCGGAGGAGGAGACAGATTCATTCCATCTTCCACCTTTGTGCTGGCTGGAGACATTCGGAGCAAGCTAGAGGCAGAAGCTGGCAGAGGCAAAGGACTAACAGCAGGAGCTGTCGGGAACTAAGGAGAGAGATAGGCCTCTAAGAAAGCTAGCCGGGCCCCAGGAAAAGAGACAAGACTTTGAAGGAAACAATAAAGGATTTGGACTTTAATCCCTGACTGCACTTGCTGTAATTACTGACTATCTCCAGAAGGCCTCCAAGAAACCTGCTCCAAGAGAACATTACACTTTAGAGAAGAATATTACAAGTTTAGGTTATCTCCCTATGCCATAATGTTTACTAATTTATATTACAAGTTGATTATTGGATTCACTAGGTAGCATAGCTAGTTTTTCCAAAATTGTTCTGTCATTCTATTTCTCTATAAGGGACCATACTTATTTTGGTATGACTTTTTGAATGACAAATGATTTATTCAGTCATCTCAATGCCTCTGTGTTTTGGGCAACTGGTGATTTGAACTTAAATCAGTATGCTTATATAGCTGTGAGGTATTCTTGTTTTGTACCTGAAGATACATTGTTCACACTCTATTTTCTCATGTTTGCATATTTGTTCATTCCTATTCCAAAATAGTTAAACACTTTTTCATGATTCTCTTTGAGAACTGACTAAAATTTTATAATAAAATAGAACAGGAGCCAAGATATAAAATTTTCCACCCTTCCTAAATATCATCATTTGGCTGAGACAGAAAGATATTTAATTTTAAAGATTTATAGCTTTATTTCCAACAACTATACATTTCTTATATTTAGTGAACTATCTTGTCTCAAATAATAAATTCAAGTGGGAGAATAAGGATTAAATGAAAAAGATTAAAAATCTATTCCTACAGGGCAAATCTTGAATGCTTCATATTATTATATTAAAAATTTAGTCTTTTGAGTAATTGCAAAAAGTCTTGAGAGCTTTGTCACTACTCTTTTGAGATACCATTTTGGTTTCAAATAATAAAATAACCATGTTGGGAATGGTGTTGTGTAATTGAGTTCAGAAAAATCTTAAAAGTTGTGAAATTATGACTTTGAAATAAAACCCATTTTATTCTCCTTTGGTTTATTGAAGTATTATGAATAGGTGATGAAATGAAATGAAAATTTTTATTACACTGGAAATGGCCCTATCTTTAAAAATAATTCAAAAGACGACAAAACTTTTTTGGATCAATTTACTAAGATATTAATGTTATAGACTGCTTACAAAAATGTTAATATTACCTGATTTTTTTAAATCAGAAGAAGTATTACTAAATTTTAATATGTCTTTTCTTATTTAGCATTGGTTCACAGAACTTCCACCTGTATTAACATTTGAACTGTCAAGATTTGAATTTAATCAGGCTTTGGGAAGACCAGAGAAAATTCACAACAAGTTAGAATTTCCTCAAGTTTTATATCTGGACAGGTATGGCTTAATTAACATAGCAGCAAGAATATGTATATGTTTGTTCATACACATATGGTTAAATTATATTTGCAATTAGGAATTGCACTACTGTTGTTTCAGATGAAATGGATTTAATTTTATTGGAAGTAAATTTTGTTTTGAGAACACATGACACAGTATGCCTAAAAGAAATAATACTTTTAAATAACAACTACCTTTTCTAGTAGCATATACCATCTTAAAATACACAAGTTGATCAGTGTAAAAAAGAAAATTAATTTGTGGAATGAATATTGTTATGGAAATAAAAAGTAACCTTGACCAACTTCCATATTTTCTTAATATAATATCAAGAAATTATAAGGGAAGATTTTGTTTTATTCAGTCAATAAAATGATTCATTTTCCCTAAATATCATTTTTAATGGTTTGTTTTCTTCAATTCTTTTTTTTGTAGCAATAATTGAGTTTAGTTTCATTATTTAAAACTGAGTTCAGTATTCTTTTCAAGTGTTGTGCCCACCTAGCATGTTTTATGATTTTAAATTCTGGACTTTTATTTTATTTACAGATATATGCACAAAAACCGAGAAATAACAAGAATTAAACGAGACGAGATCAAGAGACTAAAAGAGTACCTTACAGTATTACAACAAAGATTAGAAAGGTATTATTTGAGTTCTAAAAATGCACAGTGCAATTTAATATATATTTAATATGTTCTTCATAATTAATATGAAGTATAATTGTAAAGAAAATTATAAAGAAGTATAATTGTTGGTTTTAATTACCCCCCCTTTTATAAGCAAATGATAATTTCAGTCAGAGGTTATCTTTTTGAATTGATCTAACATCATTTCCCCAAATATGATTAGTTTTATTATATAACTGATTTTCAATTTTTTTCTTCTCAGGACCCTTTTTAACTCTTAATTATTGAAGATTCCTCATTCCCATGAGAGCTTTTATTTTGAATATGTGAGTGTGTGTGAGTGTGTGTGTGTGTGTGTGTGTGTGTGTGTGTGTGTGTCTGTATGGATATACACACACCATATTAGAAATTAAATATCTTATTTTTATGAAATTTTGGCCTCAAAAATCCTCTGAAAGTATCTCAGGGATTCCTAGAAGTCATTGAACCACACTTTCAAGATTGCTGCATTCCGATTATTCCTGCCAAAGTTTCAGGATTGGCTTCTAGAGTAATTTTGTTGTTATTTTCTTTAAAGGCACAGAAACACACAGCTGAAATGATAAGACATAACATGAAGCATTTCCATTATTATTTTTACTGTTATAATATTGCTATGCCTTGGCATTATGACTTAGGTAATGGTTATCCATAACTATTTCAGTTGTCATTAAGCCTAGGTAATCTTACTAATGAATTTTTCCCCATCATTTTTTAAAAATTTTCTTATAAATTGAAAATCAAAATTTCAAAAAAATTTAGTATAAAAGTAATGAACCCATTAAATAAAAACCTAGTAATTTTTTAATTTTTGTGGCAGGGCAGGTTTGTAATTCTGTTGTACCACCAATTAAAGGTGATTGAAAGCAAATTAAATAGTTATATTGATCATGTGACAGGTGATCTGTCTGAAAATAAAAAATATGGCCAGGCCATAAGAGAAACAGCAGTAATCGTAATCATTAATCAGTAATCTGATGTATGAAAATTAGAGGGAGCAAAGTCTTTGAATGAAAGCAGTGTAAATACACATGCATATGAACACACATGCATGTGTACAGAAGTATTAGTGAATCAACTTTGAGGATATTTAAAACATTTACTCATTGTATTATTTGCTCCAATAGCTCTTTTCTTCATTTCAATGGAGATTCATTTGATTTCATAAGAAAAATGGTGGCATAAAGTAATTGCATTTTATCATTATGTAACAGGTGTTTAAAAACTCTTTAAAATTGCTGAAATGGAGCTTCTTGAATATAGTAGTAAATGCATTCATACATTTTATGGTTAACAGATATTTAAGCTATGGTTCTGGCCCTAAACGATTCCCCTTGGTAGATGTTCTGCAGTATGCACTGGAGTTTGCCTCAAGTAAACCTGTTTGCACTTCTCCTGTTGATGATATTGATGCTAGTTCCCCACCTAGTGGTTCCATACCATCACAGACATTACCAAGGTAAAAACATTTTTTAATGTGAGGGGAAACATTTATTACAGTGTGACATTTAATATGGAAAGAGATTCATTTAAACAAAATGTAGCATAGTCTCTTGCTTGTTTGCTGTAATAGATTTAAATGGTTTTAATGAAGTAAATTTACATTTTTAAGCTGAGTTAGAAAAATGCATGTTTTCTGGGTATTAATTCATAGTTTATGAAAGTAGAGTCTAGGGTTTGTACAATTAGAAATCTTTGTTATATTTTCAAAACATACCTTTCATTATAGATGAACATTTTACTATTATAGCCTTGTACCTTTATATAGTTGACACAAACTAATACTGATAGTTTATACCATCATAATAATACAAACTGATAGGTACCAACAAAAACGTTTTACACAACATCTGTGTACAGAGTATATATATGTAGGTTTTTCAATTTGTTTTTTCAAGGTAATTAATGTATTCAATTAATTTCATTTCACTTGAATTTTTTATTATGGACGTAATATTGCAGAAGTTCTAAGGATACAAAGATTTTTTTAAAAAAAATTAATGTTCTTGCCTCCAAAGGCTAGGTAAGGCTAGAGTGATTTCAATATATGTAAAGTATTAGTAAGAGTTAGGAGTAATTGAGAAATTAGGAAAATTTAGGGAGAAAGAGTATTTTTATTAAAGGTTGGGAAAATGGGGAGAAAGAGGCTTGCTGCTAGAAGAGGTGGCTGCTGAGTTGGGACTTAAAGGAAATGATATATTCTAAAAGGCAGAAATGAGAAAGAAATATATTCCATGAGTGAAGGAGAATTATGAGAAGGAAATATATTCTATGATTGAAGGAGAATTTCAGTAAATACATGGAAATCCGAGATATATCAAATTTGAGGAGTAATTAGTAGTCCAGTTTGTTCCAGTAGTCCAGTTTGTTCCAACTGTACCATAAAAGCTAAATAATGTACATTTTTCACACATGTGAAATTGGTCTGGAAAGGTAATTAGAGCTAGATTGTTTAGGACTTTAAATGCCAAGATAAAGATTTGTATTTTATCTTAGAGGTAATAATGAACACCTACAGGTGTTTAAGCAAAGGAGTAACGTGATTAGGAAGATTATTTTGACAGCTGAGTAAAGAACAAATGTCAGGGTCAAGTGTGACATGAAGGACTGTAGGTTAGGATATTAATATAATAGTTTAAGCAAGAGGTAATGTGAGACTTTTGAATATGTATGTGTGAGAGAAAGACAGAGACAGAAAGGTGAGAGGAATGGGAATTAATGGATTTAGAATTAATAATATTTAACTCATTACATATAGGAAGCTTATATTTTAATTTTAACCTGATTGTATAATAAAAGCTTTAAGTATTTAATAGTGTTTGGCAGATTGCTTTTGGACTTTTTTGTTAAGTAGGATACTCCAGTCAAATTTAAATTTTTAATTATTTTTAAAAATTATTATAGTTCTTTTAAATATTTTATATAAATATTGTAGATTTATGACTCTATATGACATACTATTTATCCTATTCTATCATTTAAAAATACAGTACAGCAGAGCAACAACAGGGAACTCCTTCAGAACTACCAAGCACTTCACCTACACCAAGGTCATTTATACATAAGCCATTTACACAGTCGCGAATACCTCCAGATTTGCCCATGCATCCAGCACCAAGACACATAACAGAAGAAGAACTTTCTGTCCTAGAAGGCTGTTTACATCGCTGGAGGACTGAAGTAGAAAATGACACTAGAGGTAATATTGTTAATGTAGGTTAGTGGTTGTAATTTCTTCATGATTGCTTGTTTTTAGGGAAATTCCATTGTGAATTCCATTTCTAAGAACACGTAAAATTATTATGATGATTTTAGAGTAGTCTGTTAACAGGGTTTTATAAGCTATAACCCAGGTGAACTACTGCCTATATTTCTATGGTCAGCAGACTAAGAATGATTTTTATATTCTTGGATGACAAATTGCTGACTTTTCATATAGTATAGATCTTTAATTTAGCTTAGTCTAACTTAAATAAATCTTTTTAAACTTTTTTATTAATTTGTGTATTTAGAATTAGGTTTTAAATGGAATTTCCTTTTCATATGTATATGCTTCTAAAGAATATGTTGAAGTTAATATTTATGTGTCAAAGTATACTTACTGTCAATTTAATGTAATTTCAAAATATTTACTCTTTAGCCCCTGATGTATGATAAATTTTACATGATAATTGGAAATGAAATGTCTATAGAACTTTGAGATTCTCATTGTGCTTTACAAATATTTCCTCTTTTAATCTACTTCACAATACTGTAAGACATATTACAAAGAGAAAACTGGCTGTGATCAGATAATCCGTTTTTCTTCCTGAAATCTTTGGTAATTTTTATCTTTTGTTTTTCTTCCTTACTTTCCCTTACTGTTCACTTTCTGATTTCCTCTTCTCTGATTATGGTTCCTTTGGGACTAGATCTCAAAGCATCTTAGTCTCCTTTCACCCAATTCACTATCCTAGGTATCTGCCTCAAGTAACTCAGCTGGTATTGGATTCTTTCCTTCAGGATTAATAGATTGATACATATAATATCTTCTCTCTTCCCCTCTCCCCAAGCACACACACACACACACACACACACACACACACACACACACACACACACTTGTGTGTTAAGCCTGTTCATTATCCTTAGGTATGCTACTGCAACCTCCTTGTTGGTAGCATAAAAGTGCTTAAGTTCAGAAGTGCAGTTTGATTCAGGAAGGATTGGTTCATAAATTTGTTGTTTTTTTTGTGGGGGTTTTTTAAATTTGGGATTTTAACTTTTTGGATACCTTGTTTTATCTTTGGCTAACAGTTTCCATTTTGAAAAAGTTTGGGAAATCAGGAGGATCAGAGGAATTATCTACTCCATTTTTTTGTTCACATGATCCAGAAATCCAGATAGCACATTTTAAAATTAAATGCATCATATATGTAGAATTAACTACAATAAATCCTATTCTAAATAATTAATGTAAAATCTATGTATAACAAGTTATCTCACATTCCAGGAAAAATCATCAGACTATATTATTCAAAATAACAGTATTCTGAGACAGTGATCATTTTAGGTAAATCAATGATATTCCATCTGTTCTAAATTAGCAGCATTAAAATTTGTACTATTTGCAGAATGGATCATTCAAACTACATTTATTAATCACATAGCTAGTAAGTGTTCAAGGCAGGATTGAAAACTTAGTCTTTTTTTAGGCCAAATTTATTCCTGTTTCTACTATATTACTTCTTTGAAAATCCTTTTTTTGAAAGTTAATGAATCATAATTTTTAAACCAATTCCAAGAAATAGATTTTTGAATTTTATTTTAAAGCTTAAAACTTTTGAAATTTATCCATTTTTATGCCACAAATTAAATCAATTACTTTGATAAATTCAAGGAGATAAATATCTTATCTTTATCTAAATTTTTAATTATTTTTCCACTTTTTGTAAGTTTAGGCAACCTTAATATTTCTCATTTTTGTGGATTAAATATTAAACAAGCAATTCTTTCCAAGCCAATGTAACTCAAAAAGGACTACAGGAAATGACCTACATATTTTGAATATATTGAAACAATAAAATTCTCTATAATAATTATTTTGGATAAACTACTGTTGAGAGAACTGTATTTGGAATTTGTAGGGTTAAAGGTCATATTGATTGAAGGATGGATTCCTCTCATACTTTTATAGAAGAAATAGGATTTGATCTTTTTCCATATAATTTCAATAGATATATGTTATGTTAATCATAAAGTCATTATTGTTAAAATATTTCTTTATCATCTTAGATTTGCAGGAAAGCATATCTAGAATTCATCGTACAATTGAACAAATGTACTCTGACAAGTCTATGATACAAGTAAGTGAAATTCTGAAGTGGGAAGCACATTAAAATTATATTCAGTCCGACATAGAAATCTTCAGATAGCCTATATTACACATATATTTTCTTGTTTCACGCATTATTTTAAATTTAATATTTTAACAGTTTCATTTTTTATAATTCTTGTTAAATGCAAATATTTTGTTGATTTTTCAAAAAAAGTTATCAAATATTGCTTTCCTTAGAGTAATTATGTTTCCTTTGCATTCTTGAGAAAAGAAAAAAATTCTGTTTCTTATGGTTGTTAAAAAATAAAGTCAACAGGGCAGCTAGGTGGCGCAGTGGATAGAGTACCAGCCTT
Organism: Sminthopsis crassicaudata; assembly: GCF_048593235.1. Classification (NCBI taxonomy): domain Eukaryota; kingdom Metazoa; phylum Chordata; class Mammalia; order Dasyuromorphia; family Dasyuridae; genus Sminthopsis; species Sminthopsis crassicaudata. Next base: position 253,602,445 of record NC_133619.1, read on the forward strand.
GAATTCAGTAGGACCCTAATTCAAATGTGATCTCAAACACTTAACACTTCCTACCTGTGTGACCCTGGGCAAGTCACTTAACTCCAGCCTCAGGGGGAAAAAAAGAAAAAGAAAAAAAAAATAAAGTCAACAGAGCATTTGAACATTTATTTTGTATAAAGCATTATGCAAAAACAACTAGAAAGTTAAGATAATTAGATAAGAATTCAAGGCTCTAAGCCATTTCAGATTTCCTACATCAAAGTTAATGTGTGTTCACATACATTACATAAATTATCCAAATCCTATTCGAATTCCCTTGTAAAGCATTTAGAGATTTAGTTAAACCATGTTGTATGCATAAAACTTTTGAGAAATTTATTATTAGCAAATAATTGTATTAGTGTGTCAGTAAATGTCCAGGTATCAATTTCAAAATAGAATATCCATTATGTTTGTTAAGACAACATCCTTGATTTAAAGAGATTAAATACTCAACAGTCAGTTATATGCTGCAAAATTTTCATTTTATCTAGCTTCCATCAGCTATAGGAAAATCTGCCATTTTGGTTACTCAATTGTAAATTTATATATAATACTACATGTTAATTTTAATAACCTAAATCATCATTTGACATTAATTAGGAAAAAAAATTAATTTTTCTCATGTTTAGGTTCCTTATCGCTTACATGCTGTCTTAGTTCATGAAGGCCAAGCAAATGCAGGGCACTATTGGGCATATATTTTTGATCATCACCAAGAGAGATGGATGAAATATAACGACATTTCTGTGACAAAATCAACGTGGGAAGAGCTAGAACGAGACTCTTTTGGTGGCTACAGAAATGCCAGTGCATACTGTTTAATGTACATTAATGATAAAGAACATTTCTTAATAAAAGGTAAGAATGCAAGAATATGAAATGAAATATGCTTACTTAAATAAATTCCTTTTTGGTTAATGTGCCCTGCAAAAAAATCAAGTGCTGTGTGAAACTGTATGATATTGGGTCAGTTAATCAGTTATTGCTTGCTATGCCAAGAGTAGTATTTGTATTTTATAAGTAAAGAAACTGGAGATTTGAACAATCAAGTAGCCTGGACAGTATAGCATAATTAGAACTGGAATTGAATGTTGGCCTTTTTTGTGTTGTTTTTCTTTGGTAAATCATGTAGCTATTTATTAATATAGTAGTTTATAGTGTCCATACATTGACAACTGCTCTTCCATAGTGTATTGAGGGTTTGCATTTGTTATAGTTAGTGCTGTTATTGTTGAATTTCACTGCTTTTAAAGAAAATAGATGGCTAAGAAATAGTGAGATTGAGAGTAAAAAAGAAGATAGAAATAGAAAGGTGTTTCTCCACCCCAACATTTCATGCCATTTTTAGTAGATTTCAAGAACTTTAATCTTACTGCTTTTCTACTTTGTGTATTCTTGCTTGGTGATTGTCTCATGAGAAAAGATATATTATTGATTTTTTTTCTTTTTCTTTTTGGCTTATACTAGGTACATAGATACTTAAAATAGTCCTTGTGTTTTGGTAAACCTTATGATTATGATTTGATTTTTATCAAAATTTTATAGAATATTTGATAAATATAACTACTTGAGATTAATTTTGATTTAGTTATAGTTCTATCCTTAAATAATGCAAAGAACCCTGATTTTTAAGTTCCTCTCCTAACATACTTTACAGTCCTGCTATAACTTAGAAGATCAGACTTTGAAAAGTACTAGAACCACCATAACCAAAAAATTCATTACCCTCTGGCTAATCAGACCCTTTTAAAACAATTAGGCAGGTCCTTAGAGAAACATAAATGATCCATCGTCTCAGGAATGTACCTGAAATCTTTCCAGTTTAGGAGGATTTGATACTAGAGCTTTCATTCTACTGGAGTATTTAAATCCAGAATTATTTCCATACTCTGTTGGCCCTTAGAGAACACCCAAAAAAGTATTGTGCAAGTATGTATAATAGTGGAGTTCCATCTTTATGACTTCTAAATCCAGAAGTAATTTCATTTATTCATTATTGTTTCATCAAAAACAATAGCAATTTGTGAATAGGTATAAGCACAAAGTATTTTCTTACCATAATAGTAAATCATCGTATAGGCAAAGCTCAAATTCTAAACTTTAATTCTCATTTTGCATATTAAATGTGTAGAAAGCAATAGTATCTATGTGGTTTGTCAAAGGGCAATTTGGTAATTTAATATTTCTTTCCAAGTATTCTTTAATGTATATTTTTCTTTTTACCTTGCCATTTTTAGGTAGCATAAGTTTGTCAACAAGTGGTAAAACTAAAGATTTCATAAAAATAATCTTCACAAAGCATAGGTTTAAAATATTGGTTGAATTAAGTTAAAATATGTTCCATTTTTAGAACTGCATTACCTCATTCTTGATCACATAATAGTCTTTGAAATATATGATTGCAGAAGACTTTCATAAGGAAACTGGACAGAAACTTGTTGGAATGGAAACACTACCTACTGATTTAAGGGACTTTGTCAAAGAAGACAATCAGAGATTTGAAAAAGAGCTAGAAGAGTGGGATCTACAACTTGCCCAAAAAGCTCAGCAGGAAAAGATTTTAGCATCGCAGAAAATGAGGGAGCCAGCACCTTCTGTAATAACAGGTCAGCTAAAGTTTTTTCAATAATAACGTTTCAAAGTTTAACCTAAAACGTATAGGGTTCTCTCTTTATAAATATAGGTACAATGTGTATGTGTGTGTGTATGTATATGTGTGTATGTGTATACATACATACATACATATATATATTCTAATGTTCCAGATCCTATGTGAACTAGAATGTTAAATTTGAACAATGAATTTCAAAGCTTATTGATGGTAGAAGTCTGTTTTCTAATTTCACTACAGCGAAGGATACCTCTTCGGTCATGGAGTCAAAAATCCCTAAGTTCAGTTTCAGCCTCAGACACTTACTAGCTGTGTGACCCTGGGCAACTCACTTAAGTCTGCTTGCCTCAGTTTCCACATCTGTAAAATTCGCTGAAGAAGAAAATGACAAACTAATATCTTTGCCAAGAAAATCCTAAATGAAATCATGAAGAATCTGACACAATTAAAAAGACTTAAAAACAAACAAGAAGGAATTTCACTGCCAGTGAGATTTGAAGTAAAGATCTGAGTCAGATATATCTATGTTGGAGAATATTAGAGATAGAATTCAATTAAGACTATAAACCAAGCCAACATATACCTTAAAAATTCAATGACTTCAGTGTATAGAAGAGACTGGCAAAAAGCAGTCAAAAGATATATTACACAGAATCAGAAAATAAAAGGCAAAGTTTTAAAGGCTCAATATAAACTTCACACTAAACACAGCAAACACTGCATAGTAAAAGCCAAAATTTATATAGTGCTCTAAGGTCAACAGGAGACTTTTCTATATATTAATTAATTTGATACTTCACAACAGCCCTCTGTGGTAAATGCTTTTATCTCCTATGAAGAAAATGAGGATGAGAAAGAATAAATGATTTGTCCAGGGTCATAAAGGTAATATGTATGTGAGGTGAAATTTTAATTCAGATCTTTGTGCTTCTGAATCCAGCACTCTATATGTCACCTACTATTCTCATTACCAAAATACATATATATATATTTTTTTTTGATAGGAAGTGATAAGTGATTCTTAATTAATTTGGGAATTTTTAAAAAATTAACTGTGGATATCATATTGTTGACTTAAAGAAAAGATAAAAATCAACACTAATAAAAATAAAAAGAAACTACCAAGGACTCAAAAGATGATCCAACTTTTGATCTATTTAAACGAGCAGATGATATATTAAAATCACTGTTTCTGATTGAAGCATACTGATAAAAAGGAATTTCTACAAAGAGAAAAAAAACTTATGTAGATAAATCTAACAGAAAGATAAATAAAATACAGAATTGGACAAATTGTTGAAGAAACTAGAGTTAAAAAAAATTCATATCTTTTCACTGAGGCCAAAAAAACAAAATTTATTTCTCAACACTACATGGAACTTTTCAAAAATTAAAATTAGTTATTAGAGGACAGAAATATTACAATCAAATGTAAAAAGGCAGATGTAGTAAATATATACTTTACAAACTTATGGAAAAGTCTTTCAAACTTTTAAAAAGTTATAGTACCCAATCTGTGTAGTTTCCAAAATTGACAACAAAAGCACCTTACCAGAGTGCTTTCAAGAGACAAAATACAGTCCTCATACATAAACTTGTAAAATCCAAGAGGAGAATTATAAACCAATATCATTAATGAATATCACTTGCAAAATTGTATACAAAATCCTGCTAAGTAAATTATAATAATTTATCCAAGAAATCATTCCCCATTCCTCAGTGGGATTTATACAGAGATGAAAGGAAGGAAAGCAAATTAGGAAAACAATTAAATTAATCATATGTTTTTTTTAAAACCTCAAAACTAGGTAATTATAATAATAAATGGCCAAAAAAAGAAAACCTTTTATAAAGTACAACACTCATTTATTCTAAAATTACAAAATACAAGCATAAGAGGACCTTTATTAAGATTACAAAAATTATATATCCAAAAGAAAAGTAAGCAAGCAGCTTATTGCAATGAGGAAGAATAGAAATTTTTACAGTAAGTATAAGAGCAAAGGCAGGATACCCAACCATCTCCCCACTATTATTTAATATAGATTTGAAAAACAAACAAAAAATAAGAGAAATGAAGGGTATAAAACTATCCTTTTGGTTTGGTGATAATCTGATGTTACTTGAAGAGAATGGAGGATTTAATCAAATTGCATACTATAAATTAAACTCTCAAAAATCAATTCCACTTTGTATATAATGATAAAATCCAAGAATCAATAATAGATGGAGAAATCTCATTCAAAGTAATTACAAAATTCATGATGTCTGTAATCAGTCTACCAACGCAGGCAAAGAATTTAAATAGATTCAATTCCAAAATGCTTCTTAAAGAACAACAATTTATAAAGGTGCAAGAATTTTAGTCCTCATTTTAGGCCATGCTAATATTCTAAAAATAATTACATAAAATGACAATTAGCTATAGTTAATTTACACTTTTAATGCTATACCAATCAAATTTTCAAATGAATATTTTATAGAACTTAATAACTAACAACAGAGTTCCTTTGAAAAAAACAAAACATTGAGAATATCACAAGAAATGGTGAAAAGATGTGAAGAGAGATGAATGAAGAATAGATAAAAAAGAATAACACTTCAGGATCTTTTGAATTAGACCATAGTCCCTCTGTAGAATTATGTTTTTTGCAGGTGTTAGTTATTCTTTATTGCCAACTTTTATCTCTTGCAGAGTTCTTTTTTTTGTTTGTTTTTATTTTTTACATAATTGTTTTCCTAGATTTTCTTTTTCATAGTTGTTTTCTTAAATTTTCTCTGATTTTTGGTAGCGTAGTCTTGAGTGAACCTTATATTGTTAATCAAACCATTTTTTCTGGCTGCATATAGAATTTTTCTTCAAATTAGGAACTCATTTTTACTATGATATGATTATGGCATTTTAAATTCAGGATTTTTATTCAAGAGATTACCAATGTATTCTTTCTATTTTTCACTTATCACTCTGATTAGTATACATATTGGAATTATTTTTCTTTTTATTAGGAAGTCTAAAAAATATAGTATGTAGTTTTTTTGTTTAATTTTTGTTATTAAAGTCTGATGATTCTTATATTAATCCCACTTGACATATTATATATACCTTCCCTGCATTTTCTTATATTTTCAATTTTTACTTATTCCTTTGATTTGAGTCATATAGGCTTTCCTCCTTTTTAATATGATGTATATAACATATGGCATGTACTTTTTTTAGTTTGGTTATGGTTATCAAAGAGTCTGATGATTATTAAATTAATCCTGATTAACACACTTTTTAATAATATATTCCTTACATTTCTTGTAATTTATTTTCTATTTTTGTCTTTCTTCTCTCTTTTTCCTCTTCTTCCTGGAGTTATTGAGGTCTCATTATATTTTTAGTGGAATCAGGGTAGAGGGTTGGCAGCTCTATGGCACAATGGAGAGAGAGTACTGACAACTATAGTAAGAAATATCTGAGTTCATATCTTGTCTCGGATACTTACCAGCTGTGTGACCCTGGATACTTTATTTAACTTCGTTTGCCTCAGTTCCTCCTCTGTAAAATGACTTGGAAATAGCAAACCACTCATGTATTTTGGCCAAGAAAAACTCAAATGGAGTCATGAGTCTGACCCAACTGAAACAATGCAACAACAATAAATACTTTTGTGGAAAAAACTTTTGACATGGTTTTAAAACTTTCTATTCTAAGCTATTTTTTCTTCATTCTTCATTCATTCACTTTTCCCGCCAAAATTTTCCCATGCTTCATTTCTTCAAGGATGCTTCTGCTCTTTGTAGCCATTTCTCTGAAGCTCTACTTTTAATTGTTTTGGGGTAACTTTTTTCGGGGGGAGATTAATTTCTTTGGCTGACCAATAATATTTCTTCATCGATAGTCAATGTTTTCTTCTATGTTCTCATATTTTCTGTATCTATTCTTGATTTGTAATTTTTGATCAGGTTAGTTCCCTCTTAGATGAGAGTAAAGACAGATTGGCACTGGTTGGCTTGGCCTTATATGGACCTATCTCCTCTGTATTTTGAAATTCCGCTGTGACTAGAGGTGCATATTGGTAAAGCCAGTATGAAGGCCTTACCTTCTGCCTCAGTCTTTGGCTTTCATATTGGTCTTCTGATTTTTCATTGGAGGTTGTATTCTCAAGCAGATTCTTTTTTCTTCTTCTTGCCTTATTCCAAGTTATTAGTTGCAGAAATCTTGCTAGTTTTGTACTTTATTCACAGTCCTACCAGTTATAATACCAGCTATAATGGTGGGTTGATTCAACTTCCTATTAAGGCTCCGAGTTGATGAATAACAGCCAGGCTTGGAAGCTGATTCTTTTCTTTGAATCTATTCTAATATAAACTGCTTCCAAATCTCTGATTTCAAGGTGCTGTGGGTGGTTCATGAGCTGCTTTTTTTAGAGTTCTGACAGACTTATGGTATATTTGCAGGAACACATACTGACCTTTCTTGTATGGCTCTTCTTGCCTCTTCTGGCAGTATCTGATCCTATTTTATGCATAGGACCATGCATTCATTGGAGGAGTTAAATTTTTTTTTTCTCTATGGTTTTCTTTGTCATTGGTCTTTCTAAGGTCCTTTTCAATTTTTTTTAAGGATTTAAATGGGAAAACTGGGATTTGCTGTAGCATTTCACATTGCTCTCTTAATTAGAAGAACTATTATTAAATTCTTTGGCTTAACTCCTATGCTTGGAGTTTAAAGTACCTGGCTTTTGTTTTTTTGTTTTGTTTTGTTTTTGGAGATCGTTTAATTCTCTTCATCTGGATAATATGTCTTTAGTTCTGTACAATTTTGTTTTATTCTACATTATGATATTCAGATTATTTTGTTATAATTTTTGAGATAAATTTTGATGTGCATTGAGGTCCCTTTAAGATTCCTTTCTGATTCAACCCCCACAAACAGCTTCCTCCTTATCTAAAAACCCATTGAATTCTATTGAATTCTAACCCTGGCTGAAGCTCAAGCCAGAGGCCAATCTGGGACTCCACCCACCTTCAAGATCACCAAAAGCACCCTTTTGAATTCCAATGATATCAGGGCTTTCCCAGCCCCTACCAGATCTGAGCTAACTTGGGCTTTCCCAGTCCCCACTCTAATGATCTGCTCAGGTTTCCCCAACCCGCACAACCCCATTATAAAAAGGGAAACCCTGGAGTCTACTCTTGGCAGGAGCCCTAAACATGGTGTCCTTACACTGACCATGCCAAGGGTTCCTGTCCTCTCAGCGACCAGCTCTGGCCCTGGCATCTTTCTACCTTTACCCTTACTTCCAAAACCCTACAGTAAACCTTTTTTATCAATCTGGGTTTTCGGGACTGTAAATTCCTTTACCAAAAGGGGTTATCCTTTTCCTGACTCTCATCAGTTTTAAATTTAATTTTACATTGTCTTTTGTTTAGCATTTTTAAAATTCATATATTACTTTTATTTTGTTGCATTTACTTTCTTCTTTACCAACTTCTTTACATTTATGTTCACAAATAGTCATTTTTCTTTCACTTCTTTAGAGAAATTCTCCTTCATGGCTCTAATTTTTCCAATATACTATTTGTTTTTATATTTCATGTTAAAATCTCTTATTTTGAAGCAGGTTATGATCCCTTTAAGAAACAGATTTGTGATCCTTTCAGATTGATTTTGCAGATTACTCTCAGTCCCTCCTGGCTGATGCATTATCAATTCAAGAAGCTAGGATCTTTGATTCACAAATCCTGGTCAAAAGCACCCTGAATTCCAATAGGAGATCTGGGGCTTGGCCCCAATCGGATCTGAGCCAACTTGGGCTGTTCCAGCCCCCATAGGCTAATGATCTGCTCGGGTTTCTCAACCCCCACCAAGCACTTTCTAGCCCTCGCTGAGACCCATTGAAGAACCAACTTGGGACTCCACCCATGGGCCCCCTTTAGCTAAATATCTCATTATAATAAGAGCCAAATTAAAATCCTCTCCTTGCAGAGGTTCCAAACATGCTAGCTACTATGCTTGGCACCCCAAGGAGCTTCTGCCCACTGGAATACTGTTTCCAGTGCCAATTGTCTTTACTCTCATCTATTTCCTTAACTAGACTTTAACCTTACTTCCAATCCCCATAATTAACCTCTTTTATCAATCTAGGTTTTCAGGTCTAATAATTCCTTTACAGAGAACTGCTTGTGCCACTAGAAGGAAGTTCCCCAGAACTTCTTACCCTTGTGCCAAATCCTGAGGGATTGCAGGGGAGCCAAACCTACCTGGTACCCCAAACCTATCACTAGACCTCATTTAACTCCCTGACCACCAGTAACCCTAATTTCATTTTGATGAGGTTTAGATATGGGGTACCCAAATGAAATTAGGGTTTAATTGAGATCTACTGGCAGGTTTGGGGTACAGGGAGTCAAATAGAGCTCCTCTGCAACCCCTTTGGATTCGGCGCAAGGATACGGAGTTAAATGAAGTCTAGAGGTGGCGCAAGAGTCCTCTGTAAAGGAATTTACAGACTCAAAAACCTAGATTGATAAGAGGTTTATTACGGGGTTTGGAAGTAAAGTTAAAGTCTAGTTAGTTACTGAAGTTGAAGGTAGAGATAAGAAGGCACCGGAAACAGTATTCCAGTGGGCAGAGATCCTTGGTGCCAGGCAGCCAGGTCAGGCTGCCATGTTTGGGATCTCTGCAAAGAGAGGGTTCCAGTCTGTCTCTTTTATAATAGTGGGCTTTGGCTACAAGCTGAAGGGGGCTTGTAAGTGGAGTCCCAGGTTGACTCCTGGCTGGGTTTCAGCCAGGGTTAGAATTTGAATTGAATTCAATGGGTTTCTGGACTGAGCCATCCCCACCAGATAACAAAAATGAAACTGTTTGTGTTTGGGATGGAGTCCCCTCCCTAAGGCAGAGGTAGAAGGAGGTTTTCTCCTTTAAGGATTTTCAATGTTCCGGTGTCCCCTCTTCAACTTGGGTACCCCAAATCTAAACCTCATCAATTTCTGACCTATATCCATTCCCTGCTTCATGAATTTTACTTTTTTTGTGAATCATTCTTATTGCTCTAGACTTTCTTTGGAGTCTGTAAGATTCTTTCCTCAGATACTATTAATTGCTTCACTTTGATTTACATTATAATATTTTTATTAAAGAGTGTTTTGTATTCTCTTTGAGGTTTTACCCATTATTCCATCCCGTTGGGGCATCCTCTCTGGATATATCTGTTTGGGTGCTGCATCTTCTTTGAGGCATTTCCTCTTTATACTTTTGTTTCACCTTTTTTTTGTATAGCCCAGTTGCTTATTTATTCGTCTTTTCCATTATTTTAATGCATACAAATCAGAATCTGAGCACAAGGCCACCTCAACCTTCTAGCTCTAGCTGGGTTCAAATGCACTTTCCTGATAACCTCCTCCTCTGGCAATCATCTGATTCTTCCTTCTCTTTTGCTTTTCATAGCCAGATAGATAGAATCAACCCTGTTGCTGCTTGTGGGTTAGATGAAAGCTGAGAATGATAACTACTATAATCTCCTTGTATACCCATGGAGTTTTTAAATTGGATTCACGCAATTTTTATTTCACACCATTACTTATATAATCAAGTCTTGATTAGTGAATCTGCAGAAGTTGTCACATTGTTCAAATTCTGACTTTTCAGAATTAAAATTACTTTTCAACAGTTAGGCTAAAATAATTTGAAGGCCAATCTTTGTAAACAACTTTGTTTTCTTTATATAACCACCAAAAAAAAAGGAAGCAGCCAAGAATTATAGTCTCTTAGAGCATGAGAATTTCAAGACTGATAAATAAACATTGATTTTAACTTTAAAATATCCTTCTACATCACTTTCCAATAAAAGTATCAGGCACTTCATGTTAAAAAGTTAGACTCTTTAAATCAAGGTTGAATTTTTTTTTCTTAGAAATGTATATTCTGGAAAATTCTTTTCTAGAAGAATCCCATTTCATCCCCATTAATAAATGTCCTTGTTGATCATTATATCTTTCTTCAGTTATTTTCAATAATACATCAGAATGTTTAGATTTCACATACTCATATATAGTGGTAACCTAACTGATAATTTTAATATTATGTAATTGAATTTGATTGTTAAAGCCATCAAACCAACGCTTGAATTAAAATTTCTATACAATCTACTATTTCTATTTTCTTTCACTAGCTTAAATAAACTTGAAGTCTTTGTCAGATTGCTTGCATTGTGAATATGAGGAATGCAATTTTAATTGCAAGCTTTGATCTATAAAGTTACAATATGTTCCATTTCTATCCTATGACAATTCTATTCTTTATAACTATTTGCAAACCATAAAAAAGCTAAACAATTTAGCCTTTTATTTTTTTTTATTTCACTTGTCTATTTTGTAATGTTCTATGCCATAGATTTAGGAATTCAAATACCTCATCACATTTTAAGAGTTGCTACAACCAAGTTCCTACCAATTTTTATTTATTCATATGTGTATGTGTGCGTGTGTATGTGTGTGTGTGTGTGTGTGTGTGTGTGTGTGTGTGTGTGTGTGTGTGTGTGTGTGTGTGTATTAGCAGGTAAGCTTAGTTAGGGGCTTTTTTAAACACAAATATTAGTAATGAAACCCACCCACTACTGATAGGTATGGGCTGGTCTGCTCCTCCTTAGGCAGCCTATTGCCCTGCTCCCAGGAATTTATCATATTGATGCTGGTCTTAGTATAGACTCCTGCTCATCTTAGCTCATTCCCAAGTTTAAGCAATACACCCAGCCTTAACCTCCCCAATAGAGAAAAGATTATAAACATATATCTCATATATATCATCAAGCCTTGCTAAATTTCAATTATAATAACATAACTCTTTTTCTGCTCTCCTTTCTCTCTCACAGTATTTGAGGGGAAAGGAATTAAAATTAACAAATGATTTAATTTGTTTTTACATTTAAAAGAAATATTGTTGTACCTCATGAGTCTAGTTGTAAAAAATGGATCTGTGAGTAAGTGATGCCAATTTTGTTGTTATTTCCAGCTGTGTCTGACTCTGTAATTCCATTTGGAGTTTTCTTGTTAGCAATGGAGTGACTTGTCATTTCCTTCTCCAGCACACTTTATAGATGAGGAAACTGAGGGAGACAGAGTTAAGTGACATGTCCAAAGTCATACAAGTAGTAATTTCTACAATCAAATTTGAACTCAATGTCTTCCTGACAGTCTATCTGGCACTCTGTCCACTGTGCCAGTTAACAGCCAGTGATGTTAATACTTGCCTGTATGTCATCCCACCTCTAGCTACTTTTTTATGTAGTTTGAAAAAAACATTTTTTGTTTTTAATATCATAAGTCATTTTTGAGTATCAACACCCAAGTCTGCACAGAGACCCTTCTCCTCTCTCCTGTATAACAAATCAAAATCATAATGACCAAGTTTGACAGTGTATCTAATATTATACACATAATAGGAATTTTTAAAATTGATTTTTCTCATTTCTTCTATGGAAATATTTGTCATTTCAATTATATAATATTCTGCTTTGTTTTACTATCATTTTTATTTGTATCATTATAGCTTTTGTATATATCATTCCCTTGATTCTGTTTCCTTCTCTCAGTTGACACAGATGTTTCCATGTATCTTTTAATTAGTCATATCCATATAAATGGTTCCTAAGACATTTAAGTACCCTTTTTTTTAAGCTGTCTCCTCATTTGATGGATGGGCATATGTGTTAGGGTTTATTACTCTTCCTACCTAATGCTAATCTGTCCTTATTCCTAGGCCTATCAGAGAAAATCTGGTAAATATACTATCAGTAATATCAATCTCACCTCTGTTTTGAGGTCCTCAGAATCCTCCGGCTACTATCTCTCTTGGAAGTAGTTGAAGCATAACAGAGCACCCGAGAGTTTAAATGAACAAACTTAGATTTTATTCCTGTAAATCACATCTACTCTATGACCTCCTGCACATACCTTAGTAGCGACCTCCCAGTCCAGTCTCCAGGTGGTAAGAAGGGGAAAAAGGGAAGAGAAAATGGTAGAGCTCTTCATGTCCAGAGCTTAAATAGGGTCAATGAGGTCACAGACACAAGCCAATAAACGATGAAGGCTGCATCCCGAACTTGACTGAAACTTCAGAGCAAGATCTAGGTTCTCACCATGGATGGCGGTCCCACCCACGAAGGAAGTCCCTAAGTACTCATCTCTTAAGTACATCTGGGGATAAAGACCATTGGTCCACTTACATCTCAATTGCGCTTGCTTGACCTTTCTTTGGACCCTTACACATCTGCTTTATTTACCTTTCCCCCTTTAATACAAAAAGTGCTATTATGAATATTTTAAGATGTGTAGGATCTTGCCCCCCCCTTTTTTTAACTCTTTGAGATTTATTACTATCATTTGGATGTATGAGTCATAGAGTTGAATAGTTATTTTTAATCACTTAATTCAAAATTATTTTCTGGAATGTTTTGTATTCTATACTGCTAGACTCATTTACTTTTCTGGCTATTTTTCTTCACTTTTTTTCTCTTTTCTTTTATTCTTTATGAGAGATATCTTTTGTTTAAAAGGTAAGTGAGACACAAATATAAGACAGTAATTTTTAAAAATAATAAATCACTTTGAAAGTAATGATTGGACTAATTTACTTCACCATCTCTGAATTATTAGTGTCCTTGTCTTCCCAATAATGCTGCAACAGTATTTTTTTTTACTATTTCTTGTCCATCTTTGCAAATTTTCTGGGTGTAGGTTAAGACCTCAGAGTTATTTTAATTTTCACTTCTTATTTAAAGTGATTTGGAGCAATCTTTCATATGGTTGTTGATAGTTTATATTTCCTTCTTTCAGAATTCTTTCCGTATTTTTTTTACCATTTCTCTATTGGGAAATGACTCAATATTAAAGACTAGTATTATTTATTAATATGTATTTGCTATTAGATCTTTATTAGAAATTTGATACAGAAACGTTTCTTTCCTTGACAGTTTCTCTTCTTATCTAAGTTGTATTGGATTTGTTTGTATAAAGGATTTTTAATTTTATGGTGGTAAGATTTGTTTGTATTATTTTTTGTGATCTCCTTTATCTATTATTTTGATTAGGATTCTTCAGTCAGCATTAGTTATAACAGATATCTCATTTTTTTTTTTACTTTGGATTTTTTTTAAAAGTTTTATGGTGTAGTCATTTATATTTGGATTGCATGTTCATTTGAAATTTATTGCAGAATGTTATGTGAAATAGTTCTCTATGTCTATTTTCTATCATACTGTCTTTTGGTTTTCCAGCAGTTCTTATTAAATAAGGAATATATTTAACATAACTCATATATACAGATACACACATGCATATATATGTACTTGTCATATGTGTGTATATATATGTATATATGTAAGACACACACACACACACATATATATATATATGTACACACAAATACATAAACATTAAAATTGTGTATTCATTCTTGAGTAATATCCTACCTGGAAAACTTTTAGAAATTATCAATACATAAATATATTGTTGGTGTACAAGGGCTGGTGTTGGAGATCCAGATGGTGTCATGAGATGTCTCAAAAGTATTTTTAGGCTTAAACCATCTCCAAATCAGGAGACAAAGATTTTATTACACTGTCAACAGTGGGTCAAGTTCTGATGAACCAGTGATTAACAAAAGGGAAGATAGAATCTTATGTAGAAAAGGAATACCCTTGAGGGTTGACATCTATAGCTTGATGTTCCAGCTGAATACAATAATTGTGAGGTCAAAATAATTTTTTCAACATCTCTTCCTATGTCCAACCTGGATACCAAGTTACCCTGGTCTTTTGCTTGGATCTTATTCACCTCACCAATATTACAAGTTCTAATTCAGAAAGTTTACTTTAAAAGGGATGATGAGTTGGTCAAGAGAGCTTGTCACCTTTCTGCATTTCAGTATTTACAATTACTATAGATAGAAGATCTGTTTCCTATAAGAACAGTAGGAAGTCAGAATGAAAATGTTGTTTTAAATAATTGTCTGTTTATTAAATGTTTAAATGTGCATCTATCTATCTATACATATATATAAATTTCTGTTATTTTCCCATAATGATATTTTGGTGTAGAGAAATACCAGAAAGTATATTTCAAATACTATAATTAATTTTTAAAATCTTTTAAAAGTTTAGGTTTTTTTCCCTTAGCAGGCATCTTGCACCTAGAGTTTATAGGGTCAAAATTCTCTTGTGCTACTTAATAAGTAGAAGTTATGTTAACTAAAAACATATCATTTTATTCATATATTTAAGCGAAATATAAAATTTAATGGCGGCTAGGAGACACAGTGAATAAGAGTAGCAGGTCTGATGTCAAGAAGACTCATCTTTGTGAATTAAATCTGGCCTCAGACATATACTGTCTTGGTGATCCTGGACAAGTCACTTAACTTTGTCTGCCTCACTATCATCATAATATAAAATGAGCTGGAGAAGGAAATGGCAAACTATTCCGGTATTTTAGAAAATCCCAAATGTGTCCGCAAAGAGTCAGACACAGTTGAAATGAATGAGCATCAACAACATAACTTTTATTATTAAATAACCAAATACTCATTCAAACTGATTCCTTTTGGGATTTATAGTAAATATATAATTAATTCTTTTGTCATTAAGCACAAACAGAAGAACCTGAATATCTAGAGCAACCATCCAGAAGTGATCTTGCCAAGTATTTGAAAGAAGAAACAATGCAAGCAATCACCAAGGCATCATCAGAACATGAAGATAAAAATCCTGAAACTGTTTTACAGCTGGTAAGAATTTTTTTTTAGTTGTTATGTAGGGTTGCGTGTGGAGGGTGGCATTAGATAGTTATATTCAAGACATTCAAAGGAGTTTGAGGAAAGAACATTAGGTTTTTAGTTCTGAGTTCTGGTCATGTTTTGTCTGCTAATTTATTTATTTATTTTTTAACTTTGGACCAGTTACCTTCATTGGGCATTAGTTTTTTTTATTTATAAATTGAAGGGAGTTTTGATTAGATGGTTCCCAAGGACCTTTGTAGTTCTATAGTTTAGGTTCTTATTTAATGCATTGACTTTTAGGTAAATGCACACCTTTACAAGAATATAAATAAATTACAAAACATGCCCTGTTTTTGTTGGATGAATTGTAAATGTCAGTGTCTTTAGCTGATTTACCTTGTTTTTGAGGAATTATATGCTTTCTTTTCTGTATAATTTGAATAAATGGAGGTGTTAAGCACATATATACAGAAAACAAAGAAGACATAAAAAACATTGAAAAAGTATTTTTTCTATGTAAGCATTTACTTAGTTAATAGGTGCCTGTGAGAAAAATAATTTCCATGAAGAAGCAGGATTTTTTTTGCATACTTAACATTGCCCTGAATACAGTTTTGAATATTGCTCTTGCCACTGGATGGCTACCAAATCATTTATCTCCAGTGTGCTATTAGATTTCAGAATGTCTTATGTTCTTTCTTTATAGGGAATTAGTTCAGTAAACTGTCTTATAAATCACAAAAGCTGTTTCAGCTTGGCTTGACCATCATTTTCTTAACCCATTAACTTCAAGTTTTTAACTTCAAATTTTGTTATCCTAAAATAGAAACTTAGTACTTTCCATTCTTTATTCACAGGAACATTGTTAAATTCCACAAATATATTCACAGAGCTAGAAATTGCATGAGCTGATAGTTATATATGTATGAGTTAACAGCACATTTGAGCTAGAAATTATTTAACTTAATGGACTATAGAAAATCTTAAAGATCTGTGTGATTTCATTGTCATGGGTATTTCCACCACTGTCACAGATCACAGTTCCCCTCCACTTTAATAGAAACTCTTCTAAATCACCACAATTGAAAAAAATTATCCTTAGTAAAATTAGTCCTTGGATGACAGACGTTAATGCCTTTGCTCCAAAACATTTTCAGCCTGGTCTTGGATATGACCAAATGCTTTTAACACATTGATGTAGCATTCTAGAATCCAGGCTCACATCCGGACCATCCTGAAACATTGGAATAATGTCATACTTTACAATAACATCTATTAGCAGGAAGGATAACGGCAGCCTTCATCTTTGACAATTGCTAATATTTATTTACTAAGGGCTTACTGGATGGGTGTCAGTGAAAAACCAGAAAACATCCCTGTCTTTCAAGTGCTTGTGTTTCTTTTAAAGTACCTTTGTTTCATACTACAATAAAATCTTCTAAATTCAAGATCCAGTGAGTAGAAATTCGATAATTCCATAAGTTTTTTTGTTAATGTTTATTTATCAGAATATTTCTTTGTTATGCAACTTGAAGGTAGGTTAAGTTCTTAAGAAGAGTAGCCTTTTGTAAGTAAACATTTGATAGATTCTTTGGAAATGTGTTAAAATATTCTTTTTTTTATTGAGTCAATAAAGGGACTATTTCAACACTTATAGTTTTTGATTTATTGGACAAACTTCAAAGTAATAAAACTGCATTTAATTTTTTCAAAATTTCTGTAATTTAGACTTTTCACTATGATTTACCAACTCCAATTGAAAGAGTACTGGATTTGAAGGCAGAAGTGCTTAGTTAGAATGTTGGTTCTTTTACTTATTACTATTTATATGACCTAAAACAATTCATTTCACAATTCTGAGCCTATTTGGTCCATTTCTGAAAAAAATGAAACATTTGACTAGAATGCCTCTAAGGTCTCTTTCAGCTCAAAATAAATGTCTCTTGAGCTGAAAAGGATCTTAGACATATTCTGTGTTTTCTTCCCATGAATGAATATTATACTACATAGTTAACATTTCATTCATAGCAAATAAAAAATAAAGACTACCATTTGTTTAAATAAAAGTTTGAAAATTACTTTCAGTTTTTCAACATAATCTTCAGGATACCTTAAGATATAGGCGTATGAAAAAAATTTTTAGATTATACATTGCACGTGTTAAGAATTTGGATTTCAAACTATTTATTGAAAGATACAAAATTGAGAAGTTTTTTAGCAGGAGGCCTATAGTTTAAAGGAAGAAATGTAGTGTTGCTTGTCTTTCTTGAAGCCTTAAAGAATCCAGGTAGTACTGGAAAGTTGGCCATCTTTCACCCTCTCCCCCACACATAAAAAATAGTTTTGTTGTTTTAGTTTATTCTTTCTATTTTTCTAATTTTTCATGCTCATTATTTTCTCCTACAGACCCCTGAAAAAACAACCAGTCAACCACCTCCTAACCAGCAAGTTGTAGAGGTGGCGATTCCTCATGTAGGGACATTTATGATTGAGTCAGTGAAGGGGGGTTATGATGATGAGGTACTGTTCTTATATAGCCCTTTGCACCACAAACTTACCATCTTATTTTGCTGCTTGGCACAAGTATTTTGAGCATGCTTGCATATTCACACTTACATAACTTTCTTTATAACATTTAACTTTGTCACTCCCTTTCAGCTCTAAATTTACCATTCTGTGATCTGTGGTATTGAGTAACTTCCTTGATCGTATTAATGAATGCTTGAAATCATAATTAAAACTTAAGAAAGACTTGGGGATTATGACAAAGTGAATAAAATAAGTATATCACATTTGTATTAACATCTTATAAAACAGATTTTTGAGTATAAAAAAGTCTCAATGGTAAATAAATTCTCCCTATCTTGATATTATACCTAAATTATATATTATTATATTTTATATTATAAATTCTAAAAGTAGTAAGGAAGTGTGCAATAAGCTAAGGTGACTGGGAAAATAGTGAGATAGCACAGAGTAGCTAATCAAGATTTATTCTTCCTCTTCCTTAAAAGTTAAAAAGATATATCAGTGATAATATTGCCAACTCCTTTTTGTTGTTTCATGTGTTAAGAAATGTTTGTTATATATACCAAATAGTATTTCCAGGGTAAGGGGAATCTAAACTATTCCTGCTGTGGACTTTTATGGAATCAATCTAGTTTTTCTGCAGATCAGCTAGATCTTTGACCCCTTTTTCTAACGACTGTGTAATTTCTCCATGTGCTTTCTGATATACTTAAAGAAGATAGTTTCTAAATAGTAACAGCAACAGAGAAGAGGTGGTAACATGGATGTAGGAGGAATTATAGCAAGCAAATCCACCTAAAAAGAAGCATAATTGAACTATTAAATTGCCTACATTACAATCATAATTGTGAATGAAAATAATTATGGTTTTAAAAAAGGAAATGTAACAGAAAAAATTAAGTATAAATAATAAAGCATCTCCTAGAGATAGCAACTAAACATATAATTCATCAGTATTTGGAAGTGCCAGGTAAGGAAGCATTATCTACCAGTTCAGATACTTTCTCAGCAATTTGTAGTCTCAGATAGCTGTCTAGACTATTGCATAGTTAAGTTGTCAAGTGTCCTAGAAACAATATGTGTCAAAGGCTAGATTTGAACCCGGGTCTCTCTGGCTTTCAAAACACTATGCCAGAGAGATCTCATATTAGTACTATAATAATACTATGATTAATATTACTGACCTGAAGTACTGCTCTTACTACTAGGACAGGCAAAAATGATATTTTTAATAAAAGTAGTGTGCTTTTAAGGTACTTGTTTGGTATGTAATGTTAGATCTTAGGAATTTTAGGTACAGTTTAGTTGAAATACTATAATTACAAATCTCTCCATATTTTAATTATAAAATAGTAGACATAACCTCTATAATCAAAGAACCATCATATTAACTTGATGGTACTACTTTCAATCCTTTAGTTTTATTTTATTATTTTATTACATAATTAAAGATTATATAGTTGTTAATCTAGTTATTGAAGAAATGACATGAAACCAAAGGAAGTAATACAAACTGCTTCCCGATATCAATAAATTGTTCCATCTTGCATTTTCATATATATACATATATATTTTCTCTTTGAAAGTAGTATATTTAGTAAGCATGTAAGTATTGAATTTTCTTGAATTGGGAGGAACTTGCTTGTATGTGGGGTGGCTTAGAATTAATGGATTTGTTTGTTTAATTTTTCCATTTGGATAAGAGTTTCCGTGTGTGTGCTTTGGGCAGAATTTTTAATTGTTGGGGTGATATTTAACAATGCATGTATTTTTATCCTTGGCCAATTTTAAAGAATATATTTTTATGTTCATACCAGGTTAGATTTATTATAGAAGAAAGAAATGCTATAATTAATTTGGGAGTCATGAGCAGTAGCTATAACAATATTTTCTGGCTGTGTCTGTGGGATGCTTTTTAGCTGGCATGTACATGAAAACATTTTCTTAACATTTAAAAGTGTTAACCATTCCAACCTTTTACCTTAAATCCCTTGTGGCAGATCATGATGACACCGAACATGCAAGGTATTATCATGGCTATAGGTAAATCCAGGAGTGTATATGACAGGTGTGGTCCTGAAGCAGGGTTCTTTAAGGTACAATTAACATTTCCATCTTTATATTTCCTCTGTTTTTCCCCCTAGCTTTTTATTCCAAAATATTTTGTTCTTTTATATATATTTGTTACTAGTACCATCACTATTTTTCTATCTAGACTTTCCTGAAAGGAATATTAGAAAGGGTTGTCAAAGCTAACCGAATCATTGAGGAAACTTACAAGTGTCTTAGCAAGAAAAAAATGCTTTTACCTGAACTATCTTAATATTTCTCTCCTCTGTTTTATGGATGTTGATCTACCATATGCTTGTAGGAGAGATGATGTTGAAGAGTATTTATAACTGGTCTTTGATACTGAACAGTAATTTTAATGGCTAGAATCAGTCTTGTTAAAAGTTCACTCTTCTAGACTTGTTGACAGGAGGCTTGGTTCAAATCCTAGCTTTGACATTTATTAGCTTTGATGCAACTTGGGGAAAGTCACCTAACCTCTTGGAGCCTCAGTTTCTTTAATTATAAATGAGCACAATAATACTTACTCTTCTAGGGCAGTTACTAGTAATAACTCAACTTTTATATAGCACTTTGGGATTCACAAAGCACTTCCACAGCAACCTTGTGGTATAGGTTTTGTTTTTTGTTTTTTTCCCATTTGACATGTATTGAATATTTACTGTATGCCATACACTACATAGCTTACATTCTATTGAGGGAAAGCAACATTCAAGAGAGAGTCAAGAAAAGAGGGTACCTGGAGTTTAATGAGCAGGGAAGAGAGACAGACCTATTTTTTAAGTCTATCAATTTGGCCACTTGTGGAAGATGGCTTTGAAAGGAGAGACCCTAAAAAAGGACTTCTTGACGTTTTTTGCGTGTCATGAAGCCTTTTGGCAATCTGAACAAGCCTAAGGAGCTCTTCTTGAACAATAAAATACATAACACTACAAAAGAGTTAAGTGCATTGAAGTACAGTTGTCAAAATATTTTTAAAGAATAAATTCATGAACTCCTGGTTGAAAACTCCCTACCCTAGAAGGGGAAAAAAAAAGAGCATTTAGGAAATTACTTCATTAATCCAGGTGATTATGTCAGATCTCTCTATTAAAGTAATGGTTTTGTGATAAAATTAAAAGATTTGATATCTGATTGGGTCTGAAAGATGAGAGTGAGGAAGGAGTTTTGGATAACTGAGATTTCAGATACCTGCATAATTTCAAAATTGTGGTGTCCATAGTAACAAATGCAGAAATAGGATTGGTTTAAGGGAAAGAAAGTAGGTCCAGAATAAACTTTGTACATGTTAATTTGGAAGTACATATGAGAAATTCAATTGGAAGAGTCCAGGCTCTGATAAAGAACTAAAGTTCCAAAAAAGAGACATAAAAAGACTTTTGCAGTTGCTGTTATTGGAGTGACAGTAGACAGAGGTATGGCTATCCACTACTGTATGGCGATGGGTGTCAAGAAAGGTCCCAGATCCACCAAGAATATGCGGAAACCATGACAGTGCTGCTATCCTGGGTGCTTGACCTACCACATCAAGTTTGTGAGAGGTGGGCCATAGAAAAAGGTCTCTAAACATAAAGATAAAATAAGTTCATATTTTTAAAATGATGGAAACTCATATTCAGATCAAGAAGAAGAGTGAAGAGCTCAACAATATCATGAGTAAGACTGTTACCAAGAAGGACTATTTCCTACGTCACACTCCCCATTCCTGACCCCCAATAAAAAGTTGACAAATAGCGTTGTCACATTGATTCATATTGTGTTCCAGAACTGCTGTCCTGATGACAGACAAAAAGAGAGTGTTTATTGTTAGCTATATACAGCAGAGTAAGTGTGGTGTAGCAGGTGATAGCATATATAGAATTATAGATCTGGCAGTAAAAGTTAGACCCTTCTTTTACAGCTAGATATGAGACACTCTGCAAGTTACTTTAAATCCTTGTTGGAAAAGGAATAAACCATCAGTGAATTGAGTAATAATACATTTTTTAGAGAAACATAAAAAAGGGAGGTCTGTTGAGGCAAAGGAAATATAAACAAAGAGGGATGCTAGTTTGAGGACAGATCCACTTGACCAAAGCAAAGTTTCTTAAGTTAGAGTCTATGAACTTAAAATTTTTTTTGATAACTCAATATATTTTATTTTAATATATTTGATTTTGTTATAATTGCTTCCTTTTGTTAAAAATGGGCTGATATAATGCTCTTGCTTTTATTGTAAGTTATTCTTGTCCTAAAAAGTATTATTTGTCCCTACTGTTTTTATTAGATACTATTAAAAATACTTTATTGATAATAAATTTAATTGCTTTCTATTATCTATAATTTTCTATTCATCGAGGTAATTTTCATATATCCCCTCCCCTCATTTTGGTGGCACAACTTACCAAACCATTTACTAGATTTTTTTGTGTGTTAAATATATAAAAATTCCAGGTTCAATGTTATAATAACATTGAAGAAAAAAAATTGGACCATGTGTGTCATCTCTCACATTTTGGAATTTTTCAAAATTTCAAAATCAAAAATATTTTCCATAAATTTTTTCATAATCATGGAAGCCATAAAATAGTGATTTTCCTTTATCAAAAGTATAAAAAGAAAGCAATACAGAATGCTCTTATCACATATGCATAGAAATCCAAAATAATTTAAGTACTGTTCACATCTAAAAATGAATTTCTTATTCTGCTTATAAGTCTGTTGATTTTCTGTCATGAGGTGGGTAGTCAGTTCAGAATTGACATTATGGTATAAATGGTTCTTCTAGTTCTATATATTCTACTTTATTTCAAGTCTTTGCATGTCTCTTTGAAACCATCTTTTTCCTCATTTCTTACAAGGCCAATAGTATTCCATTCATTTATATGTCAGGTTGTTTAGCTATTCCGCATTGATGGGCACTCCCTTAGTTCCAGTTTTTTTGCCAGTACAAAAAGTGTCACTGTGAGTATTTTGGTACATCTAAGGTGCTATTCCTCCTTGACCACTTTGGGATATAAGCCTGGCAATTAAAGGGTACACACTATATAGTATCTTTTTGTGTATGATTTCAAAATTGATTTCAGAATGGATGGATTCATTAAACAGCTCCAATTAGCAACTCATCAGTATACCAGTTTTCTTCCCTTCCTCCAGCATTTATTATTTATTTCTATCATCTGTGCCAATCTGATGGATGTGGGGTGGAACTTCAAAATTGTTTTAACTTGCATTTCTAATTAGTAATTTGGAACATTTTTTCCAATATAGCTACATAAATAGACTATAAATAAGATTTCTTTCCCTGAGCAATGCCTATTCATCTTGGAATAAGTTTTGAGGAGTTGATGTAAACCCAGTTTCTTCATTAATATCATCCAATTTGCCTAGAAGTGCTTACCCCAATCATTGAAGACCTTTGTGTTTACCAAACACTAGTCTACTTGGTTAATTTACTTCTCTTTATTGTATGCCCAATCTGTTCTATTGATTAATCTATTTTTTAACTAGTACCATACTGTTTTGAAAATTATTCTTATGTAGTATAGTTTTATTTCTGGTGGTATTTTCTCTTTATTCATCTTTTTTTAAAAAAAATTGTTCTTTTTGAGATTTTTCATTTTTATGTCTCCATATGAATTTTGTTATTTTTTTTCTAATTCAAAGTAGTGCTTTGGTAGTTTAATTGGTATGCACTGAATAAGCAAATTAATTTGAATCATAATGTAATTTTTATTCTGTTAACCTTACAAATGAGCTTCATTATTTAGCCATTTAAATCCAACCTTTTTTTTATAAAAAGTGTTTTATAATGTATTTATATAGTTCTTGATTGTATTTTGTACTCACAAATATTTTATACATTCTACAGTTATTTTTAAATGGAATTTCTCTTTCTATCACTTCCTTCTGAATCATTATAAAGAAATGCTGGGCATTTTTACATTTACGTTATATTCTGTAACTTTGCTGGTTTAAATTTTTTTTCATTTATTTTTTAGTTGATTCATGTTTTTTAAGTATACCTTCATATCATCTACAAGTGATGATTATGTTGTTTTTTCTTTACCTGTGCTTATCTTCTCAATTGCATTTTCTTGGTTTTTTTTGCTGTGGAACTTCCAGTGCTACATCAAATAAAAATACTGACAATGAATATGCTATGTTGTTCATTGTCTTAATTGCAAAGGATTCTAGTAATTCTGCATTACACATGACACTGGCTCTTGGTTTTAGTTATACTCTATGATGTTAAGTAACTTTTTATTTCTATGATGGATATTATATTTTGTGAAAACTTTTTCAACATTAGTTGGTATAATCATATGATTTTTGTTATTTTTGCTTGTTTCAGTTTACTTTTTTCCAAATTTGAAATCAATTTTGCAATCCTAATATACCCAAATCGGTCAGAGAATATAATCTTTTGATAGGTTGCTATAGGGTCTTTATTAATGTTTTAAATATTTTAAGTTTAGCTTCCCTCTTTTTAATAGTATTATATAATGATTTTTCTATTTTATTTTAATAACTTTTTTAAACCAATCTTATTCATTCACTATTTATTTTTGCTTTCAAATTTGTGGAGATCTTTCTTGATTTTCAGGATTTCTATTTTGGTCTTCTGGTTTTTCTGCATATTTTTAGTTGCATGATTAATCCTTTATATTTTTAGTTGCATGCTCATTTTGTTGCTTTCTTTTTTCCTCTTTGTTAATGAAAATGTTTAGAGATTCAGATTTTCTTTTTAGGACTGCTTTGCTATATCATCTAATTTTGGGGCTAGTTTAATGAAATTATCTTTTCTGGTTTGTTCTTTAACTCACCAATTTTTTTGGTGGAGGTTTCATTTATTTAGTATCCAGTTGATTTTTAATCATTTTAGGGGCCCTTTAATTAACATAATCATCAAGTTGTGGTCAGTAAAAGTTATTATTCTATTTTTGTCCATTTGTTTGTGAAGTTATGTCCTAATAACATGGTCAGTTTTTATAAAGGTGCTTTACATATCTTGAGAAATATGTGTAATCTTTTCTCTTCCAATTTTAATTCATTATCAGAGATCCATTATACCTAACTTTTCTAAAATTCTAGTTAATTGATTTATTTAATTTTTGGTTAGATTTCTGGAAAACTGAATGCAATACATTTCACTTTCTTACTATTATAATTTTATTTTCTATTTCTCTTTATATTTCATTTCATTTTTCTTTTAATTCTTTGGATGCTTTTTAATCAGTACACGTTTTACATGTATTGAATACATATATTTATTTTGAAGTATATATGCATATATTTTTTTAAAGTCCACTATATATCTCCAATTTAGACTTTGCTTTGTTTATAACTAATCCTTTTTATTCCTCCCTTTCCCTTATTAAAAGGCTTAATAAATGCCTTAATAAAATAATTGTTGTTCTTATTATTACTAGAATTATTGCCATTACCTATTTACTTCATTGCCTTCATCTTTTTCAATGGCATTCAAGTGGAAACCATCCTAATTCTATAGTCTGCTAGTATTCATTTATGCTTGATGTTATACAGTTTTTTGGGCCAGTGGATAAAATCAAATTGATTTACATCTGATAAAAATATTGGAATGTAAACTAATTTTCTGCAGGTTCACTGATGAAGCCTTTTTAGGATACTGAAATAGTGTCCAGGATAATGTGTACTTTATACTCTATCCACACAATTTTATTTTAATTTGCTAAGTCTCTGTGTTTTCAAAGGTTTTCAAACATGTACCTTGAAGATTTTTAACATGCATTATGGTGACATTTTTTAAACATGATTCTTAAGAGTTTACATAATAGTATTTTTTTGGGTGATTGTGCACAGTAGTTCTATTAATGATAATCATCTAAATAAATATATTTATTGGTTAAATTCTCAAAGGCATTTTGATTTCTGTATTTCTAGTATGGAAATTTGTCATCTCTTTATGAAAGGTAATAAGCTTCACATACTATTTTAATCACTAAATCATGTCTTTGTAGATATTTGATTACCACAATCATAACTCTTATCTGGGTCTCTTCATTGTTAATAATGCTCAGATAGAAAATTTGAAGACCATACACTGTTTTGCTATTCTTTTATACTTAATGCTATATACTGTTGTTCAGGAGGGTAAAAATGACTGCTTTTTATATATTTGGTACATAACATGAAGATTCATTGAAAGCAACTTTGAAATAACTTTAATACCAGAAAGATAACAAAGGATGACATGATCTCATCCTTTTCTCATGGTTTTAATTTCTTATGCCAAGTTTTATCTTCTGAAAGCTTTTTATTCAACGTAATTTTCCTGATTGAACAATATTTAAATATATTGTTCTTAAATGTTTATGGATTGGTGCTACATATAGGTAGTTATGGACGATAGCCTGATCTAAAAGGATGCTGTAGTTCCTTATTTGGCCAATTATGGTATTCTCCATGATACTTAGATTCGTATGCATAGTGTGGAGATATGTCATGTGTTAGAATATAAAAGGAAAATGGACTTCTGGGTTAATTAACCAAATCATAGTACATTTATAGATATTTGATAATTATTAAATTTTTGTTCCCTATAGCAAATGATGTATTATACAGTTCCCGTTACTTTCTTGCAAAGTTCAATTCATTTGTTAAGCTTGAATTCCTAAAGAAATCTTTCCTCAATTTCTTACAGTGACTTGATACTAAATTATCATAAACAATTCTGTTTCTATAAAAAACATCTGCATGACTCAAGCCATTTGTCCAACATTTCTTTATCATTTATATTGTCGATTGAACTTGTATTTGTCACCTAGAAAATACATTTTGATTCCCCTCTTAGTTAAAATTTAAGACCTTTCTTAGGGTCTACTCAGAGATAAATTATTTTATTTTACACTTGATAAATCCAGTCAGTCAGTAAACATTTATTAAGCACTTCCTCTGTGTTGGGCTCTGTTTTAAGGATATTCAGAAGACTGTGCTCTTTGGCAACCTTTTCTATAGCTTTGTGAAGTAAGCTTGTTCCAGAAGTTTTTCTGTAAATTTTTATTTGTTTTTTTAATGTGTTCTGAAAACATCCTTTTCTTCTTTTTTGAAAAGAAAATGTCCATCTTTCTACATCTGCTTTGGGATGTTATGCCTAGTGCTTTAATTGGAATTTTATGAGTTTGGACACTTTCTAGAACTGTGGTCTTCCCTTTTACCATGTCAAAAGTATATATTGAGACTGATATTTCAGGGGTTTTAATTGCCATAAATATCCCCATTACCTTTAATATGAAGATGCCAGTTAGTGTCCTGACAAAGAGAAGGTCTTCACTTTCTTTAATAGCATTAGATTCAATATGAGGAGTCCAAATTATCTGAGGATGATCTTTACCTGTTAGTTCAATACAACATGAGGATTTATGCTTAAAGCCTTGAGTGTCTAGTCTTTCTTGGTTTATATCAAGAATTTTGCAGTTATTGAATCCAAATCACATTTTGATATCTTTGGAGAAAGTTTCCATAAGATGAAGTAGCTTTTTAATGAGTGGAATGATACAATTTCCATGTAAGTCAATAAATATGATGTTTTGGTATTATTTCCACTATGATTTATTCAGGCAAACTATAGTGAGCTATGTCAGTTGTTACTGATGCATTATCTTAAACAGAGAACATTTTTCCAAGACATCAGATATCCTAGCATTTTTTCATTGTTCTTGGATTTGTGTTGCATATTTTCGGTATCTGACAGATATCAGGAATAAAAAACTGAAGTTTTGTAATATTTAATAAAAATGATGTGAATGCTACAGTGTTTGGCAATAATTTGCTCAGTAATTACTTAATTAATAATGATTTGCTCTTTTCAGCCTTAGAATTTCTGGCTCACTATGTTTTGTTTCTTACACAAAATAGTATTTTCTTCTGTTTATTGATTTTTTTTAATAAGACAAGTTGTACATATTTAATATGCAGTTCTTACATAGATATTTGAGTTATATTTATAGGGGTTAGTAGAGATTGTTAATAAAGAAGAGTTTGGTCTTTGACCATAAAGGAAGCCAACTCTTTGGTTAGTATTTCACATGCCAGTATGAAGCACTTGAGCCAAAAATGTTGATTTAATTCAGAGCCACAACTCTTTGATTTTACAGAGAATCTAGAATTACCTCCATAGATATAACTTCTGTCATTCATTATCTTAAACTTTGTATTTCATGTTTGTTCCAGCTTGCATTTTCATTGTGTTGGTCTTTCAGACATATAGACTACTAAGTACCAAGAATACCACATCCTCCTTCAGGGGCTCTCTTCTCTCATTTCTTTGTCTCTGGAGCCTCTATTGTATATTATTTCATTGTTGAATTGTTTTATTCTTTGCATGTCTTTGATTCCTTCTGTGACCTTAATCATTTGACTTTCACTATCAATATTTGATTAAGGATATCAGGAATTTCTGATATTCTTTTATTTTCTTGATTCCATTTTACATTTTCTCTTTGTTGCCTTTGATCAGACAATATGGTGTTCATTTTCTATAACATGGAATGGCTAGATATTGATATCTTCCATTGTCTTTCCAAAGATCTTCAAAAGTGTTAAGCTACCTCTCCCATGCTGGTATTTGATGTCTGTCATTAGAAGTTTTCCTGAATAGGTCCACATTTCCTCCTTTAGTCCTTATCATGGAATATACATACAGTAGCATACACTGTTACAGGTTCTGAAATGCTTATGCACTTTCTGTCAAATACTACTGGACCAAATATTCATGATCAATATAGCAGATAACAATACCAGCTTTTAAAAAATTTTGCTTTGTTATAGTTGGTCTGTATCATTTGTATTCCTGTCATCAAACTTATAAAGGGCTTTTCTAAATTCCATTCTCAGTAAGCCCATCTTTTCAAAATCACGGGAGATATCAGCATTACTTTTCACCATCTTTTTCATTATTAGGTAACACTTCTGTGATTTGCATTAAGTATAGATTTTTAATGCCTTCAGGTTCTTCCGCTTTTCCCTCTCCAGATTTAAGTAACTCCTCAATTTCCGCTTTTATTTCATCTAATCTGGGTTTAGGAATGAAGTTATTTCTTACGATTGCCATGCACTGATCTGCAATAAGTTGTTGTGTAACTTGGAGCTGAGGATATCGTTGACACAAAGCAGAATGAAGTCCTTGCCTATAACTGGTAAGATCTGTTTCTAATTTTGTTATGATGTAGTATTGGTGCATAATAAAAACATTTACATGATTAATTCATTTCATGTGCACTCATGGCATTCCCACTTTAGTGGTCAGTGTCATTTGCACCAAAACATTTCTGGTAGGTGGGGCATTAGCATTTCTAATTTGTTCTGATATATCTTGCCTTCTTGTCATATCAGAACATGAATGAATACCGGTTGCTCCACTTTTCCTCCATATTCGGTTGATCATCACAATTCTGACTAGAGGCAGTCTATAGTTCTCCTATGTCCCATCCATTTCATTGACTCTTAGTAGGAGTTAGATTATACTAATCTGAGAGCTGACCAAATCAGTGGTGTTATCAGAACCCAATTTGCCAGCATTTCAGGATTCCTACCAGGCTTTGATACCTACTATCCCATGGTATACAAAGTGATTGTAATAGTATCTCACCCTTACCAGTGTCTGACTCCTTCCCCTCTCCCATGAAGGAGGTGGTGGCTGTTTTCTTGTTGTGACTTTCTTTTCTTGGGTGAGTGGTAGGTATATGTGTTAGAGACTAAGTAAAAGATAAACAGGTTGCTATTCTCTTGTTATTCTTTTGAACTTTAATATTCAAGTAATACTGATTTATTAAACTAAGACTTGCTATATGCTAGGCACTGTGCTAAGCAATTCAAATATTATGCTAAGAGAAAAAGCAAACTAGCCCCTGTTCTTAGTGACTTCACATTCAGATGGAGATAAATAATGTGTAAATAACTGGGTATATTGAAGATGAGTCAAAAGTGAAGAGAAGATAACTTTAGAGGAGAAGGTTGACTCCTGGATGGAACGAGAAAGACCTCTTGTTTTAGTTGGCATTTGAACTAAATCTTGAAATAAGCTGTGGATTCTGATAAATAAAGAGGGAGAGCAGTCTAAGCATGAAGGAAGAACAGTTCAAAGGCATGGAAATGAGTGTTATGTGTAAAGTACAAATAGTTCAATATGGCTGGACTATAGAGTTCATGGAGATGAGTAATATGTAAGGCTGGAAGTAAAGGAAAGGCTAGGTTTTAAAGTGCTTTAAATAGTAAACAAAAGTAGTTTATATTTTGCTCCTAGAGATAATATCTCCAATATCTCCAATTAGGCTTTTACAAATTAGTCCAGGTAAGAAGCAGTGAAGTACTCAAGTAAGATGATGGAGTGTGTGTAGAGAAAGGATATCCAAGAGGTGTTGTAGAGAAAAAGAGGACAAGATTTGGTCACTTACTACATATGAGCAACAAATAAGAGTGAGGAGTTGAGCAGGACAAGATTGTAAACCTGAGTGACCAAAATGATGGCCAAACATCACAGGGAAGAAACTTTTTTGGAGGAAAGAAGTGGGAGAGGTAATGAGCATGCACATATTGAATTTGAAGATCTTATAGGATATCCATTTTCAATGTCCAATATGTAATTGTTCATGTGGTATTAGAGCCCCAAATCTAGAGACTAGGGGCAAGATATATAAATCTAGGATTCAAGTTTAGAGATTATAATCTCACTTTGGGAGTTAATGACATCATCAGGAGAAAAAAAAAATGAAAGAGGCCTCATAGCACAGTCTTGAAAGTGGGGCTATGGGGGAAGGAGGATGGTATCCTATGTAGTTTTGAAAAAGGCGATAATACTAATATTTGAAAACGCATCTGCCATCATCTTACTGACTATATACTCAGTGCAACTCTAATAACAGGCAGAATCACAACAATGATATATACTTTATCCTGTTACCATGTGATTTTCATTTCTTCTGTTAGATCTTTGTATTTTGAAACCTTTTTTGTTCCATGTTGATAAAAAATTATGATTATTGGTGAAACAATACCTGTTAAAATACTTAAATTTGTATATAATTTTATATATTTTTCATTGTTATATTTGGGGAATTAATGGACTATGGGTTCAGTGTGTGACAATGCTTTAGTTCTAGCATTGCTTATTGAACAAGTTTTCAAGGGTATTTTGAGTTGTTTTTTTTTTTAAGTCTAGATAGCAGGCCATGTCATAAAAAAATTTTAGTTTTGCTGTTATTGTTATATTGTGTAAAATGTGCTGATTGTTATAATCATTTCATCTTTTTTGAAAGAGTTCTTATAGAAACAGACTATAATATTGTGTAGATTAATTGTTCTGGTAGTATGAGGATGTAATGTTCTATAGGCTTACCAAAAGCATCTTTGATAACAAATCCTCTTTCCACATGATTTCTATTTCTATTTCTACTACTAGATTTTTGTATTTTGAAAGATTTTCATTTCAGCTTTGAGATTATGATTATTTGGTATGATATCTCCTAAAACATTTTTTCCTTCCTTCATGAATCAGTTTTATAGCTACATGATTGTGAGCAGCATCTAGCTCTCTAATAATGATCTAGTTTTAGTACAGTTTATTGAATGAGTTATCTAAACTATTATCATGTCTATTTTTATTACATGGTCATTTGTCATTAATCAATTCAATAAAAGACATCAAACTCCTGATATATACTGTCAATCAGGTCATGGCTTACTATGTATTAGATTTAGGTGTAATATGTTACACAATCTCTTTCACTTCTATGCTTAATAATTAACTACATGGGTTACAAAATCTGAAATCCTTAGGGATAATCCTTCAATAATTTGTGGATAGTCCAGTATAAATAGTGTTTGACCCAATTCTGTATTACCATCATAAATTTCTATTTCTACAAGCAAATTCAAATGATAACTATTCATTCAAATTCTTCTTCAGTGTATTATTGACTTAATTCATGTGGATATTGCACATGGGCGGCCTTTCGATTGCATTCTGGGATTATAGAATGCAGTAACTTTGTAACTTTTGACAAAACCATTGGTATGTATCATCCATTACTATTGCTTGGTGGGGTGATTTTTGTTTATTCTAAAAGTATTTCTATAGTTTTTTTTATTTTCTTTAATATGTATATTAAGAATGCATATAAATCTTCCTTCATTTGGCAACCATGTATTAATCTTTCTGTATTTATCTTATGGCTTCTGGATTTAGTTAATATTGCATAGGTTTCTATTGGAATATTTTCCAAATCTGATGATACGTGGTGTAACATTTTCAAAATGGGCATTAATTATGGTATTTCATAGGTGTCACTTGTTTTAAATGTGTTCTTTCTATTAAACATTTTTTCAAATGCTAATAATTAGTCTCTTAAATATTCTTTTGGATACTTTTAATGTATATATGGATATTTCTAACTTGGAGACATCAAGATATGTGTAAGGTACTGAACACGCTATGGACCTACAAATGCAGTCTGAACTCTTCAGTCTCTTTCTTTAGCATACATTAAAAATTTTATATTTGTTTCTGTCCAAATGACTTTTGATATTATGGAGAAAGGGTTACATAATATTGAAGGAACAGTTTAATATGTTTTTAATGTAACTTTATGGTTTAATATAACTCAGGTGAAAAGTGAAGTGTTTTGGCTTTATTTTGTCTTTTAACATGGAAAGTTACTCTTTTTATAGTCAGTGGGTTTAAAGCTATGGAGAACCATAGAAAAGCTTTCCATGTGAATATAAAACACTTTATCCTTCTCATTATAGTTGGGTTTGTTTTATATAATTGTACTACATAAATAATCTATGGAAGTGGAATTCCTTGGAATAGTCACCAAAGAATAAAAAAAGTTGTACTTTCAGGTAGTTTGTTCAATAACTGCTGTATTGATAAGAAATTTCTCTTAGAGCTGGGATTTTTTTTTTTGGCTTTTGTTGTTCAATATGTTGGTTTCTTGTAATTTTTTAAAAATGATATGAGCTAAATGAACACTTTGTATATTCTATATAAATGTGTTATTGGCCTATATTTGGATGTTTCATGGATGTTTTCATTGGGTGGTGGTAGATATATGAGGCATTCTATTTTAAAAAATAAAATAAACAGGTGGGATCAAGCTTTTGTTTGAGAAGAAATTGATAAGGTTCTTTTCTAATAATTCACATGCTTACTATGAAGTATTTGGACATCAGAGTGTTACAGTGAATAGAGTATGGAAGGCCTAGAGTCAAGAAAACCTGGGTTCAAATGTGATATCGGATATTTACTAGCTGTGTGATTATCATCACATCACTTGATTTGTGTTTGCTTCAGTATCATCTGTAAGATGGAGTTACTAATAATACCCACTTCCCAGGGTTCTTGTGAAGATAATGGGATAATATTTGTAAAACACTTAGTATGCTGGCACATAGTAGGCACCGTGTAAAGGTTACTATTATTTGAGCCAATCATTATGGTTCTTCACATCTGATTCACTCTGTAGTGTGCTTTACTTTCACACAAGCTGCCTTGCGATTGGATGACTTTCTTCCCCTCTTCCTCTAACTTTCAATGTCCTCTTTATGCATTGTCTTCCCTCACCAGAATGAATATAAATTCTTTGAGAATAGAGACCATCTTGTTTTCTTGATTTTATATCCCTAGCATTTATCACAGTGCTTAACACAGGATAGACTATGTAGTCTTTCAATCTATCTAATCATGTTCAGCCACTTATTTTGCAGAGAAAATAAAATTTTAGTTACTCTCTTTTGACATAGCTTTTTTGTTCATTATTTTAGCACAAGGCAAACTTTACATTTCTCATCTAAAACAGCTTGGATTTTTTGGTAGTGAATGTCTTAAGAACCATATAGAAAACTAGAGATTTTTTACATCTTCTTCCTTCGATGATTTTATTTCCTCTCTTTCAGAATTCCAATGTATCCAACCCATCTCCTTTCACTAATAATTTTAAATTTTGGTACTATTTTTGTTATCCTTTATATCATTAGGTATAATTTCTGGAGTTTCTATCAAAGTGAAGATTGTTAATGATCTCAAGATGTTCAGTTGAATAGCTCTTCAGTTTTATCTCGTTTTTCATCTATTCTAGCCTTAGGCATGGATTTAATTATTATGACTTTTTTGCACTGGACAACATACTGCATTAATCTATAAGAGATGTTCAATAAATATTTATTGATTTATTCATCATATAATTGATTGTCCATTATATGAGAGAAGCAAATAATGAGCCGTCTGTTTGGGGTTATTTTAACCTGCTATTTCTATTAGAGAAGAAATCTAACCAATATACATTATATATAGAATTATCATCATGTAATATTAAATAAGTCTCTACCAATGTTAAAACTGGTAATAGAGACCTAAATCTTTCTTCCTGTCTGTTTTTATACATGTATGAGAGAATGGGATAAGGCTTTTATTTTTCTGACACAGCTTCCTTGACACAGCTTCCTGACTTGGGGTTATAAAAGAGTGCTGACCAGATGTGTTTTCAGATGGAGATGAGGTCGCATACAAAGAAGTTAAGTGCCAATGTATCCTTGCCTACTACTACCTTTTGGGAAGCAACAAGAAATAGCATGAATAAGCCAATGTTAGGCATCTGGAACTGCTACAAGCTCTAGGCTTTCTTGCTTTTGAAAATTAGTTTCTTGCCTATTACTGCGCTATGGTTGCTATTGAATAGACAATATAGTATCATAATCAACCTTTGTTCACGCTGAGCACTTGAAAACTCATTTAGCCAATGATGTCTTCCTGACCCCAGATCCTGCCTTACTTTCTTACATCTTGCTACCTTCTGCCCTCATGTACATATTACATGTATCCCTAGTTTTCCCCAGCTCTTAACTTTTTGTACCCCTTGTTTTGAAAACAAAAATTACTATATCTAATGCTCCTCCCCATATATATCATAATTGACTGCCCTATGACTCCCCTTACTTATGCCTATGATTCTTCAAACAAAAACTCCCATGATGAGTACCATTCTCTATTATTATGAGTTGCCCACCTTTAATGAGATAATATATCAAGTGCTTTGCCAGACTTAAATTTATGCACAAATGCTAACTGAATAGAGGTTTTTTGAATGCAGGAGCTATAAGCTGACTTTTGTCTTTGTATCACTAGCACCAGGCATAGTGCCTAGAACACAGGAGGTACTTAAATACTTTTTCATTCATTCATATAAAAGATATGGTAACATGTATAGAGTATAAAATAAGTATTATATTTCATTTGGAAAACATGACATTTCAGTATAGTATTTTGGATAATTATGTAAAATATTATTTTAGCTAAAATGGAAGGAATAAGTAGAATTCTAGACCACAATGAGGCAATTAAATTTATAGGATATGGCCAAATAAAGTTCTTATAATATTTAATTGCTGAGATAAGGATTTTATATGCCATGTTAAATAGATCATCATGAGCCATCAGAGGAGAAAATGAGAAGAAATTTAAATATCTAGAAATTGCTGTTTCAAGAAACTGCAAAAAGTCATTAAAATAACTGATATATAACTATTTTTAGTATTTACTTTAGACTGTGTGTGTGTGTGTATACATATATATGTATATATAGGGAATAGTGTTATTAGGAATGAGAAATATCTTGAAAACTAAGCACTTGGTCATTGGACTAAATATATATAAAGACTTAATTAGTCTAATGCACCCTTGAAGTTCATCTGTGACAATTAGTAGGATTATGAGTGCTGCCTTAAGAAGACATATATACCTTAATGATTTTAATTATAGAGTTTCTCAAAAATCACTTCAATTCAGGTGTTTAAGGGAGATCAAGTAGACTTGCCTTTGAAATGACAGTGGAGTGAGGTTGTGTTTGCCAGGCCAACATTTAGACTCTGGAAGTAGGAACAAAACCACAGTTACCTAAGCAGTGACACTGTTATCTATGTTCTTGTAAAGTTTAGAGTTTTCTTTCCTAAAAACTTATTGTCTAGATATGTGAAACAAACTAGTGATGCAGATTTTTCCTCCCATTTTAATCCCAAGTAATTCCACCCATCCTGGTTATGAGCCAAACACAGCACTCATCCTACTTGACTTAGCAAGAAATCACCAACTATGTCCTCTAAACCTCTGAAGACACACCTAGAGCTTGTGTATCTGCCTTTCCTCTGTATTGTTTAAAAAAAAAAAAAAAAAAAAAAAAACCACCATGTGTCCATTCTAAAGCTGAAATATCTTTTTTGGATATGTTGTCTGACATCAGAATGTGCTGGGGGGGTTTGAGGAGAGAGAGAGAGACAGAGACAGAGACAGAGAGACAGAGACAGAGAGAGAGAGAGAGAGAGAATATGAATGAGAATATATATGTGTGTGTGTGTATACCATTGCTTAGAACAGTAATTAACACTTCCTGGGAGTACAGACATTATAACACTTTACCCTTTTACTCAAAATCACCTGAGATTTGAAAAATAAAGTCTTAACTCCTCTAAGTATCAAGCATTCATGGGACAAAGCCAAGATAGCAAACAAAAGGCAGGAAAATGCCTGAGCTTTTCCTAGATTCCCAGAATCAACATTAAAATAAGCCTCTAAAAGAACTTTCTTGTGACAGAATCCACAAATAGATGGTATGAAACAATTTTCAAGGCCAAGAGAATCTAGGATTTCAGAACTGGGGTAAAAGGGAAGCACAGCCCATTGTAGAGAGTGACTAAGCAAGCCAGCAGGAGGCTCTTAGGCACAGCAGTCCAGAATCAGCAAGCCAGTAACACTGCAGGCCAGCTGTGAAATTAGCAGCCCTAGTAAAACGGGCAGTCTCTGAACCCAGAACACAATAGGTGCAATTAGGATAGGCCACTCCAGCACAGTGGACAAGCCATCAGCCCTAGAGGACCTAGCTCAAAAAAGCCAGTAACCAGACTCCTAACCCGCCAGTGTAAGAAGCTTAGGGTAGGGATAGTATCCTCTGTACCTCAGGTGCAAATTTTAGCATGTAAAAATGAGAGGGAAATGTAAGCCACCATGGCAACAGGGAAAATCAAGTACAGACTCAGAAGAAAACAACAGTATCAAAATGCCTACTTGCAGAGCCTCAAAAGTGGAATATGAGTTGATCTCAAGCTCCAAAAACCCTCTTAGAAGAAGAGCACAAGAAAGAATTTTTAAAATAAGTAAGAGTGGTAGAAGAAAAATTGAGAAAATAAATGAGAGTTATGTAAGAGAATTATGGAAAAGAGCCAAAGCTAGGAAAAGGGAGCATAAAAATTGCCTGAAGAAAGCAATTAATCAAAAAATGGAATTAGCCAAATGGGGTAGGAAATCTACTGAAGAAAATATCTCCTTAAAAGTAGAATTGGCCAAATGGAAAATGAGGCACAAAAGCTAACTGAAGAAAATACTTCTTTAAAAATTAGCATTGGGCAAATGGAAGCTAGTGATTCTCTAAAGCATAAACAGTCAGTCAAACAAAATTAAAAGAATGAAATAATAGAAGAAAATGTAAAATACCTCATTGGAAAAAAATAACTGATCAGGAAAGTAGATCCAAGAGAAGATAATTTTAAAATATTGGACTGCCTGAAAGTCATGATCAAAAAAAGACCCTCAGCAGTACCTTTCAAGAATTATCAAGGATATCCCCTGATATCTTAAAACCAGAAGGTTAAAACAGCCATTGAAAGAATCTATTAATTACTTCCTGAAAGCAATCCCAAAATGAAAAGGATATTATAGCCAAGTTCCAGAACTACCAGGTCAAGGACAAAGTACTGCAAACCTCCAAAAAGAAACAATTCAAATATCATGAAGCTATAATCAGGATTACACAGGATTTAGCAGCTTCTTTATTAAAAGATTGGAAGGCTTGGAACATGAAATTCCAGAAGATAAAAGAGCTGGGATTACAACCAAGAATCACCTACCCAGCAAAATTGAGCATAA